>NC_089527.1:28086831-28420402 GCF_963924715.1 Thunnus thynnus | reverse complement strand
TCCCACATCTCCATGGACTTTGTGACAGGCCTTCCCTCTTCTGAAGGCCATACTGTCATCCTGACCATTGTGGACCGCTTCAGTAAAATGGCCCACTTCGTGCCTCTGCCCAAGCTCCCTTCAGCCAAGAGAACTGCTCAGTTGGTCCTGCTCCACATATTCCATCTTCATGGCCTCCCTGTCGATGTGGTGTCAGACCGTGGGCCTCAATTCGCCTGTTTTTTGGAGAGAGTTCTGCAGTCTCCTGGGTGCCACCGCCAGTCTGTCCTGCGGCTTCCACCCTCAGATCAATGGGCAAACGGAGCGCATGAACCAGGAGTTGGAAACGGCCCTGCGGTGCATGGCCTCCCAGAACCCCTCCTCCTGGTCCTCACAGCTGTTGTGGGTAGAATATGCCCACAACTCCCTCATCTGCTCTGCTACCCGCCTCTCTCCTTTCCAATGTGCATACGGCTATCAACCACCGTTGTTCCCCACCCAGGAGAAGGAGGTTTCCTGCCCATCCGTCCAAGCCTTCATCCGCCGCTGCCGCAGAACCTGGCTCCGGGCCCGTTCCATCCTCCTTGGGTCTGTGGACCACTACACTGCCGCCGCCAACCGCCGCCGCACCCCTGCACCTACTTACCAAGCGGGTCAGCGAGTGTGGCTCTCCACCCGAGACCTGCCCCTCCATGTGGAATCCAGGAAGATGGCACCTAAACACATTGGACCCTTCACTATACAGAAAGTCATCAACCCCGTTGCAGTACGGTTGAAGCTCCCGTGCTCTATGCGCGTCCATCCTACCTTCCATGTCTCCAAGGTGAAGCCGGTCCATGACAGTCCCTTGGCCCCTGCAGCACCGCCACCACCTCCTCCACGCATTGTTGACGGGGGTCCGGTCTACACGGTGCATCGCCTGATGCGCTCCCGCCGGCGGGGGAGAGGCCTTCAGTACTTGGTGGACTGGGAGGGGTATGGCCCAGAAGAGAGATCCTGGGTTCCTGCTCGTTTCATCGTCGACCCCAACCTCATTGCTGATTTTCATCGGTGTCATCCTGACCAGCCAGCTAAGATGCCTGCCCGTCGGGGAGCCCGCACTTTGCCTCCACCAGACCGGCCTCTGGGGGACCGTTCTTTGGGGGAAGCTACAGATGATGGAGAATCCCTCCACCAGACCCCCTCCACCCACCCGGCTGAGGAAATGGACTGGTCCGACTCCCAGGAGTTGTAGGCCCTTCTCCTGCCCTGTTTATAGTGCCTTTTTAGGGATGTCGGGAGCCATCCCTTGAGGGGAGGGTTCTGTCAGAGTCTGCTCTCCCCCCTCACCTGTTGCTGTGGGAATTATCCAATCATTCAGTCTCACTCTCTGCTCTGCCACACCCCTCATTAGTTCAACCACCTTCACCTGGCGCTCCCACCTGCTCATCATCTGCAATTTAGCCAGTATATAAGCTGCCTCGGCCCACTCCCTCCTTGTCAGATTGTCTACACTACTATACTAAGTCATCTTGCTTTCTTCGCTGGACTGCCTTCCTGGTTTCTGATCAGCTTGTCTTCGACCATCGCTCCTCGTCTCTGCCCCGGTAAACCCACCAGCCTTCTGTCCCTGACTCTGAGTTCTGCCTGCCTGTTCCCTGGTCTTTGTCTGCTGTGGGAGTGGACGATCGGGGTTCAATTTCCGGTGGAGTCATACTCCTTAGAACTGTGTTTCTCCGACCGTGCTTATATTGCCTTGACATCGTGTGAAATAAAGACTGCTAAGTTTATACCAGTGTCATTTGTGCTGCTATTGGGTCCATCCTATACCCGTTACAAGGTGGACCCAAACACAGGACAAAACAACCAGAATACACTGAAAGAAGTCTCTTTAATACAGCAGAACAAAACCAGACTGAACAGAGCAGAACTTAACAGAACAAAGGATCCAACAAGACTGAACTGAAACACAGAACTGAAATACTAACTGAACTAATGAGGAGATGAGGTGCAGCTGGGCAGATGGGTGAGGGGAATTAAGAGATGAAACAGAAGAACGGAAAAGAAGCTGATAAGCTGGGAAAACACTGGGAAAAAGACAGGGCTAATGAGGATGATGCAGGCAGGTGAGAAGGGAAGAGTGGAAGGAAAAGCAGGCTGAGAATACAGGAGGAAACACACAGGGCAAACTCAAGCTGGTAGCTCCCATGGATGTATAAAGAGATCTGGATACAGGAACAGTGCTGGGCAATACTGTATAGCCACAGATGTCACTCACTGTGTACAGACAAACTCTGAAGCTTTTCCATCTCTTTAGTTATTTCAGTGAGGTTGGCAAGCAGCAGGTCTCTCTCTTCAGACATGGAAGAAAGGTTGTTATTACTGTCCTGGAGAACCTCAGTCAGGTTGTTTATGACAACGGAGTCTGAAATAAATCAAAAGACATGTCACATTTATGTATATTTAGTCACTTATCTCAAATACCATTTTAAAACTTTTAAAATGTACATTTTCAGTAATTACAGCTTCCAGTATCATTTTAAAGCAAATAGCTGTCAGGAGTAGCGGAGCAGGTGGACCCAAATGCAGGACAAAACAGCCAGACCGAACTGAAAGAAGTCTCTTTAAGAAGGATACAGGTGTGCAGGCACAGCAAAATGGAACAAAACAAAACCAGACTGAACAGAGCAGAACTTTACAGAACAAAGGATCCAACAAGACTGAACTGAAACACAGGACTGAAATACTAACTGAAATAATGAGGAGATGAGGTGCAGGTGGGCAGATGGGCAGAGAAACTCGAGTGAGGGGAATGAGGAGATGAAACAGAAGAACGGAAAAGAAGCTGATAGGCTGGGAAAATTCTGGGAAAAAGGCAGGACTAATGAAGATGATTCAGGCAGGTGAGAAGGGAAGAGTGGAGGGAAAAGCAGGCTGAGAATACAGGAGGGAAAACACTGGGCAAACTGGATACAGGAAGAGTGCTGGGCTTTGAAGTAAATTTGACATAGTGGCCAAACCGGGTAACTGCAACATCACATGATGCACACTGGCCCAAAAAGATTTTTTCCATCGACTAACATTGTGAGAGAGACGTTTGTAAATCAGTGGATACATTTTTTGAGCGTCACAACCCCTGTGAAATGACTGGTTTCATTATCATAATTTGATCCGTTCGGTCCAATCGCATTTCAAAAGTCTAGAAGAGCTACACGATTGAATTATTTTATCCCCATTCAAGTTAGCCAGAGGGCTAAACCAGAAGTAGCCGGCCCGGCCGGCGTAAGTCACTAGTGCGCTTGCTCTATGGGCCACACAGGTGGCTTCATGCACCACTGAGCAGTGGTGAGGACAAGCCTCCTTGAACGCCCCTAGGGGATCTTACCTCTTTCCTTTCCTCATGGAAAGCTTCATTAAAAGGCTCTTGTTGGTTTTGACCTGATTCAAAAGAATGTTGTAGTTCTCCTTTAACATCTACCAATTCTTCCTCTTTGGTTTCAGGTTGCTGATGGGACACCTTAGCTCCGTCCCTGGCTATCTGTAGTTGCTATCGTATGTCTCATATGTACTTTTGGTCAGCTTCTCTAAATTTGGCATAGACTCCGACCTTAGCTTTCAGTTCTTTTATTTCCTCTACTGCCCACTTAAGGAGGTTATCAGGCCTGTCAAGTCGATCTATTGTTGTGGCAAGCTCATGATTACATTCTTGGAGGGATTGTTCTAGCCTTTCGCTCTTTCCCTTCAACTCAGCTTTCCCTCCTTCTTCTGGAAGCTCACTAGCAGCCTCATCTGGTGCATTACATTGAGCCTGCGGCGCTTCTGCTCTGGCTAAAGCCTGTTCAAGTTGCTGGTTTTGTCCCCTTCCTGTAGTCGTGCAGCTTCTCTTTCAGCTGAGTTGCAAAGCCAGGCACCAACTCTTCAGTCATATACCCCAACACTGATTCCAGGTTCTCAAAGAAGTCTCTTCAACTTTAGGATTCAGACGTGGCTGGACTCGCCATGTCTGATTTAGTATGATTAGGCTTATAGGTAGTTTGGGTAAGGCAGACATAGACTGTGCGATTTCTTCTGGCGATCGCCTATAATATATATATATATATATATATATATATATATATATATATATATATATATATATATATGTGTGTGTGTGTGTGTGTGTGTGTACATATACACACACACACACACACACACACACACACACACACACACACACACACACACACATATATATATATATATATATATATATATAATATAGCCAATTATATATATATATATTCATAAAAGTACAGTATGCATTTTTCTGAATAAAATAAATAATAAATAATCTGCTGGCCTAATTTTTAAAAGTACATATTTGTGAAAACTTTATATAGTATTTGTGTCACATAAAAGCTTGTTATCTTTTATCTTCATAATTTTCCTTTACATAGTGGTTGAAAACAATGTTACTTTCCCTCCCTACAATGCAAAAAATGTTTTGGTGTGTCACGCTATTGTAAGGTCAAAAGTTTAACATCTAGCTCAGAAAAGGAGATAAACAAAAAAGAGAAAATGATCAGAGGTGCAAAGGGACTTTATGGTGAGGTATTTGAAAAAAGATATTGAAGTGGAAAATGCACCTGCAACAAGTCCAGCCCCACCTGCATTAGGGATGAAGGGTATTAACAGAAAGCTTAGCTTAAACATGTGGCAAACGCAGCCACTAATAGCTACCACCTAGCTTTAACTTTAACATACAATTATTAGCTTGTTTAAAATCTAACACAACATGTCCTGACAGAAGCAGCTGAGTCTGGAGATGGAAGTAGCTGTGTCAGGGAGGAGGAGAGACCCAGCCTGAAGATAAGTGGAGTGGGAGAGGCTAGCTGTGCTGGAGAGGAAAGGGAAGAAGACACAGCAGCCGCCCTGGAGTCAGAGCAGCAGGCGGATGATGTGAGCACAAGTGAAATAGCATCAGAGACTAATTATAGTGATCCTTGGTTTATTCTTTATACTCTTCATTTAAATGAGTTGGGCAAAATCTGGACAAATAGACATGGGGCTGCTTTGACCAGCATGATGAAGTGAAATAGAATGATAATTGTTCACATAGCACTGATGGTTAAAATTTATAATGATATGACCGAAAAAATAAAATCCGCATTTTGTGGATAGTAAAAGATCATTATGATAATTGCCAATTAATGGAAAGTAGAATTGAAAAGGCAATTTTATTGTTACCAGTATTTCTTTTTGCATGTGAAAACAGCTGCATCTAAATAAAAAGAACTAAATGTAAATAATAATAATAATAATAATAAAAACAAGATAATACAATCTGCAGTATAGTAATGATGTTTTTAATTTTAGTTTTATTTATATGAGTTACAGTAGGATTTGTAACTGCAAATGTGGATAGTGCGTCTATGATTGTGATTTTAAGCCAAACGGTGCATAATGTTGACCATCTTATTTTCAATATCCAGAAATTCAACTTAAAGCCCTTATGTGTAGACTTTTATGCAGATATAGTATATTTCAAATGATGGCATACGCGGCTTTTTGTAGAAACATTAGACAGTCTGATGAAAATCTTCCTGGGTAAGAGTATGAGTTGAGGTTATCTCCTAGAAAACACTGCATCATGTCAGGGAGAGTCCTGCTTTTAAATTGGACAAAAAGGGTGAATGTGAATGTGATTAGCCACGACTGTCACCAACCTCTGAAACCAACCTACCTATAATGTACATGATAGTTTATGATAATGGGTTCTTTCTACTCCCTCTGGCCATGAAAATACCAAGGTGAGTCAGCCTTGACTGCATTACCTTTTTCATGAAAATTGAGTCCTGCCTGCCTTGACCCACTCTGTCTTGACAAATTCTGAAGCCTCTGCTTTTTAGTCATTTCAATGAGGCAGGGCTTGACATTAACCTCTTGAGGCACTTGTCCATCGGACAAGTAAATTTACCTTTCAGTTGCACAAAAGTCACCTGTCAATTTACTTTTTTCATTTTGTTTGCAAATGCAGAACGCAGAATTCAGATGAACAAACAGTTGACAGCAAACAGTGTCAACATATGAATAATTCAATTTATGAATTTTATTGAAGCCATTACTTCCCTCCTTGAAATGAAACAAGTGCACAAAAATTAGGTAAATAAATATCAACAATATTTATTTACCTAATTTTTAAATATTAACAATATTTATTTACAACACATAAATAAATGGAGGCTTTATGGATGGATAGATGGACCGATCAGTCTTGATCTTAAAAACAAATCTGGATTCTCACACGGTGTATATGGTCCTGAATACAGATCAGTTTTTGAAATATAACAAAATAACAAAACTGACTTATGAAGAATTAATTTGCTCAAACCTAAAGACAACAGTTTGACTGATAGATGAATCAGTCTGATGAACAATGAATCAGCATTTTGTTGACTAATAACTGAAACTATCTGTTAGTTTTAGTGCTGTGTTTACAACAGTTACTGAGGTCAACAACCTTTTAATGGCTTAGGAAAACATCATGTTAATAGAGCTGTTGTGTGGTGTTAGTAACGTTACCTGTATTAAAGATCTGTGAGTCCTTTTATAGCAGGGTTTAATCTTGTACTTTGACTTTTGTTTGTTAGGATGTCCTTTAGTTTGGATAACAGATTGTGTTTTTAAAAATATTTACCAGAACAGTCATTCATCTAGACCTTACTAGTTTTTTCTGCCTCCTGCTTTGAATGTGTTCATGTCTCTCCATCACCTGACGCCTGGACTGCTTTTATGTGTTTCTCTTTCCTCCTTAAACTTTTTCTTTACATCTTGAAACAGTTGCACCTTCTTCCTTCTTGAATCAGTTCTTTACTTTCTCCTTGTTTTTCTTTCAACACCTTTAACTTTACATCCTGCTTCCTCACTTCTTTCTCCTCTCTCCTGATTCCTTCACTAACTCTGGAAATATAAAAAAACTTCCTTTCAAAAATCTGACAGAGCATGAAGCACAACTTTAACTGGTGTGGTGTTAATTACGGCAATTGTGGACAAACTACACACGGTGGGAATGCGTCAGCAATGTCAATTTAAAAAACTTCTGTTTCATTGAAGAGCTTTTCTAACTTCTTTGTTGTCTTTTGTCTGACATTATTATTTGATGCCGCACATGTTAATGTCATATATGATCTTCTGAACTCTGATTCATTCGTCTGTCTCATGAAAGCGGCTCCAGTCTGCCTGCTAGCTTCAACGCGGAGGGTTTGTTTGTTTTGAACACCTGCGTAGCAGGAGCTCATGGTGCTTTGTTGGTCAATGTTAACAGTAACAAACTGCAGTAGGAAGCCAGTCTGAGCTAACAGTTGTTAAGTCATTAAAGTTTGCGTAAACGCTTTTTCTGAATTTGAGAGGTGGCTAAACGGCATTTACGTGCATTTAGCTGCTAGTATACGTTACATTTGTTTTTATTTGTTTCTTTCGGGAGGTGCGGGGGATAAGGCAATGGTAGTGAAAACACTGCACATAACGTGAAGACACGCTTCTTTTTAAATGACTTTAACTTGTCCAGTGGAGCAACTAAATTTCTCTTCCACTCAACCCACTTGTCCTGGACAAGCCTGTCGAAACAGCAAATACCTTATAAATTCATATCATGTAATATTACACAATATCAACACAAGTCAAATTGTTTCCTAATTTTGCCCCATGACGACAGCTGATGCTCATGATTTTAAATCAGTCTATTAAATATCTCTCTCTCTATCTCTGGTGCAACTCTGACACACAGTTGGTCATTTTCTATTATTACCACAGTACTATGGAGCATTCAGTCATTCATTAGTTTGCCAACAAACATTTATGGCAATATGTACAATGATAAAACAATGACAAAATACAAATTGTACAATCGCTCAATTCACATCTTGGAGAGAAAAGAATTGTTCCTTCTCTCTAAGATGTGAATTGTTGTTAAAATATTTGAAAAAAGTCACATTCCTCAGGAAAATCTTTTTATCTCATCTATTTAAAAATGTGTATATTGTAGTCAATGTTGTATTTTTATGACACTTTAACAAATTTAAACAGTAATTAAGACCAACGCAAACCAGAACAAAGTCAGGACATCATCTTTCAGAGTAGAATAATCAGCTCCTATAATCATGAGTTCAGTCTGACTTAAACTTCTGAATGTTAACCAGACTCACAGTAGACGCCGAGGCCGATGAGTCCAGCCAGAAGGAAAACACTCAGCAGCCCCAGAAAGACAAGAACAGCTCCATGAAATCTCCTCTCTGAAGTCTTCGGACCTGAACAGAGAAAAGACCAGTGAATCCAATCAATCATACAATTAAAACATACTATTCACAGCTCAGTCTGTCAGCCTCTCTGTCTGACTGAATATTCTTACCTGTCTGAATTGTTGAATGTTTGGTATCAATATATTTCATATCTTCAGCATTGGCGTAGATTTCTTCCATTGTTGAAAAGGACAGCTGTGTAGCACTGGCTGCTGTACATGTACTGTAGAAGATGACACTGTCTTTCCGTCACAGTTTTTGACTGGACCAGCCACAGACCAGCCCTATATAACCACGGTTGTCTGTGAGTGAGTGAGTGATGAAGTTACACCATTGTTTGGCCGACTGAGTGTTGGAATTTCCTCATTGGCCGATGATGGAAGTAATATTTTCACATCACAAACAATGAACAATGAAACAATGAAACAGCATTAAAACACGAGTCTTGCAGGTAAAACGTGAGACTCGTAACTGTTATTATATGGTGGGTGTATTATATGAGGAAGTCTTTTAAAAACAAGCTAATCTACAAAATACAACAACACAGTCAGTCAAGATAAAGTTTTATACAGTAAGAACAATTATAATTATTGCAACAATACATGAACATTAGAAAGCTATATGCAGTGCAATAAACTACTGTATAATACCCAATGAAACAAATAAATCATGCAAACATAGCCTGTTAATATTTACAAAAATGGAGTTGACATCAGGACATTGTAATGGAGACAGACATTGATA
This sequence comes from Thunnus thynnus, assembly GCF_963924715.1. Taxonomy (NCBI): domain Eukaryota; kingdom Metazoa; phylum Chordata; class Actinopteri; order Scombriformes; family Scombridae; genus Thunnus; species Thunnus thynnus. The sequence continues at coordinate 28,411,424 of NC_089527.1, read as the reverse complement.
TGACAAACAACAGTCTAATTTGTGGTGACATGACTCGTCAGCACCTCATCTTGACTCCTTATATCAACTTGTCATCTTCAGCCACAGACACAACAGGAACTTTGTTCAGATCACTATCTGCACAAACACACACACACATGCACCGACACACGTCTGTCAACCGCGAGGCCAAAAGCCTAAACTTTCTACACACTGAGGGAGAGATCGCTGCTGATGTTTTAAATGAACCACTTCCTTTTAAATGTTACATTATATGGTTATATTTTATTCTATTCTATATTTCAAAAATGATATTACAAGAATATTATACAGATATGTTTGATACTTTCTTTTCCAGCATATTCATTTACCCATTAAAGTATGTCTTAGTGGTTCTAGGTGAGTGTATTTTCACATTTTTGAGTTTTGTGTGCTGATAATCAGAAGAAATACTGTGAGATAAAGGTATGGAGGAAGAATCTATTTCATACAGTCACTTCAGTAAAGATTTCTTCCACGGCTTGAGATGTGGGAGTACTGTTCCAGGATATTTTGTTGTAATGTGGTTGCTGTTTTCTGCACTTGCTGCCCCAGCAAGTGCTGAATTTGAGGTTTAGATCAAACCACAAGTTGAACTCCCTGCACGTTCTATCTTTCATTTACAGATTTTTCTCTCTTCTTTGTTCCCTTTTTTACTTATATGTATAGTTAGTTTTGGAGGAACCAGCTTCAGTTGAGATTTTTAAATTCAGTAGTGCATTTGGTAACTTTAATATAGTTTGGAGAAGTCAGCTTAGTTTTCTGTTTATGAACAGTTGTTTTCAGCCCATGACAACACACACAAACACTCAGACACACACCTGCTAAAATTGTTCCTGCAGTTATTTTTCCCAGTAAAAAGGAAGTTAATATCCACCTGTTTGTTATTGTTCTGTTATATGTTTTAATTGTGACCTGCCGAAGGGACTGTAGATGAAAACCTCTGGTACAGTACATCAAATAAAAACATTTATGTTTGACACTGTACATGGTCCCAATAAATAAATAAGATACAAGAACACTGATTAATAAAAGCCATTTGCACAATTATCTAACTATAAAGGAAGGAATCTTTGTCTGTATCTATGTGTGTCTCGACAACCATTCATCCAATCAACTTCACACTTGGCAGGTGTATTGCTGAGGTTGTTTGGATGAGTGGTTCTCTAGAAATATATAAATATACCTCATAAACAACATTGCTTCTGCTTCTTCTTCTGCACGTGGAGTCAAGGAGTGGAAATACAGACAGTGCTATTCTGCCATTGCAACCCACATTGTGGTCGGAGGTGGGATTACATCTGTAGTGATAATAACTTGAAAAAGTTGAGACTTAAGATCTACTATTGAACTGTGTACTGTGCATGAAACTTGGCATGTACATTTAAGACTTAGTGCTGGATGTCTCAGATACGTTTTGAATGGGCACTACAGTTCATCTGACTAAAAAGCAAGGAATCTGTCTGTCTGTCTGTCTGTATGTATGTCTTTCACATATCTCGAGAACTGTTCAATCGAATTCACACTTGGCGGGTGTATTGCTGGGGATCCAAGGACATGCAGTGTTGAATTTGGTGCAATTTGGACATGTGACATATTTAATATTAATAAACTTTGAGTAAAGTTTGCTGAGGGGGACAAAGGCATGTGCCCTGCTCAGTCAAACTGCCTGAGAGAGAAGAACAAGCACACACACAAGAAAAAAACAGAAGCAGAGGCAGCGAAACTAGCCAATAGGAGCACAGACACGTTTCATTGGCAGCAGAATTAAGCTGCCTCTACAGTTCAGCCTCAGTTTAGTCTCACTGAAGTTTCTGTCTGGATTTAAACCATTTAAGGTATTAATTCCTTATCATTTTAATTGATACATTTGTCACTTGATACATATACATGTGTTTCTAGAGAAATAATGAACAATGGGCTCATTCCCAACTGGCATGTTTTGAACGGGCACTGCACTAGTAGTTTATATTTTAAAAGTATTTTTATACAAAATTTTTATTTCAAAACTCATTCTATGTCAATGCTAAGGATTTCCTCACAGATCGACTGCATCGAAGCATCACACGAAAGATCGTTCCAGTTGTCTGTAGTTGTCACCAAAGCTCTGATTGTCGCACAGTCTTTTTCTCCCCATTTCGGATCTCAATCTCCTTTATCAGGCTGCTTCATCGCCCAGTAGTTAACGAGAATGAGAATCATGACTGTCAATCTTAACACAGTCATAAACACAGCTTCTGTAGTTTTTGGTTATGTGCCAACACACTGTGATTATTTTGAGACAATATAGGTTTGTAAAACCTTGTAACCTTCCATGCTGACACCCAGTGTTGTCCTGTGGACAATAACATAGCAGGAAAAAAGTCAAACACTTTGATTTTTTTTTGGGAGTAACATTTGTCAGAAACACAACTCCAAATGAATTCTACTGTTCAATGTATGCTGAGAGTGTAAATAGGCAACCATTGGCCAAGTTCGCCATAACAACTTTAAAAGGTCAATTAATATGTTGTGTTCTGTTTATTGTATTTTCTACTTCCCAAGTAGCCAAAATACATAACAAAACAAACAATGAATGTGGAACTCATTTTTGTACACTGTGCACATACGTTTATATCGGCTTATGATGTTTGGGTGATTTTTCCATCCATACACATATTGTGTATAAAACTGCTTTTTTTCTGCTCAAAATCAGCTTATTTGTGTCTGCTTAGATTTTTTTTTTGTTTATAGTGCAACACAAGTGACCAACATGAAGACACATATGACAGCAGAAGACAAGAGGGAGAACTTACTTACCAACTAACTTAAACAAACCAAAACAAAAGAAAAAAAACCCAAAACATTAACAACAACAACAACAATATAACAAACAAATAAACAAAACAAAGCATAATGTTTGGCTTAGATTATCTTATTGTAGTATGCATGTGTGTAGGTAGGTGTGTGTGTATGTGTGTTTGTGTGAGTGGATGGGTTTTCTGTGTGAAAGATAAAAAGGGGGAAGAGAACAAAAAGGAGGAGACAGTATTAACCAAAGGAAGACCGAAAGAGAAAAATAAAAAAAATAACACAGCTACAATCTTAGAGGGCAGGCACCATCTGGTGGATCTGGAGCAGGTCAGGTCAGAATATTTGATGTATTTATGTATTTTTATTTATTTTCCCTTCCTTTGTCTCCTTTCTTTTCAATTTTGTTTATTTGCTTGTTTTATTCTTTTTTTATTCTTAATTTTTTTTTAGCTCTTTTCCGCTTCTCCTCTTCCCTGCTTTCTTTGTCTTTAGGATGCCACCACTCCTGTAAGAGGTGGCTGGCCTGTTGTAGGTCAGATCCCCTTTAGAACAGCCCCACATCTACAGGAGGGGTCTGTTTAACTGGGTCTGAGGAGCAACTTTGTACTTGGAGAAGGGCTTAGTGGGGATCAGGTCCTCTGACTCCAAGCTGTCCCAAACCAGTCCAGTCCCCCAAGCTTTTTCTTTTGGAATTTGTGCATAAAGCAATTGGGAGGGTTAGGAGGCTAAACACTGATGGATGAGAAAAAAACACATGAGAAACCTAAATAAAGAGCAGCAAAGGAGGGAACCCTCTTCCAGGACATACATATCTTATGTAGTAACATTATCAGCACACACACACACACATACACACACACAAACACACACACACACACACACACACACACACAAACACACACACACACACACACACACACACACACACACACATACACACACACACACACACGCAGAATACCTGTTCTTCATAACTGTCTATGACCACCAGATCTGCTCCTCTGGCTCTGCAGTCTTTTCTGCCTTTTTCCAAGAACCAGATTTAGTGGAGATGAGATAACAAGTAAAACTGAACATACGTCATACTGCGGGACAAGTTTTCTCTGTAAAACATGTTAAACAAGAGACATTAAAGAGTAGACATAGCTTATGTCCTTCTACTTGTCAATATCTGGTTTCAAAAACTGTTTTCAGTGCATGAACCCCTAATGTGCATAATTTATACAATGGGGGATGAATCCAAACAGCCTTAACCAAGAGCAGGATAAAATTGTGTCATCAAACCCAGACTAATGCTTCATCTAATGATTCCTCACAGATACAAGTCCAGTACTACCACAAATTAGTAGTTACTTATTATTTCACATGACACCCATCAGAACAAGGAGGGCAGTATAAAAATAGTCTTAAGCAAAAATAGTGCAAAGAAGCTGCATTATGATGTGTCTCCACTTCCTACTTCTATGCAAAAGTGAAGCCAAAATATCTCATTTCAGGGAGCTGCCATCTTGCTTGTGTGAAGTCATTTGGAGCTCGAGTCTGTGTAGTAGAGTCAGGAGCAAGCATGGATGTATTATAAGAGCTACCGCACCAAAAATGGCACCCTTCCATGTTGTGCAGCCCACTGAATATAGACTTTACATTGTGACGATGTCACCGATTTTTATATGGCTTTCCTTGGCTCAAGTAAATTTTTACAAATGAAAAACCTCCATGGATCAAAAATTCATAATAGAAAGATACATAATTGACCTTGTTTGCAGTTCAAAGTGTCCTGCTAACAGTTTTACAGTTGCCTCTTTTACAATGGTGGTCTATGGGGAAAATACTTTTTAGGCTGCAGGGGATTTTTTTTTGCTGCAATACCACGAGTGACCACTCAGTGTCAAATCGCTAAACACAAGGTTTCAAAACGGCAGTCCACAAACCAATCGGTGACGTCATGATGACTACATCCATATTTTTTTACCGTCTATGGTTGGGAGGCGAGATGACAGCCCGTGGGACACGCCCACTCAGCTGTTCCACTGCCTGACAGAGGTTTGAGTGTGGCTGTCACAACCCCTTTTTATATAGTCAAATAACTAATTAAAAACAAACTTATCAGAAAAATGAGCACTTGGACAAACATCAGCGTTTATGTGCATTCACTTTTACATCAGCTTGAAGGAGTGATATTATTAAATTATTATTATGATTATTATTATGATATTATTAAATTATTATTTTACGTGGTACTTTGTGCAAAACATCAGCATTAAATATGATATCAGCTGCATGTGTGTGAATGTTAAAAGTGTCCAGGCTAAGATCTTTTGTATATTTGGTTGAGAAGTAAAACTTTTCTAAAAGTCTACTGTAAATGTAACTAGTTTATTTATTAACATTAAAATCCCTCTCCAATCAAAAATGTGTTCTGCTTATTGTTTCATTTGGATGTTTGTGCTTCTCACCTTAAATCTGAGTTAAAGGTGAGAAACCTGCCAGCATGATCTGTGACATCACAAGTAGTTTAGAAGCCAATCCTGGTCAAGTGTGCAGTTACCCGAGAGTGATGTGGAAACTTTTGTTTCAAGATCATTTTAGTGGCAATTTTCAGGGTTGAACAAAGTTGATTACGTGTGACACACATAACCTTTTGGGTAACACTTCTTTGACACCAATGTCTATAATGCATTATAAACATATTCATAATGCATTATAATCTGCTTATAGCACTGTATAATTATAGTTATAAGTACTCATAAATATTCATAATGCTTTATAACAATAATCATAACACATAAAAAATAAGTAAGTAAGTATAATAAGTATCATAATACTTCATAACTGGTCACATGCTGACATTTTTTGTGCAAGGGTCATAGTGTTTTAAATTCTCATAGTTGGAATACATTATAATCATCTTGTAATGCATTATAATGTGAGTATAAGCTACTCTAACTGGTCACTGAGTGCTTTAAGTGGAGTAATGAAATTCCTGAGGAATAGGTAGATATAATACATTACAAGCTGGTTATAAGTCACTATAGGTGGTTGTTTGCTCTAAGTAAAGTGATTTTGGCACATTTTGCATTGTAACATGCTAAACTTACTGTAGCGTGTTACTAACGCATGGGTCTCAATCTCGGGATATTTTGTGGCCCCCACCTTGATATGAAAGTTTAATGTTAGTGCGGCCCGCGAGTTTTATATGAATGGCACTTTACTGTGTGGTGTGTGGAAGGTCCCTTTATTGCACAAGCTGGAGCTGAACGAACCTGCCAATCACAGGAGTATATGGCTGTTTCACAACAACTATGCTATTTATACAGGAAGAATGTGCGCTGAGAACAGCTCTCAGTGAAATTCAAAGGTGAATTATTAAACCTTATTAAAGCATCATTCTGTTTATTTCAGCATCATCTCTCTGTTAACGATCACTTCATTTTGTTTTGAAGCACTTTGTAAAGTCCGTTTCAACAGGAGCTCTATCAATAAATCATTTATCATTCTTCTGATGTTTAATAATGATGACTGACACTTTACAGTGGTGACGGTTTGCAGAAAAATGTGATGAATTAGGGGTAAAGTCGTTTCAAATATCCACAGCAGCCGTGCGTAATGATCAGCTGTTGGAGAGCCTGTGCGTAATTCTCACTGAGGTCTGATGAGCGGAACGGACACAACTGTTGACGTACAAACGGAGGTATAAAGACCTCAAGTCACTTGTACAAACAACCTTTTTGCTTTTATTTTTCTGGTGAAGACAGTCTCAGATCTCATCCAGTAGATTGTCTAGATTGAGATACAGGATGTTCTGTTTCATTGTTAGAGTTGTTTTCTTCACTTAGTGCCTGTTGAATACAGCATGAGAGTGTGGTGAAAAGACAGATCATCTTTTAACCAAGTTCAGTTTTGAATGAATGAAATCCCCATCTGTATCTGACCTCTCACATCACAGTAGAACAGGGTTTTTCTGCACAATTAATGATGATAAAAGAAACATAAAGACACTGAAAAATATTCAATTTTTAAAAAGATTTTAATTGTTTTCATAATTGCATAAAAAGCCACAACCAGTATCAGCTACCAGCATTACAAAGGACATCATGACAAATGTCTGACTCCAGTACAGTGCTTATATGTTGTAATTGACTGACTTTATATTGACTCATCTGTTGAATAGTTTTGGTTTACATTTCATCTAAAATAATTTGATAATTCTCTCACAACAGCAAGTGTTTCCTGAGTGAAACCACTAATTATCAAGTAAAATTCACAAACACTGATGGCCTCTGCTAAAGAGATCTGTCAGCTGCTGAACAGACTTCATTTAAAAATTATTTTCAGGAAAGTGTCATTTGATGATATAGTAAGACATAATTACACAAAATCTATATTACATTGTTTAATTATGATATGAGGGATGTCATAAGAAATGGTCTCAATCAGGTTTTTTGCAACTTTCAACTATCATGAAATCTTTAGCTAAGACATTAACCAAAATAAAGGTTTTTATGAATCTGTTGCATTTTGCAGAGGTTTGGTTTTGTTTTATCTGTCTGCTTCTTTTAGTTGTTTGAAACATTGAAAATTGGTTAATGAAGCTCTTCTGGCAAAAGCTGTAAACATCTAATTTATAGAAATCTCTTTAAAAAGGCAGAACAGAAGCAAAAGGTCATCAGCACAGCAGAGAAAAGTTTTAAATTCACACACATACAAACTGATTTGACTTTTGCAAAATCATAGTTTGCTTTGAAAAAGCATTTTTACATATTATACACCAGCATTTTTCTCACAGATCCAACGCAGAGAAGCACCACATGACCGATCATTCCAGTTGTCTCCAGTTTTCTTGCCAGACCTCATATGTGCACAGTCCTCTTCACCCCACTGCGGATCTCCACCTCCATTATCAGGCTGATCTATCGCCCAGTACCTACAGGTCAGTGAACAAGAGAATCGTGATACTTAATCTCGGACATGAACACAGTCCTTCACTGGAACATAAGAAAACTGAATGTGTCTCATTCTATTCATTGTACTTATTCTTCCTGGCAAGAAGTAGGGTTGTAAACAATATTTCTTCACAAACATCACAGAATGGAATTTCCTCTATCTTGCATGATGTGCCTTAGTATAGTTTTGAGCTATAGAGTAGCAAATTGAATGGGGCTGCAGGTTCACTGTAGTATTTTTCCTAAATATAAATTTGCAGTCATCAAATAGCAACAAAGGAGCCTCCTGTATAAATAAACACCCCCATAGTGTTCTGGTCATCAGTCACAGTACTGTACAGTTGGTGAAGTGTAAAACTTGACTGTGGACCAGAAACCTTCTCAGATGCACCATGAAATGGTAGTTTGGTTTGATTTTTTTCTCATCATTATCATTTTGCACTGATGATTTAACCAGAAAAGCTTCAGACCAACCTGGAACTGCCAGTCACCTCACATTGTCTGTGATAAAAGATTTAATACATATCACCAACCTCTAATATACAGCAGTGTTTGTGTATGTTGTCAATAAACAACGAACTGAAGCCAAACCTTAAAGTCAGTGGTGTTCCATCAATCCATTTCCAGGTTCCCTCTTTGTCTTTGTCAGTCAAACCAATCCAACTCCAAGTTTCTACCTCAGTGAAGGTAGACAAGAATGTCTGTTTTAAATAAAGAAGGGAAAAAAGTCATATTATTTATAACAACAATATGCAGTTTACATAGGATTACTCTGAACATATTTGATAATAATGAATTTAGCTATTATTATTATTATTATTATTATTATTATTGTTATTGAAATACACTAATAATAAAATCATACTTTTTTCTTCTTTGATAAATTTAAATTTTAGATTTTTTTTAAAAACTTTTTTGATGTGCCCTTTTGTTTTGTTTTTTTTTAGAATCTCATCTGCACAGTCCTTCTTTACTCCTTTAATGTATTATGGGTTTTTGTGTCTTGTTATTTATACAAATAAATAAACTAAAGAAAAAAAATAAAACAAAAAAGTATTGATACTGCCACAACTGTTGTGGTCTTTAAGAAGCCGCAAAGCTTAGTGGCAACTGACCTGTATTTGTCCTCATTTACAAGCACATTTATGTAGTGACTGCTAGTGTTAGCACTATTTGAATACCTATTAATAACTCTTTTTATTTATAAACTTTATCTTTCTCAAGAAAGAAATCAGGGAATAAGAAATGTCATTAAATTGTGCATAAATTACTGTATACAGAATTCCTGTTGCCAGACATCATCATGTTTTTTCTTAAACTGATACACAGATCTGTACTGATTAAATACTTGCAGTGTATGAGTGACTGCTTCTGGAGTTTGATTAAAACACCGTGAAAGGTTAAAAGAATGTTAGCTAGCTTGCTAAAGATGAAATGAAATACTTTGATTTGGAGGCAAATGTGCAAATTTAAGAATAAGGGCTTGATAGATAATTGGCAGACTTTTTGGGGAAGACCTGGTCTGATTAGGAGAGACGGCATACATCTCACTTTGGATGGAGCTGCTCTCATATCTAGAACTATGGCTGAGTTTATTAGTAGACCAAAACCATGACAACCCAGAGCTGAGACCAGGAAGCAGAGCTGCAGTCCTAGATGCTTCTCTGTGCTTCCATTAGAGCAGTTACCCACCCAAAACCACATGGAGACTGTGTCTGTCCCCCGACCACTTAAATCAATTAAATCCAAAGTAAACAAAAGAAGAGTCATTCATAAAAATCTAGTAAAAATTAAAACCACTACTGCAATAGTACAACAAAATAAGATAATTAAATGTGGACTCTTGAACATTAGATCTCTGTCATCTAAAGCTGTTTTAGTAAACGATTTAATCTCAGATCATCATATTGATTTATTTAGTCTTACTGAAACCTGGCTTTGTCATGAAGAACATGTCAGCCTAAATTAATTCACTCCCCCTAGTCATATTAATACTCACATTCCTCGAGACACTGGCCGAGGAGGTGGAGTTGCAGCCATTTTCAACTCAAGCCTAATCATCAACCCTAGACCTAAATTTAATTATAACTCATTCAAAAGCCTTGTTCTCAGTCTCTCTCACCCAACCTGGAAAACTTTACAGCCAGTTCTATTTTTTTATAGTGTACCGTCCTCCTGGCCCGTACTCTGAATTCCTATCTGAATTCTCAGAGTTTTTATCAAACTTAGTCCTTAGTACAGATAAAGTAATTATAGTAGGTGATTTTAATATTCATGTGGACGTCGATAATGATAGTCTCAGTACTGCATTTATCTCATTATTAGACTCAATTGGCTTCTCTCAGTGTGTAAATAATCTCACTGACTGTCTTAACCACAACCTAGACCTTGTTCTTATGGGATTGAAATTGAACATTTACTAATTTTTCCACAAAATTCTATTTTATCAGATCATGTTTTAATAACTTTTGAATTCCTATTACTGGACTACATACCATTAGACAAAAATGTCCTCACTAGATGTCTCTCTGATAGTGTTGTAGAAAAATTTAAGGAAGCAGTTCCATCAGCACTGTTTTCAATGCCATGTCTCAATTCTACAGAGGAGTCTTATGTTAACTTTAGTCCCTCCCAAATTGATAACCTTGTTGATAGTGCTGCAGGCTCATTACGAATAACACTCGACTCCATTGCCTCCTTAAAAAGGAAGATAATAAAACATAAGAGGTTAGCTCCACGGTATAACTCCCAAACCCGCAAATTAAAGCAAACATCACGAAAATTGGAAAGGATTTGGCGTTCCACCAAAGTGGAAGAATCTCGCTTAGTCTGGCAAGATAGTCTTAAAACATATAGGAAGGCCCTCTGTAATGCCAGAGCTGCCTATCACTCATCATTAATAGAGGAGACAGCCCTAGGTTCCTTTTCAGCACTTTGGCCAGGCTGACAAAGAGTCATAACTCTATGTATCCATGTATTCCTATAGCTCTTAGTAGTAATGACTTTATGAGCTTCTTTAATGATAAAATTCTATTAGAGACAAAATTAACCACCTCCTGCCCTCAACAGGCACGGTTTTCTCCCCAAACACAGGCACCTTAGAAACAGCTGTAAATCCTGACATGTATTTGGACTGTTTTTCTCCAGTCGACTTTTCTGAACTAACTTCAATGATTTGTTCAGCTAAATCATCAATCTGTCTCTTAGACCCCATCCCAACTAGGTTGCTTAAGGAAGCCTTACCCTTAGTTAGCACTTCTTTACTAGATATGATCAATCTGTCTTTAGTAACAGGCTATGTACCACAGTCCTTTAAAGTAGCTGTAATTAAACCTCTTCTTAAGAAGCCTACTCTTGATCCAGGCATTTTAGCCAATTATAGACCTATATCTAACCTTCCATTTCTCTCTAAGATCCTTGAGAAAGCAGTCTCTAATCAGTTATGTGACTTTCTACATAACAATAGTTTATTTTAGGATTTTCAGTCAGGATTTAGAGCGCATCATAGCACAGACACAGCACTGGTGAAAGTCACAAATGATCTCCTAACTGCATCGAAAAAAGGATTTGTCTCTATACTTGTCCTGTTAAATCTTAGTGCCACATTCGACACAATTGACCATCAAATCCTTTTGCAGAGACTGGAACATTTAATTGGCATTAAAGGAACTGCATTAAGCTGGTTTAAGTCTTATTTATCAGACCGATTTCAGTTTGTACATGTTAATGATGAATCCTCCGTGGCAAAAGTTAGACACGGAGTTCCACAAGGTTCTGTACTTGGACCAATTCTATTCACCTTGTATATGCTTCCTTTAGGTAATATTATTAGGAAACACTCCATAAATTTTCATTATTATGCAAATGATACCCAATTATATTTATCAATGAAGCCTGATGAAACCAATCAGTTAAACAAACTCCAAGCATGCCTTAAGGACATAAAGACCTGGATGACCTGCAATTTTCTACTATTAAACTCAGATAAAACTGAAGTTATTGTGCTTGGCCCTAAAGAAGACATCCTTCCACACACCTGCTTTCATTACTGTTTTATGATGGTCACACAGTTTTAAATGATGTGCATAACCTTTGGTTTGTTGAGGGTTTAGCAGAAGAGGGTTTTTTGTGGACAGTTCTGACTGAAATGAACTAACTAAATAATATCTCTTAGTAGTGAAACAGGGTTCCTTTTCATTTTTTTTTTTAAATTTTGTAAATTATTTTATTTGGGAAATGTAATTTTCTCCCAGTGATACATAATGTTTAAGAAATTAATTCTTCATTTGTTATGTCTGCAGTTTGATAAAATGAGTAGAATTCCTTGTCATGGCTGGATTAGGAGACACTTGTTCAGACTTAGCTGAATCCAGAGTTTATGCATCTCCTTTGATCAAAGCAGTAAAAGGCATGGACATGCAATGGATTTAACTGTAATGATTCATCCCCTGCCTGGAAAGAAGATCCACATCAGCCCTCCTCCGTCCCAATAAAAACCCTACATCTCCTGTGTCCAAGTCGAGCATGAAAAGAAGCACTGTCACATCAGGAGGTGGCTGTCACAATAACAGCAAATATTATTTTATATGACTTACAAATTGCATTTTTCTGCTGTTGTTGTCTAATTAGTGTACATTAATTCCATTAACCCCCCCCCCCCCCCCCCCCAGCCCTTAGTTATGCTGCTATAGGCCTAGACTGCTGGGGGACTTCCCATGATGCACTGAGCTCCTCTCTCCTCCTCCTCCTCTCCATCTGTATGCATTCATGTAACATCAATGCATGTCACTAACTTTAACCCTGGGTTCTGGGCCGAGCCTTCGCGGTCCTTCACAGTCCTGTTGGCATCCTTCCCTGGCTGTTGCTGCTGCTGATGCTGTTGTCGTTGTTGTAGTGATTGTTGTTATTCTGCCCCCCCCCCCCCCCCCCCCCCTTTTCCCTCTTTCTTTCTCTCTCGCAACCCAACCGCTCAAAGCAGATGGCCGCCCATCAAGAGCCAGGTTCTGCTGGAGGTTTCTACCCGTTAAAGGGGAGTTTTTCCTTACCGCTGTTGCCAAGTGCTTGCTCATGGGGGAATTGTTGGGTCTCTGTAAATTAAAGAGTACGGTCTTGACCTGCTCTATGTGAAAAGTGCCCTGAGATGACTTTTGTTGTGATTTGGCGCTATATAAATAAAAACTGAATTGAATTGAATACCAGCAAAACATGCTAAAGAGCAGCACAAGTTCATTCAAATCATTTGAATTATTATTGTCAAGGTGTTGAACACCAATGATCCATAAAAATAAATAAATAAGTATTTTAGCATTTTTCAAGGCACAGGAAGATTGTAATTAGGCAGTTTCTTTGAAAGCATACAAACAAACAGTCTGTACCTGTTCTTCAGTGCTGTCTATAACCACCAGATCTGCTCCTTTCTCTCTGCAGTCCTGTCTACCTCTTGACCAGGAACCAGACTCACTGGAGAGGAGATAACAGGAACGTCTGAACATCCTCCATCCTGCAGGACAAGTATACTCTGTAACACACAACATTAGAAATTAGACAAGAATCAAGTCTGTCTGTTTCCAAAGTATGAGGGTTAAAACAACATAACATGTGACTAGAGTTGACTTGTTGATATTCTACCAACTATGGAGCATTTCTGGTGCTGATTTTTAGCTGCAGTTGAATGTATGAACACAATTTTTGTGATTATTGCATCTTTCAAATTATTTTGATGACATCAGTTTTTATTTGAAGATAATGGAACAAACTGTTGATTTCAGCTCATTCATTCTGTGTCTCCATGTCAGATTTTGAGGTGGGATACTAATATTGGATGACACCACAGAAATAAACACATAAAGGTTTATCAAAATCTCAAATCTCAAAATCTCCCGCTCACTTTCTTTGACAGCTAGTTTGACTCACTGTTTGATCATGAGCTCAATACCAAGGTTTGGCCAGCAGATGCCTCCCTTTGAATGTATAAAATGCTTTGAAACCATTCTCAGCAGTTTTTCCAAAGCGAGTGGCAACAGCTTTGTGTCTCCAATCACAACATGCTTTAAATCATCATACAAGGATCTCACAAAGCTCAGCTTTCACACCACCAGATGAAAGTAAAATTTGAATCAACAAAAATTCATGTAATACCACCACTAACTTTACATTTGAGTCAGAGTCTTGCACCAGGTAGCTCAAAAAATCGTCAATCCTTTAATCCTTTTATAAAACTTTAAATCAGCCTACAGTTAAACCAGGGATCTTTGTGCTATTAAGCAAACATCTGTTTATCCTAGTTAAGGCTAACCTGACTTGTTTTTTGGTCATGTGAAAGTAACAAATAAAGTGTTGTTAACTGAGTGTGTAGTCTGTTGATTATAGGTCAGGTTTCATGTTACATCAACAGGTCAAGTCAGGTGCAGGTCTCTAAAACTGGACTTGTGAGTGCTTTGTTTTGAATAAGACAATCAGAGATTGTCTGAAGTACTTCTGAGTAACGTTGGACCAGTGGAAGAGGAAGCATCCTTCTTCAATAAAAGTATACACTAGATCAGTAATTCTTTGTTTTAAATAAAATAAAAATATCTTATCTATTTCTTTAAATATATTAAACTACCCACTACAATCATAGTTTTATTATTGTACACAACATATTGATCTTCCATAAAAACTAGTTTTCAGTCAGCATCATTTGTATGTGATTTTTGGCTACAGACCAAAAATATGACAACCTGTAAGGCACCTTAACATTTGGGGATGCTGTCTTAAAACACAAATAGTTAAGTAAGTAGTTAACTCCGAGATACTGAAGTAGGATACTTCACTACTTATGTCCTGATGACTCGGATCAAATAAGGTGCTTGAATTTATGATATAACTAATGATATACAAGCCACTTTATGTTCACTTTGAAGTCAGATCTTTTGTATATTTGGTTAAAAAGTAAAACTTTTCTAGACGTCTACTGTACTAACTGTACTGTCTTTGCTTTACTGTGCTGAATGATGTATGTGCAGTTTGTTTTCACATTCATCATCTGAAGGGAAAGTCTCTCTGTGCTCAACTTCTCACCTTAAATCTGAGTTTACCAGCATGATTTATGACATCACAAGTAGTTTGGAAGCTAATCCTGGTCAAGTGATGAATTACCTCAGAGTGATGTGGAAACATTTGTTTCAGGATCATTTTAGTGGCAATTTTCAGGCTTGAACAAAGTTAATTACATGTGATACACATAACTATTTGAGTAACACCTCTTTGACACCCATGTTTATAATGCATTATAAACATATTTATAATGCATTATAATCTGCTTATAGCTGTATAATTATGTTATAAGCACTCAAATATTCATAATGCTTTATAACAATAATCATAACACATTATAAAGCATTTTATAATGACTTATAACGCCAAGTATCATAATACTTCATTGCTGGTCACACGCTGACATTTTTTGCAAGGGTCATAGTGTTTTATAATTCTCATAGTTGTAATACATTATAATCATTTTATAATGCATTAAAATGTGATTATAAGTTACTCTAAGTGGTCATTGGGTGTTTTAAGTGAAGTTATGAAATTCCTGAGGAATAGGTAGATATAATACATTACAAGCTGGTTATAAGTCACTATAAGTGGTCATTGTTTGCTTTAAGTGAAAAATACCATTAAATCTATGCAAGAACACAAAACATTGTAAAATTAATTTATTTGTCCACTACTGTCCCTGTCATCTGCTGTCAACACCACCATTCCTCCCAGGTGTCAGGCTCCTCATTCACTTCAACTCATTTTGAGGACCAAGTCTAAATATAATACTTATGAAATATAAACAAACAATACAGCAATATTATTCTATGTGATATATTTTTCTGAGTCAAAGTTACTTGTTTTTTTGAGCCAATATAGCTCATTTTCAAATTATGAGTGTAAGCAGTATTTCTCACTTACATTAGTGAATTGTAAATGTCCATCATTCAGTTGTTCGTTGTCAAATGGGAGTACTGACTTCATTGTGTGTTATGACTCGTTGAACAAATTAAATTTACAACATTTTGGGCCCTATCTAAACCTGGTGCAAAGTGGTGAAAAGTGGCACCAAGCACGACGCAAGTGCCTTTGCTAGTTTAAGCACCCACGTAGTTTAAATAGCACTACCACTTGTGCCCATCTCAGCGCCCATGGGCGTGTTGGTCTTAAAATGAGGTGTGGTCGGGCGCATTGTTGGTGCATTGCTATCTTGAAGCAGCAGAAATCGATTTCGTTATTGAGCAACAAAACCTGGTCTGAGGCCAATGGTGCAGTATTTCACCGTTATTTTTAAGGCGCATTATCAAGACAGTAATATGCCTACATAGGCAGGTGAACAACGCGCATACACACACAGACACACAGCAGCGCCCAAACATGCAAAGATTAAAGGATTACAATGTGAAAGAATATTATTGTGTACATTAACATATTTAAAAAAAATGCATGTCATAATGTTTAGTGCTAATATTTATCAGAATTAATTAATTGCAGTAATGATGGACGAAATTGTCTAATTATTTGACCATATCGTGGCAATACACGGAGGTATTTAAACAAACCTGTCAGGTTGACGGTGTGTGTCAAGACCCAGCAAACGGATTTCAACAACGGATCAGACATGGATTTCCTGCTCATCAATACATGAGGACATGAGGAACACATGGGGAAATAAATTAAGTGAAAACAACAATTAATCTTAAGAAGGAAAGAATGGTGCACAGCTCTTAGCTGCTGCCAGCAGCAGGATCAGCACCTGGGAGAGCTGATCAAGTCCTGACAACTGTGTATGATGATTTTTTACATGATTAAAATTAATGATTTGATTTTTGGACAATATTTAACAAATAATCTTTAACATTTGAGATTATAGTGATCAGGTTTCCATACTTTCAGCAATTAAAACCTTGTAGGGAGGCAGGGTCCAGGAGCAGGTGTGATCGTAATGGATTGTGCGCTTTCACACAATGAATGCACGTTACTTATCGCTGATTATTAAAAAAAAAAAAAAAAAGCTCATAGAAAGACTGCGTGCTCTTACTTTGAAATGCGGAAATGACGTCGTCAGCAGGCGATCACGCGCTATCCGAAAATGGCTGAGTGATACGTGTGGATTTTCATTCAGACCAGCGGAAAATTTGTTTCAAAACTCTGTGTGTGTAAAAAGCAAATCCACACATGTAAAACTGAGATCCACAAATTTTTTTTCGATTCACAAATAAAAACTGAGCTCACAAATGCCTGTTGAAAAGTTGTAAATGTTAGGAAGATATTCACTAAGGCTTTTCATGAATTTACAAATTAATTTAATGTATTCACAGATTTTTTTATTTGTTGAATTTGTTTGTGTATTTGCAAATCCGTTTTATATTTGCAAAACATTTGTGAGTTTACAAATCTTTTTTGCATTTCTGGAAGGTGTTTATATTTACAGATTACACATTTACACACAGATTGGCGATCTGTTCACACAAATCATCATGAAACAAATCTATCTCCATATGCCTGGCGTTGCGGCCATTCTTCTGCTGTTAAACTAGCCAAAGTGAATTTGGACAGACCCTAAATACACTTGTACCATGCGCTTCAGACCGTGCGCTTAGATCGTTAAAATAGGGTCCTGAGTGTTCTTGCATAGATTTAATGATATTTTTTTCACTTGACTTAAAGCAAACAATGACCTCTTAGAGTAACTCACAATCACATTTTAATGCGTTATAACAGTGATTACTGAGACATTATAATCATTTTATAATGCATTACAACTATGAGAATTATAATACACTATGATCACCATGAAAAAAAAGGTCAGTGAGTGATCAGCAATTATGAAGTATTATGATACTTGGCCTTATAAGTCATTATAGAATACATCATAATGTGTTATGATTATTCTTATAAAGCATTATGAATATTTATGAGTGCTTTGAACAATAATTATACAGTGCTATAACCAGATTACACTGCATTACAAGTATGTTTATAATGTATTATAATCATGGGCGCCATATCAAGTGTTACCACATTTTGCATTGTAACATGCTAAACTTACTGTAGCGTGTTACAAAAGTCACATTTAGCATGTTAGCATGTTATTATTGGTTAGAATGCTAACATGCTAAATGTTGACGGTGTTTGGAATTTCCTGATGACAAAAATATTTTAAAATGTTTGAAGATGAGTAAATACAAGAACAAATCCACAAAGTTATTTTACAGTTACAATCAACAAGTTACAACTAACTTGTTGATTGAAGATCATTTGTATAATTAATAGGACAGATTCCCATATCATCTTCTATTTTCAGCATAGTGTTCTTCTACAATGTGTGTGCAGTACTGTATAGCCACAGATGTCACTCACTGTGTACAGACAAACTCTGAAGCTTTTCCATCTCTTTAGTTATTTCAGTGAGGTTGGCAAGCAGCAGGTCTCTCTCTTCAGACATGGAAGAAAGGTTGTTATTACTGTCCTGGAGACGCTCAGTCAGGTTGTTTATGACAACAGAATCTGAAATAAACCAAAAGACATGTCACATTTATGTATATTTAGTCACATATCTCAAATACCATTTTAAAAGTTTTAAAATGTACATTTTCAGTAATTACAGCTTCCAGTATCATTTTAAAGCAAATAGCTGTCAGGAGTGGCGGAGCAGGTGGACCCAAATGCAGGACAAAACAGCCAGACCGAACTGAAAGAAGTCTCTTTAATACAGCAGAACAAAACCAGACTGAACAGAGCAGAATTTTACAGAACAAAGGATCCAACAAGACTGAACTGAAACACAGGACTGAAATACTAACTGAAATAATGAGGAGATGAGGTGCAGGTGGGCAGATGGGCAGAGAAACTCGAGTGAGGGGACTGAGGAGATGAAACAGAAGAACGTAAAAGAAGCTGATAGGCTGGGAAAATTCTGGGAAAAGGGCAGGACTAATGAAGATGATGCAGGCAGGTGAGGAGGGAAGAGTGGAGGGAAAAGCAGGCTGAGAATACAGGAGGAAACACACAGGGCAAACTCAAGCTGGTAGCTCCCATGGATGTATAAAGAGAACTGGATACAAGAAGAGTGCTGGGCTTTGAAGTAAATTTGACATAGTGGCCAAACCGGGTAATTGCAACATCACATGATGCATACTGGCCCAAAAAGATTTTTTCCATTGACTAACATTGTGAGAGAGACGTTTGTAAATCAGTGGATACATTTTTTGAGCGTCACAACCCCTGTGAAATGACTGGTTTCATTATCATAATTTGATCCGTTCGGTCCAATCACATTTTGAAAGTCTAGAAGAGCTGCACGATTGAATTATTTTATCCCCATTCAAGTTAGCCAGAGGGTTAAACCAGAAGTAGCCGACCCGGTATATATATATATATATATACATATATAATATATAGCCAATTATATATATATTCAAAAAAGTACAGTATGCATATTTCTGAATAAAATAAATAATAAATAATCTGCTAGCCTAATTTTTAAAAGTACATATTTGTGAAAACTTTATATAGTATTTGTGAGTCACATAAAAGCTTGTTATCTTTTATCTTCATAATTTTCCTTGACATAGTGGTTTAACATCTAATTGCCAATTAATGGAAAGTAGAATTGAAAAGGCAATTTTATTATTCCCAGTATTTCTTTTTGCATGTGAAAACAGCTGCATCTAAATAAAAAGAACTAAATGTAAATAATAATAATAATAATAATAATAAACAAGATAATACAATCTACAGTATAGTAAAGATGTTTTTAATTTTAGTTTTATTTATATGCGTTACAGTAGGATTTGTAACTGCAAATGTGGATAGTGTGTGGGTGATTGTGATTTTAAGTCAAACGGTGCATCATGTTGACCATCTTATTTTCAATATACAGAAATTCAACTTAAAGCCCTTATGTGTAGACTTTTATGCAGATATAGTATATTTCAAATGATGGCATACGCTGCTTTTTGTAGAAACATTAGACAGTCTGATGAAAATCATCCTGGGTAAGAGTATGAGTTGAGGTTATCTCCTAGAAAACACTGCATCATGTCAGGGAGAGTCCTGCTTTTAAATTGGACAAAAAGGGTGAATGTGAATGTGATTAGCCACGACTGTCACCAACCTCTGAAACCAACCTACCTATAATGTACATGATAGTTTATGATAATGGGTTCTTTCTACTCCCTCTGGCCATGAAAATACCAAGGTGAGTCAGCCTTGACTGCATTATCTTTTTCATGAAAATTGAGTCCTGCCTGCCTTGACCCACTCTGTCTTGACAAATTCTGAAGCCTCTGCTTTTTAGTCATTTCAATGAGGCAGGGCTTGACATTAACCTCCTGAGGCACTTGTCCATCGGACAAGTAAATTTACCTTTCACTTGTCCAGGCACAAAAGTCATCTGTCAATTTACTTTTTTCATTTTGTTTGCAAATGCAGAACGCAGAATTCAGATGAACAAACAGTTGACAGCAAACAGTGTCAACATATGAATAATTCAATTTATGAATTTTACTGAAGCCATTACTTCCCTCCTTGAAATGAAACAAGTGCACAAAAATTAGGTAAATAAATATCAACAATATACAGCTAGCTAGCTAGCTTTATGGATGGATAGATGGACCGATCAGTCTTGATCTTAAAAACAAATCTGGATTCTCACACGGTGTATATGGTCCTGAATACAGATCAGTTTTTGAAATATAACAAAATAACAAAACTGACTTATGGGGAATTCATTTGCTCAAACCTAAAGACAACAGTTTGACTGATAGATGAATCAGTCTGATGAACAATGAATCAGCATTTTGTTGACTAATAACTGAAACTATCTGTTAGTTTTAGTGCTGTGTTTACAACAGTTACTGAGGTCAACAACCTTTTAACAGCTTAGGAAAACATCATGTTAATAGAGCTGTTGTGTGGTGTTAGTAACGTTACCTGTATTAAAGATCTGTGAGTCCTTTCATAGCAGGGTTTAATCTTGTACTTTGACTTTTGTTTGTTAGGATGTCCTTTACTTTGGATAACAGATTGTGTTTTTAAAAATATTTACCAGAACAGTCATTCATCTAGACCTTACTAGTTTTTTCTGCCTCCTGCTTTGAATGTGTTCATGTCTCTCCATCACCTGACGCCTGGGCTGCTTTTATGTGTTTCTCTTTCCTCCTTAAACTTTTTCTTTACATCTTGAAACAGTTGCACCTTCTTCCTTCTTGAATCAATTCTTTACTTTCTCCTTGTTTTTCTTTCAACACCTTTACCTTTACATCCTGCTTCCTCACTTCTTTCTCCTCTCTCCTGATTCCTTCACTCACTCTGGAAATATAAAAAACTTCCTTTCAAAAATCTGACAGAGCATGAAGCACAACTTTAACTATTATTATTTGATGCCGCACATGTTAATGTCATATATGATCTTCTGAACTCTGATTCATTCGTCTGTCTCATGAAAGCGGCTCCAGTCTGCCTGCTAGCTTCAACGCGGAGGGTTCGTTTGTTTTGAACACCTGCGTAGCAGGAGCTCATGGTGCTTTGTTGGTCAATGTTAACAGTAACAAGCTGCGGTAGGAAGCCAGTCTGAGCTAACAGTTGTAAAGTCATTAAAGTTTGCGTAAACGCTATTTCTGAATTTGAGAGGTGGCTAAACGGCATTTACGTGCATTTAGCTGCTAGTATACGTTACATTTGTTTATATTTGCTTCTTTCGGGAGGTGCGGGGGATAAGGCAATGGTAGTGGAAACACTGCACATAACGTGGAGACACGTTTTTTAAATGACTTTAACTTGTCCAGTGGAGCAACTAAATTTCTCTTCCACTCAACCCACTTGTCCCAGACAAGCCTGTCAACCCTGAATGAGGCATGTCTTTGAAATGTCATGACATGTCTGTGAAACAGCAAATACCTTATAAATTCACATCATGTAATATTACACAATATCAACACAAGTCAAATTGTTTCCTAATTTTGCCCCATGACGACAGCTGACGCTCATGATTTTAAATCAGTCTATTAAATATCTCTCTCTCTATCTCTGGTGCAACTCGGACACACAGTAGGTCATTTTCTATTATTACCACAGTACTATGGAGCATTCATTCATTCATTAGTTTGCCAACAAACATTTATGGCAATATGTACAATGATGAAACAATGACAAAATACAAATTGTACAATCACTCAATTCACATCTTGGAGAGAAAAGAATTGTTCCTTCTCTCTAAGATGTGAATTGTTGTTAAAATATTTGAAAAAAAGTCACATTCCTCAGGAAAATCTTTTTATCTCATCTATTTAAAAATTGTAAATTGTAAATATTGTAGTCAATGTTGTATTTTTATGACACTTTAACAAATTTAAACAGTAATTAAGACCAATCAAACCAGAACAAAGTCAGGACATCATCTTTCAGAGTAGAATAATGCTCCTATAATCATGAGTTCAGTCTGACTTAAACTTCTGAATGTTAACCAGACTCACAGTGGACACCGAGGCCGATGAATCCAGCCAGCAGGAAAACACTCAGCAGCCCCAGAAAGACAAGAAGAGCTCCATGAAATCTCCTCTGTGAGCTCCTCGGACCTGAACAGAGAAACAGTCAATACAGTCAATGATACAACAGTAAAAAGAACAGATGATAATTGAGATCTTTGTGCAACATTTTTACCTGTCTGTTTTGTTGAAGTTATTGAGTCAACATTTGCATAAATTTCCTCCATCGCTCTTAAGGATGCCAACTATTTTCTAAAGGGTCAGCTCTGAAGCACAAGCTACAACGCATGTATAGCATATGATGAAACTCTTGTTGGGTTCAGTTTCTCACACAAATATGCTAAAAATAGATACAATGTGTGATCATTACTCGAAACAGGAACAAAAACTTAATGAGTCTCTTGTTTTACTTTTTAGACAGAAATCAACATATGGATGTTGTTCGGTAGTAAGCTCATTGGAAGGAGATTTTCATTTCTTGCGCGGAGAGAAAATATTCATATTGTTTTTCATAATACAAATAATGGCTGTTGTTTTTTGTCATTCTTACACAGAATGTTTATGTTTTACATGTCTGTAAACTGCTCTCTAATACATTTGTTCCACATAACAGTGGCAACAGGGGTATTATTGAGGAAGTAGATGAGTTAAGGCAACGCCTTGTGGTACTTGTGTCCATGACACCACTGTCACCAATGTAAAAAATCAGCTGTGTAAGAACAAGCAACACTGATGTAGCAGTATCACCTAGCAGCCCATACAACATACTAATATCACAGTGTAATGGAAAAAACAGTGTTTATGGCGGCACTTATGGGTTTAAATCAGAAGACTTCAAAGACCCAGAGCAGTTGGAAGGTTTAAAAGTCAGAAATATAAGGAGAAACAGTGAGATGTTGTCAACAGGAAACTAGTGAAGAAAGGCCAACACAGGAGTGACAGAGGAGCAGCAGCATTTTAAATAAATTGCACTCAGGATATGGAAGACTGACTAAGACCAACTTATAAGGAATTACAGCAGTCTAAATGACAAGAAACAAAGATGCTGCTAACTTTCTCTAGATTTCTAGAAGTAATGGCAGCATCCGAGCTTGTTAGGTGTTACAGGTGGAGAGTCTGTAGCCCAGGAAAGCCCATTCACTGGTTATCTCCATGAAGCCTGGGGCCGAGGTGAGACCATTCCCTACAATCAAAACATTCATTCACAAACGCAGATGGATGGAAATTAGATCACTCCATATTCACACTGAATATTCCTTATCCCTCATTTAAATGCAGAAAACATGAAAGTTATATTTTAATAAAGTAAAGCAGCATCACAGCAATACACAACATTAGGTATAATAATTTGAAATAGTTTCATACTTTCAAATAATAACAGCAGCATGAACATAAATGAACATAAATGTCTATAAGCTATAAAGTGATCCTGGTTGTGCACTCACCTGCCAGCAGGTTGTAGAGGTTGCAGTAGTGTCAAGAAGGCTGGTGAAACTGAGAGAAATGCACTGACGGACGGGTAAAATAAGAAATACATAAATATAATCTGTCACATGGTTGCTAAGCAGGTGAACCATAGTGTGAACACAGACAGGCCAGAGACACGGTTGGAGTGAAACAATGTTTTATTTTCAGAATGGCAGGGTTAAGTTAGCCAGGTGAGACCCAGGGAATGGTTCACAGCAGAGCCAGGCGCGGATCTCGAAGGTGGAGTATGGAGCTTTGTGGGTCCAGGTTGGGAGAATGGAGCAGACAAGATGAGGCGAGGTCCAGGAGACAGGGGAGGTCCAGGAGACAGGGGCCAGAGGGCAGAGCAGACAGACCTGCAGGGAAAAGGGAATAAAGTTCAGACTGAGTACAAGCAACAGGTAACTAGCAAATAAGCTTAGGTATGAACGAACGGCTGGAAGTGTAGTACTGACAGAGCAGAGGCTACGATCTGGCGCTTAGTGAAATTGGCTCATTATGTTGGCGCCCCCCATTAGATGGCCATCTAATGGGGTGCCTATGCCAAGGCATAAGGAGTGAGATAGTTAGGATTAGGGGAAGAATATCAGCATCAGAGCCAATCAGAGGCACAGTAGGGACGGGTCAGAATGCGGGTAGGTAAAAAAATAAGGCAGTTGACCAGGCCTGCACACAGACCCACACAACGGAGCCACTGCTGCAGATCCTCCTAGAGTGACTTTACCCTCATACTTCTCCAGCGAGGACTCTTTCCCCCAAGTGTGTAGATATGGTTTTATATTTGGTAGGTTTTATTTTGTTGGACGGACAAAATAAACAGTTGTGTGTGTGCACTTGCTCTCTATCTCTTTTCTCTTTCATATGCACACGTGTGCAACCACATAAAGAGCCTGACTCCTTACTTTGAATATGATTTAACTTATTTTTAAAAATTAATCTGGGACAAAAATTAATATTTAAAATTGACATATGTTAGATTTAACAACTATTAAAAATGAATATATAATAACCTGTATACTGTTTAAACCAACTATCTGCTGTAAGGTTTTCAAAGCACCTGAGATTCAGTTTGTTGATTTGGGTGATCCAATTCAAGGGTATCATTATAGAGTCACAGCAATCCTCAAATCTACCTTTAAATCATATCATTAACTTCTTTTCAATTCAATTTTTAAAAAGATTTTAATTATTTTCATAATTACATAAAAAGCCACAACCAGTATCAGCTACCAGCATTACAAAGGACATCATGACAAACGTCTGACTCCAGTACAGTGCTTATATGTTGTAATTGACTGACTTTATATTGACTCATCTGTTGAATAGTTTTGGTTTACATTTCATCTAAAATAATTTGATAATTTTCTCACAACAGCAAGTGTTTCCTGAGTGAAACTACTAATTATCAAGTAAAATTCACAAACACTGATGGCCTCTGCTAAAGAGATCTGTCAGCTGCTGAACAGACTTCATTTAAAAATTATTTTCAGGAAAGTGTCATTTGATGATATAGTAAGACATAATTACACAAAATCCATATTACATTGTTTAATTATGATATGAGGAATGTCATAAGAAATGGTCTCAATCAGGTTTTTTGCAACTTTCAACTATCATGAAATCTTTAGCTAAGACATTAATCAAAATAAAGGTTTTTTTTAGTTGTTTGAAACATTGGAAATTGGTTAATGAAGCTCTTCTGGCAAAAGCTGTAAACATCTAATTTATAGAAATCTCTTTAAAAAGGCAGAACAGAAGCAAAAGGTCATCAGCACAGCAGAGAAAAGTTTTAAATTCACACACATACAAACTGATTTGCCTTTTGCAAAATCATAGTTTGCTTTGAAAAAGCATTTTTACATATTATACACCAGCATTTTTCTCACAGATCCACCGCAGAGAAGCATCACATGACCGATCATTCCAGTTTAGATTAGTTTTCTTGCCAGACCTCATATGTGCACAGTCCTCTTCACCCCACTTTGGATCTCCACCTTTATTATCAGGCTGATTTGTCTCCCAGTACCTACAGGTCAGTGAACACGAGAATCGTGATACTTAATCTCTGACATGAACACAGTCCTTCACACAAATAATATTTCTTCACAAACATCACATTTATGGAATTTCTTATATCTTGCATGATGTGCCTTAGTATAGTTTTGAGCTATAGAGCAGCGAATTGAACAGGGCTGCAGGTTCACTGTAGTATTTTTCCTAAATGTAAATTTGCAGTCATCAAATAGCAACAAAGGAGCCTCCTGTATAAATAAACACCCCCATAGTGTTCTGGTCATCAGTTACAGTACTGTGTAAAAGTTTTAGGCACTAAAACTCAAGGGAGGATGTTTTCTCTGTAACACACAACATTAGAAATTAGACAAGAATCAAGTCTGTCTGTTTCCAAAGTATGAGGGTTAAAAAGATGCATATTAAGAACAGAATTAGCACAGAAAGCACAGAACCAATTTTGTGCTTTGAAGCAATTCAATGAAATTTGGAAGTACACAGATGAAGCCCTATGAGATTAAAAAGAATTTATGGCATGACTGGGAGGGGGAGGGGGGACTCCAGTAGAGAACACAGGACATAGAATAAGGGTTATGCATGTATTTGTGTGTGTGTGTGTGTGTGTGTGTGTGTGTGTGTGTGTGTGTGTATGTGTGTATGGGCGTCTTACGTTGAAGGTGTTAGGACGAGGCACCATCCTAGGATAGGATAGGCCTATATTATGTTCCACATCAAGGTCTTATTGTATATCTATGTTGGTAATAGATTGTAAGCAAAGCCTCATGGTGGAAAGCATGAAATTAAATAAAGATGATTATAAAAAATAAAACCAAAGAATTGGTTCACCATATTTTAGTGCATGACTCCTACTGTGAATTACATAACATGTGACTAGAGTTGACTTGTTGATATTCTGCCAACTATGGAGCATTTCTGGTGCTGATTTTTAGCTGCAGTTCTGTGGTATGAATACAATTTTTGTGATTATCGCATCTTTCAAATTATTTTGATGGCATCAGTTTTTATTTGAAGATAATGGAACAAACTTTATGTGTTGATTTCAGCTCATTCTTTCTGTGTCCTCATGTCAGATTTTGAGGCAGGATATTATTACTGGATGACACCACAGAAATAAAGACATATGGGTTTATCAAAATCTCAAATATGCCACTCACTTTCTTTGACAGCTAGATTGGCTCATTGTTTGATCATGAGATCAATACCAAGGTTTTGGCCAGCAGATGCCTCCCTTTGAATGTATAAAATGCTTTGAAACCATTCTCAGCACAGTTACTTTGTGTCTCCAGTCACAACATGCTTTAAACCATACTACAAAGCCTTAGGATCTCACAAAGCTCAGCTTTCACACCACCAGATGAAAGTAAAGTTTTAATCTACAAAAATTCACACAATACCACCACTTACATTACATTGGACTTGTGAGTGCTTTATTTTGAATAAGACAACCAGAGATTGTCTGAAGTACTTCTGAGTAACGTTGGACCAGTGGAAGAGAAAGCATCCTTCTTCAATAAAAGTATACTGTAAATCACTAATTCCTTGTTTTAAATAAAATAAAAATATCTTAGCTATTTCCTTAATGATAACATATATTAAATGTAAGAAAAAATGTTAACCTTCCCACTACAATCATAATTTTCTTATTGTATGCAACATATTGATCTTCCGTAAAAACTAGTTTTCATGTATTTATTTACCACCATGTACCAATACAGCCTTTGCTATACACACACTTACACCA
This sequence comes from Thunnus thynnus, assembly GCF_963924715.1. Lineage (NCBI taxonomy): Eukaryota > Metazoa > Chordata > Actinopteri > Scombriformes > Scombridae > Thunnus > Thunnus thynnus. The sequence goes on along the minus strand of NC_089527.1, from coordinate 28,383,924 downwards.
ATAACTTGCATGAAAACTTAAAAAGGCTTAAAGATTAGCCTCTAAATGGCAATCAAAAAACTGTGCTTCTCCCAGTAAGCAGCACACCTAAGGAGTAATTGCCTCCTTCTACATATGCATCTCCATATGCTGCTGTCCAAACAAACAGCAATGTTGTATTTTTATGACACTTTAACAAATTTAAACAGTAATTAAGACCAACACAAACCAGAACAAAGTCAGGACATCATCTTTCAGAGTAGAATTATGCTCCTATAATCATGAGTTCAGTCTGACTTAAACTTCTGAATGTTAACCAGACTCACATTGGACGTCGAGGCCGATGAGTCCAGCCAGCAGGAAAACACTCAGCAGCCCCAAGAAGCCCCAAGACAAGAACAGCTCCATGAAATCTCCTCTCTGAAGTCTTCGGACCTGAACAGAGAAAAGTCTCACTGACTGAATATTCTTACCTGTCTGAATTGTTGAATGTTTGGTATCAACATAGATTTCTTCCATTGTTGAAAAGCAACTACGGTATTTTCTAAAAGGATAGCTGTGTAGCACTGGCTGCTGTACATGTACTGTAGAAGATGACACTGTCTCTTTGTCACAGCGTTTGGCTGGACCAGCCACAGACCAGCCCTATAACCACGGTTGAGTGAGTGAGTGAGTGAGTGATGAAGTTACACCACTGGTCGGCCGACTGAGTATCGGAGGTTCTTCATTGGCTGATGATGGAATCAGAGGACAGCAGTAGCGTGACGCAGAGTGACTGTGTTTCCTGCTCTGAGCTCTGATGCTCTCAGCTCCGATGTTAAATGCAGTGAAGTCAGCTAAACTCCTGTTTAAACAGACACGCACCATCCAGTCTGATTGACACTCCAGCTGACAGCACTGTCAGCAGCCAGCAGCAGAGACAGTGCTAATACCAGGACACAAACTTTTTATTTCTCTGATGTTTTCACATCACAAACAATAAATAACAGCATTAAAACACGAGTCTTACAGGTAAAACGTGAGACTCATGTAGCTGTTATTATATGGTGGGTGTTGGGTCTCACTGGCCGACCACATGTTTCAAGACTCTAAGAAACAACAGGAGTCCTAAAGAAACAGTCTGTGGTTGTCCTCACCTAAGTGGGAAACCCCATGGACCCAGGTCTCTTTCTCCATGGACTTGGTAACAACTGGGCATAACCTAGCAACATATAGTGAAGCATAGCATGGCTAAGTAAGAATGTTTAACTCAATCAATTTACTGTACATGTATTTATTTGGCTAAGGTTATTCATTGAACTATTGTTGTGATGTCCTTGTTGTGATGGTCAGGTTATTGCAAAGCCACACTGCTAAGTTAATGTTAGCATGCTTAACACACGTTACATCCAGTAACTAGGCCTCGCATGCAACTAACCACTTCCTAACCTGGCACCTTTAGCCTACACCAATTGGCCTTAAACAGAGAACCACAGTTAAGAGGTTTAAAACCTAGCTTTGCACTTTGCTTTAGACAGCACATGTGGTTCAAGACACCACATGGTCTGGCCTTTTATCTCTGCAGTTGTCTCTGTCGGTCATGTTGTCTCCATGCCATGTGCTCAGTCACCAAGTGACTTTAGCCATCTTGCCATTGCCCCCCCCCCCCCCCCCCCCCCCCCCCCCCCACACACACACACACACACATAGACACACACACACACACATACACTTGTATATAGGTAAATTAAACTAGATTAATATTGTGTGTTTTTCTCTTTTACCTTTTTGTTAAATAAATGCTTTTGGATATACATGCTGTCTGTTTAATTTTGCACAAGAATGAGTTTTGCCAACCTTTTGCCAAAGAACTCCAAAATCCTTCTACTTTAACTAGCTATTATTATGGTAATTTTGGTTATAGTTATCAAGTTAATTATTGATCAGAGTTAAAAATTGATAGCTTAGTAAATTTTGAGACTGAATTGGCTTCTTTTTCCCTGACTCCAGGGTGGTGCCCTGTTATTATTCATTCTTATTAATAATTTCTATTAATTTTAATAATCAATAATTATCTTTGATAATCATTAATTATTGCTGATAGCCAAACTTGTAGCCAAGGCCCAACATGGGTGTATGATATGAGAAAGCCTTTTAAAAACAAGCTAAGGGAGGAAACAGAAAGTACAACTAGTAAAACTACAAACTACAACAACACGGTCAATCAAGATAAAAAAGCTTAATACAGTAAGAACAATTATAATTATTACAACAACACATTAACCTTTTAGAAAGCTATATGCAGTGCAATAAACTACTGTATAATACCCAATGAAACAAATAAATCATGCAAACATAGCCTGTTAATATTTGCAAAAATGGAGTTGACATCAGGACATTGTAATGGAGACAGACATTGATATGACAAACAACAGTCTAATTTGTGGAGACATGACTCGTCAGCACCTCATCTAGACTCCTTATATCGACTTGTCATCTTCAGCCACAGAAACAACAGGAACTTTGGTCAGACCACTATCTGCACAAACACACACACACATGCATACATACACAGCTTGTCAACCGCGAGGCCAAAAGCCAAAACTTTATACACACTGAGGGAGAGATCGCTGCTGATGTTTCAAATGAACCACTTCCTTTTTAATGTTACATTATATGGTTATGTCGTGGGAAATCTTCAGTTGGGCTTAAATCTTCAGGTCACCCACAACTTAGCATTTAACTAAAAACTTATAAGAGAAAGACTCAAAAAATACATTTGAAGCTGGCAGAGTTCACTGTGAATAGGTTTACTGTGCATAAAGAGCAATACAAAGCAAACAATGATTACATGGTGCAATTTGGACACACGACATGTTTAATATTAATAAACTTGGAATAAACAAATGAAAAGTGAGCTGCTCAGCTCCATGTATGAGTGCAGCAGGGGCTATTTGATATAAACACCTTCATATCACAGCAGGGCGGGGCTTCTGAGCTCTTGCTGAAGGGGACAAAGGCACGTGACCTACTCAGTTAAACTGCCTGAGAGAGAAGAACAAGCGCACACAGGAGAAAAAAACAGAAGCAGAGGCAGCAAAACTAGCCAATAGGAGCACAGACATGTTTGATTGGCAGCAGAATTAAGCTGCTTCTACGGTTCAGCCTCAGTTTAGTTTCACTGGAGTTTCTGTATGGATTTAAACCATTTAATTTATTAGTTCCTTATCATTTTTATTGATACATTTGTCACTTGATACATATATATATATATATATATATATATATATATATATATATATATATATATATATATATGTGGTTCTCGAGAAACAATAAGCAATCAGCCCGTTCCCAATAGGCACGTTTTGAACGGGAACTGCACTAGTAGTTTAAATTGTAAAAGTATATTTATAACATATGATTTATTTCAAAACTCATTTTGCGCTAAATGCTAAGGATTTTCTCACAGATCCACTGCCTAGGAGCATCACATGAAAGATCGTTCCAGCTGTATGTAGTTGGCAACCGAGGTATGACTGTCACACAGTCTTCTTCTCCCCACTGCATATCTTCACCTCCACTATCAGGCTGGTTTGTCGCCCAGTACCTAAGTTAATGAGAATGAGAATCATGACTGTCAATCTCAACACAGTCATAAACACAGCTTCTGTAGTTTTTGGTTATGTGCCAACACACTGTGATTATTTTGAGACAATATAGGTTTGTAAAACTTTGTAACCTTCCATGCTGACACCCAATGTTGTCCTGTGGACAATAACACAGCAGGAAACAAGTCAAACACTTTGATTTTTTTTTTTTGGGAGTAACTGTCACATCTTGCCTGGACTTTGGGTGTTTTTTTGGTCTTATGTTGTGTTCTGTGGGGTCTCCTGGTTTTGCACGTCTATTTAGTCCCTCGGTTCATAAGGGTTTCCTTGTATGATTTGGGTGGTGGGTTTTAGAGGACTGCATCATTAGTTTGTTGGGTTGTGTGCTTGGGTTAGTGTTTGTGGTTGGTTTTGGCTGGGTTAGTGTAGATGGCATTGAGTTTGTTTTCTGGGTTTTTGTTCTGTTTCCCTTGTGTGTTCATGTACTCCTCCACACCTGCCCTGCATTTGGACTCGTTAGCCCTGCCCTGCTGTCTTCCCCACACCTGCCCTGTGTTAGCCTCGTCAGCCCTGCCCCGCTCCCTGTGTGTCCTCAGCCAATCAGCTCCCTGTATGTTCATTCCCCTCTCGAGTTCTCCACCCATCTCCCCACCTGCACCTCATCTCCTTGTTAGTTCAGTTTTTTTAAGTTCTGGTTTTCTGTTCAGTCTTTGTTGGATCGTTTTGTGTTTTCTTCTGCAAGTTCTGTTCAGCTCTGTTTGCCTGTCCATGACCATCCACAATTAAAGGAGTTTTTCATCATATCTGCATTCCGGCTTCTGCGTTTGGGTCCACTCCTGCTTCCCCGAGTCTGACAGTAACATTTGTCAGAAACACAACTCCAAATGAATTCTACTGCTCAATGTATGCTGAGAGTGTAAATAGGCAACCGCTGGCCAAGTTTGCCATAACAACTTTAAAAGGTTAATTAATATGTTTTCTGTTTGTTGTATTTTCCACTTCCCAACTAGCCAAAATACATAACAAAACAAACGCGGTTTTACCGTGGAACTAATTTTTATACACTGTACACATAGGTTTATATTGGCATATGATGCTCAAACAGTACACATATTGTGTGTAAAACTGTTTTTTTCTGCTCAAAATCAGCTTATTTGTGTCTGCTTAGATTTTTTTTTGTTCATAGTGCAATACAAGTGACCAACATGAAGACACATATGACAGCAGAAGACAAGTGGGAGAACTAGACTTAGGTAGGTGTAGGTAGGTGTGTGTTTGTGTGAGTGGGTGGTTTTTCTGTGTGAAAGATAAAAAGGGGAGAGAGAAGAAAAAGGAGGAGACTGTATTAACCCCAATGAAGAGAGAGAAAAATAAAAAAAATAACACAGCCACAATCTTAGAGGGCAGGCACCATCTGGTGGATCTGGGGCAGGTCAGGTCAGGACATAATTTTTGATGTATTTATTTATTTTCCCTTCCTTTGTCTCTTTTCTTTTCAATTTTGTTTATTTGCTTGTTTTATTCTTTTTTTATTCTTAATTTTTTAGCTCTTTTCCGCTTCTCCTCCTCCCTGCTTTCTTTGTCTTTAGGCTGCCACCACTCCTGTAAGAGGTGGCTGGCCTGTTGTAGGTCAGATACCCTTTAGAACAGCCCCACATCTACAGGAGGGGTCTGTTTAACTGGGTCTGAGGAGCAACTTTCTACTTGGAGAAGGGCTTAGTGGGGATCAGGTCCTCTGATATGGTTGGCTCAAACATAACAGAATAAAACATAACAAAAGATAGATAAATGAGTATGCAAACAAGTTAATAAAAATAAAATAACAAATAATAATGATAAATAAAAAATAATTTAACGCAAGAGAGTGAGAATAGAAAGAAAAGAGAAGAAGTAGGTGAATAGAGTAGGTTGTTGAGTGAGGAGGTTCAGTGTAATTGTTAATTGTATGTCTGTGTATGGTCTGAACCTGAAGGTGTCTGTGTATTCTCACACTTGTAAAACGGTAGAAATGAACAGAGTTCAGTAACTGAACTGAAATCCGGCCTGTTACCAAATACTACATGTTTCTTAATTCTTAAAATGATATCAAAATTAATATGAATGCCAATAATAATAATAATAATAATAATAATAATAATAATAATAATAATAATAATAACCATCAAATTCTATAAAAAGCATAGATAAATAATATTGTTGTCATCATCATCCCATTAATATGTATAATAATCATGACAATAATAATCATAATAATAGTAGTATCATCATCTTTTCATCCTGATAATAATCTATGCAAAAATTGATAGACCATTATTACATAAATTATCCACAGTAATCAACATCATAATCATCATTCTATAAACATGTGTACTAATATTAATAATAGCTGTCTATATAATAATATTAATATACATCATCCTTCTCCTGATGTCAATAATGGCATGTGTAACAGCATTCATGATAACTATTTCTATAACAATGAGAATGATAAGTGAAAATGACAATGACAAGCATCATGATTGTTGTTGCATCATTGATAATAAATATGAAATAATATAGATAATAATGAATAATAATTATCATAGTGACAGATAATATAAAAATAATGATGTAGTAACACCTTTTATACTAAAGTAATAATAATACAAACAAACAAACCAATAAAACAAACAAAATAAGCAAACAAACAAAAACAACCTTGGAGTAGGTGTGAATAAAATTTCTGCCTTACGCCTGAGTCAGTGGAGTTCCTTCTGTCCATTTCCAGGTTCCCTCTTTTTCTCTGTCACTCAAACCAATCCAACTTTCTTGCTTTGTAATATTAGTGAGGAATTCCTGTTCAATGTGAAGGAAAGAAAGCCACTGTATTTATATTTAGTTTCAACCATATTATAAAGGTAATTTACAGGGATTAATATGAACAATTATGATAAGGATTCATTTAAAAAAAAAACTTGAAAAACCTTTTTCTTTTGGAATTTGTGCATAAAGCAATAGGGAGGGTTAGGAGGCTAAACACTGATGGATGACAAAAAAACACATGAGAAAACTAAATAAAGAGCAGCAAAGGAGGGAACCCTCTTCCAGGACATACATGTCTTATGTACAGTACAGGGTAGACAGTCAACATTATCAGCACACACATACACAAACACACACACACATACACACGCAGAGTACCTGTTCTTCATAACTGTCTATGACCACCAGATCTGCTCCTCTGGCTCTGCAGTCTTTTCTGCCTTTTTCCCAAGAACCAGATTTAGTGGAGATGAGATAACAAGTAAAACTGAACATACGTCATCCTGCTGGACAAGTTTTCTCTGTAAAACATGTTAAACAAGAGACATTAAAGAGTAGACACAGCTTATGTCCTTCTCTTTGTCAATATCTGGTTTCAAAAACTGTTTTCAGTGCATGAACCCCTAATGTGCATAATTTATACAATGGAGGATGAATCCAAACAGCCTTAACCAAGAGCAGGATAAAATTGTGTCATCAAACCCAGACTAATGCTTCATCTAATGATTCCTCACAGTCTACAAGTACTGCCAGTACTACCACAAATTAGTAGTTACTTATTATTTCACATGACACCCATCAGAACAAGGAGGGCAGTATAAAAATAGTCTTAAGCAAAAATAGTGCAAAGAAGCTGCATTATGATGTGTCTCCGCTTCCTACTTCTATGCAAAAGTGAAGCCAAAATATCTCATTTCAGGGAGCTGCCATCTTGCTTGTGTGAAGTAATTTGGAGCTCGAGTCTGTGTAGTAGAGTCAGGAGCAAGCATGGATGTATTATAAGAGCTACCGGACCAAAAATGGCACCCTTCCATGTTGTGCAGCCCACTGAATATAGACTTTACATTGTGACGATGTCACCGATTTTTATATGGCTTTCCTTGGCTCAAGAAAATTTTTACAAATGAAAAACCTCCATGGATCAAAAATTCATAATAGAAAGATACATAATTGACCTTGTTTGCAGTTCAAAGTGTCCTGCTAACAGTTTTACAGTTGCCTCTTTTACAATGGTGGTCTATGGGGAAAATACGTTTTAGGCTGCAGGGGATTTTTTTTTGCTGCAATACCACAAGTGACCACTCAGTGTCAAATCGCTAAACACAAGGTTTCAAACCGGCAGTCCACAAACCAATCGGTGACGTCATGATGACTACATCCATGTTTTTTTACCGTCTATGGTTGGGAGGCGAGATGACAGCCCGTGGGACACACCCACTCAGCTGTTCCACTGCCTGACAGAGGTTTGAGTGTGGCTGTCACAACCCCTTTTTATATAGTCAAATAAATAATTAAAAACAAACTTATCAGAAAAATGAGCACTTGGACAAACATCAGCGTTTATGTGCATTCACTTTTACATCAGCTTGAAGGAGTGATATTAATGATTATTTTATGTGGTACTTTGTGCAAAACATCAGCATTAAATATGATATCAGCTGCATGTGTGTGAATGTTAAAAGTGTCCAGGCTAAGATCTTTTGTATATTTGGTTGAGAAGTAAAACTTTTCTAAAAGTCTACTGTAAATGTAACTAGTTTATTTATTAACATTAAAATCCCTCTCCAATCAAAAATGTGTTTTGCTTATTGTTGCTTCATTTGGATGTTTGTGCTTCTCACCTTAAATCTGAGTTAAAGGTGAGAAACCTGCCAGCATGATCTGTGACATCACAAGTAGTTTAGAAGCCAATCCTGGTCAAGTGTGCAGTTACCTGAGAGTGATGTGGAAACTTTTGTTTCAAGATCATTTTAGTGGCAATTTTCAGGGTTGAACAAAGTTGATTACGTGTGATACACATAACCTTTTGGGTAACACTTCTTTGACACCAATGTCTGTAATGCATTATAAACATATTCATAATGCATTATAATCTGCTTATAGCACTGTATAATTATAGTTATAAGTACTCATAAATAGTCATCATTTTTGTAATGCATTATAATGTGATTATAAGCTACTCTAACCGGTCATTGGGTGCTTTAAGTGGAGTAATGAAATTCTTGAGGAATAGGTAGAGATAATACATTACAAGCTGGTTATGAGTCACTAGAAGTGGTTGTTTGCTCTAAGTAAAGTGATTTTGGCACATTTTGCATTGTAACATGCTAAACTTACTGTAGCGTGTTACAAAAGTCACATTTAGCATATTAGCATGATATTATTGGTTAGAATGCTAACATGCTAAATGTTGACGGTGTTTGGAATTTCCTGATGACAAAAAATATTTTAAAATGTTTGAAGTTGAGTAAATACAAGAACGAATCCACAAAGTTTTTTTACAGTTACAATCAACAAGTTACAACAAACTTGTTGATTGAAGATAATTTATATAATTAATAGGACAGATTGCCACATCATCTTCTATTTTCAGCATAGTGCTCTTCTACAATGTGTGTGCAGTACTGTATAGCCACAGATGTCACTCACTCTGTACAGACAAACTCTGAAGCTTTTCCATCTCTATAGTTATTTCAGTGAGGTTGGCAAGCAGCAGGTCTCTCTTTTCAGACATGGAAGAAAGGTTGTTACTACTGTCCTGGAGACGCTCAGTCAGGTTGTCTGTGATAATGGAGATATCTTCAGCTTAACTGCACACATAGTAGTCTGAAATAAATCAAAAGACATGTCACATTTATGTTTATTTAGTCACTTAAAATGTACATTCATTAATTACAGCTTCCAGTATCATTTTAAAGCAAATAGCTGTCAGGAGTAGCGGAGCAGGTGGACTCAAATGCAGGACAAAACAACGAGAATGAACTGAAGAAAGTCTCTGTAGTAAAAGGTGAGCAGGCACAGCAAAATGGAGCAAAAAGAAACCGGACTAAACAGAGCAGAACTTTACAGAACAAAGGATCCAACAAGACTGAATTGAAACACAGGACTGAAATACTAACTGAAATAATGAGGAGATGAGATGCAGGTGAGCAGATGAGGGGAATGAGGAGATGAGACAGAAGAACGGAAAAGAGGCTGATAGGCTGGGAAAACACTGGGAAAAGAGCAGGGCTAAAGAAGATGGTTCAGGCAGGTGAGGAGGGAAGAGTGGAAGGAAAAGCAGGCTGAGAATACAGGAGGAAAAACACAGGGCAAACTGAAAACCAAAAACCCAGCATACACATGAATATAAGTTAAATACACAAGTCACACTGAGCAGAAACGGCAAACACACCTCAACATAAGACTGATAACCTTAGAGTCTTTAAACAACTCAAACATACATTGCTGTTGACATAAACATGAAATAATAAGTTTGTCAAGTGGAGTGGCCTGCATGTAACAACAAAAAGGCAACTGTTGCTCTGACTTTCAGTTCACTTTTGCACATAGTATCTACGAGGGTCAGTGTGTAGCAAGCAACAGTCCTCAGTCACATTTCCTTAAGAGAACAACTAGTGAAAGCAAACTTCAATATCAACTTCCAGGGCTTACTGCCACTCAGTCCAGTTCAACAAACAGGGAAAAAGTCTGAGGGCACCTGGTGGACTGGTGTAAGGACATAGAGCCAGACTGGGACAGAACCATGACAATAGCTAAGGATTTCTGTCCACAACAAACCACTGTAGTAGAAAAAATATCACCGCGTTCCCAGATCTCTAGAAGTTATTCAAAGCAAGTTTTTTTTCAGATTTTCATCCAGCTTTGACTGCGACATAAAAGCAGTCCTGGTGTTTGACACTGAGCAGCCCAGCACATACAGCGCATGTTGTAAATATTATGCCACCCTGATGTTTTCTCACAACAGGTTCAATAACATTTCAATTTTATCAATCAATCAATTTTTATTTATATGGCGCCAAATCACAACAAAAGTCATCTCAGGGCACTTTTCACATAGAGCAGGTCTAGACTGTACTCTTTAATTTACAGAGACCCAACAACCCCCGTGATTAAGCATTTGGTGTCAGCGGCAAGGAAAAACTCCCCTTTAATGGGTAGAAATCTCAAGCAGAACTCGGTTCTTTGTGGGCGGCCATCTGCTTTGACCAGTTGGGTTGAGAGAGAAAGAAAGAGGGGGGCATTTAACCTTAGTAAAAAAAACCAAAGAAGTGTGACACGTATCCGTACCGTTACTATTTTACAGGCAAACTTAATGTTTTTAGATTTGAAGTATTGTCCCACATAGTAACCTTAAAGGTATTTTTTTTCACCTGCAAAATGGCGTTTACATACAGATACATGGGAGAATATTTTCCCTGTTATTAATGTAGTTTTATGAAACATCATTGAAACAAGTCCATGCAGGTGTCCAGAGATCAAAGACATGACACATATGACCTACACCAGCATTCAAACATGGTTTAAAATATGGCACCAAGGAGAAAGTTGAGGTGATGCTCGTGTTCATCCAGACCTCTACCTGCAGAGTTTGGCTGAGAATAAGCAGAGCAGTACAACATAAATGAAAAAGAAAAATAGGCATCTTGCTGTAGAATGTTCCTCCTAAATTCAGTCTGACTTAAACTTCTGAATGTGAAACAGACTCACAGTGGACACTGAGGCCGATGAGTCCAGCCAGCAGGAAAACACTCAGCAGCCCCAGAAAGACAAGAAGGGCTCCATGAAATCTCCCCTGTGAGCTCCCCAGACCTGAACAGAGAAACAGTCAATACAGTCAATGATACAGTAAAAAGAACAGATGATAATTGAGATCTTTGTGCAACATTTTTACCTGTCTGTTTTGTTGAAGTTCTTGAATCAACATTTGCATAAGCATAAGCTCTAGATTTGCTGATTGTTGAGTCACAAGAATTACAGGAGACAAAAATTGTTTTGAGTAAAATTTTACTTCATAAGTCTCTTGTCTTGTTTTACTTTTTAAACAGAAATAAACATATGGATGCTGTTTGGTAGTAAGCTCATTGGAAGGAGATTTTCATTTGTCGCTCGTAGAGAAAATATTCATATTGTTTTTCATAATACCAATAATGGCTGCTTATGTTTTTTGTCATTCTTACACAGAATGTTCATATTTTACATGTCTGTAAACTGCTCTCTAATACATTTGTTCCACAGAACAGTGGCAACAGGGGTATCATTGAGGAAGTAGATAAGTTAAAGCAAAGCCTTGTGGTACTTGTGTCCATGACACCACTGTCATCAATGTAAAAAATCAGCTGTGTAAGAACAAGCAACACTGATGTAGCAGTATCACCTAGCAGCCCATATAACATACTAATATCACAGTGTAATGGAAAAAACAGTGTTTATGGTGGCACTTATGGGTTTAAATCAGAAGACTTCAAAGACCCAGAGCAGTTGGAAGGTTTAAAAGTCAGAAATATAAGGAGAAACAGTGAGATGTTGTCATTAATTCTATGCTGAACAGGAAACTAGTGAAGAAAGGCCAACACAGGAGTGACGGAGGAGCAGCAGCATTTTAAATAAGTGGCATGCGGGATATGGAAGACTGACTAAGACCAACTTATAAGGAATTACAGCAGTCTAATGATAGATGGCCATCTAATGGGGTGCCTATGCCAAGGCATAAGGAGTGAGATGGTTAGGGTAAGAATATCAGCATCAGAGCCAATCAGAGGCAGAGTAGGGGCAGGTCAGAATGCGGGTAGGAAAAAAAATAAGGCAGTTGACCAGGCCTGCACACAGACACACACAACGGAGCCACTGCTGCAGATCCTCCTAGAGTGACTTTACCCTCATACTTCTCCAGCGAGGACTCTTTCCCCCAAGTGTGTAGATATGGTTTTAACTTGACAGGCTTTATTTTGTCAGACGAAAAAAATAAACAGTTGTGTATGTGCACTTGCTCTCTATCTCTTTTCTCTTTCATATGCACACGTGTGCAACCACATAAAGAGCCTGACTGCACAAAGTTTACTTTGAATATGATTTAACTTATATCATGACATTTTCTGATTTGAAATGGATTTTACTTTTTAAAAATTAAATCTGGGACAAAAATTCATATTTAAAACTGACATATGATAGATTTAACAACTATAAAAAATGAATATATAATAACCTGTATACTGTTTAAACCAACTATCTGCTGTAAGGTTTTCAAAGCACCTGAGATTCTGGAGCTCCTTTCAGTTTGTTGATTTGGGTGATCCAACTCAAGGCTTTCATTATAGAGTCACAGCAATCCTCAAACCTACCTTTAAATCATATCATAAACTTCTTGTATTATTTTCCATTCAAGTCCTGAAGTCATGGCTAGATATTTCACTGTGATATCAGAGCTCACCTGAGATTTATTTTAATAAATTGATCCCTACTTTTAGAACAGGGACTGTTAGTTTTTGGGTTTTTTTTTGAGAAAATTGAAAGGAAAACTGAATATAGACCTATGGAATTACACTTGAAAATAGGGTCCAAAATTCTGAAAAATACTGAATGAAACATATTTACTCTACCCTGATGACATCACACCTGCACCATCTTTTGTTTCAAGCCAACAACACAGATCATATGTATTGGTTCCTACAGCAGGTGTAGGAACCACAACACAAAAGTCTAATTATATACACAATACACATTAAAGATGTCATATTGCTTTAGACTGAAGTCCAGCAGGATACATAATATACAATATGATCTACATTGTGTCATAAAGCCCAATATTACATTCGACAATTAAGTCCACATGCAGCTGGTCTATAGACACAAAAGACAGTTCTGGGGAACCTTAATGCTTGGAGGTGGAGGTTGTGATGGATGGTAGGTGTACAAACGGTCCTGTCTAACAGTCAACGTTGGTTCCTTTGAACCATGAAGACAATCCTTCCTCAACTCCAACCAAGTAGTTTTAGTTAAGTAAACAAAAGAACAGCTGTCCCTCATGTCAAAGCCACATGGTTTGCTGACCCACCTGTCCACCTGAACTCTTCCTCAAGTCACTTGTACAAACAACCAGTGCTTTTATTTTTCTGGTGAAGACAGTCTCAGATCTCATCCAGTAGATTGTCTAGATTGAGATACAGGACGTTCTGTTTTATTGTTAGAGTTGTTTTCTTCACTTAGTGCCTGTTGAATACAGCATGAGAGTGTGGTGAAAAGACAGATCATCTTTTAACCAAGTTCAGTTTTGAATGAATGAAATCCCCATCTGTAGCTGACCTCTCACATCCCAGTAGAACAGGGTTTTTCTGCACAATTAATGATAAAAGAAACAAACACTGAAAAAAATTAATTGTTTAAAAAGATTTTAATTGTTGTGGGTGATTCAACTCAAGGGTTTCATTATAGAGCCACAGCAATCCTCAAATCTACCTTTAAATCATATCATTAACTTCTTTTCAATTCAATTTTTAAAAAGATTTTAATTGTTTTCATAATTACATAAAAAGCCACAACCAGTATCAGCTACCAGCATTACAAAGGACATCATGACAAACATCTGACTCCAGTACAGTGCTTATATGTTGTAATTGACTGACTTTATATTGACTCAACTGTTGAATAGTTTTAATTTACAATTCATCTAAAATAATTTGATAATTTTCTCACAACAGCAAGTGTTTCCTGAGTGAAACCACTAATTATCAAGAAAAATTCACAAACACTGATGACCTCTGCTAAAGAGATCTATCAGCTGCTGAACACACTTCATTTAAAAATTTTCAGGAAAGCGTCATTTGATGATATAATAAGACATAATTACACAAAATCCATATTACATTGTTTAATTATGATATGAGGGATGTCATAATAAATGGTCTCAATCAGGCTTTTTGCAACTTTCAACTATCATGAAATCTTTAGCTAAGACATTAATCAAAATAAAGGTTTTTATGAATCTGTTGCATTTTGCAGAGGTTTGATTTGTTTTATCTGTCTGCTTCTTTTAGTTGTTTGAAACATTGGAAATTGGTTAATGAAGCTCTTCTGGCAAAAGCTGTAAACATCTAATTTATAGAAATCTCTTTAAAAAGGCAGAGCAGAAGCAAAAGGTCATCAGCACAGCAGAGAAAAGTTTTAAATTCACACACATACAAACTGATTTGCCTTTTGCAAAATCATAGTTTGCTTTGAAAAAGCATTTTTACATATTATACACCAGCATTTTTCTCACAGATCCACCGCAGAGAAGCATCACACGACAGATCATTCCAGTTGTATTCAGTTTCCTTGCCAGACCTGATATGTACACAGTCCTCTTCACCGACCTTCGGAACTCCATTTCCATTATCAGGCTGATTTGTTGCCCAGTAACTACATGTCAGTGAACAAGAGAATCGTGACACTTAATCTCTGACATGAACACAGTCCTTCACTGGAACATAAGAAAACTGAATGTGTCTCATACTATTCATTGTACTTATTCTTCCTGGCAAGAAGTAGGGTTGTAAATAATATTTCTTCACAAACATCACAGAATGGAATTTATTCTATCTTGCATGATGTGCCTTAGTATAGTTTTGAGCTATAAAGTAGCAAATTGAACAGGGCTGCAGGTTCACTGTAGTATTTTTCCTAAATATAAATTTGCAGTCATCAAATAGCAACAAAGGAGCCTCCTGTATAAATAAACACCCCCATAGTGTTCTGGTCATCAGTTACAGTACTGTACAGTTGGTGAAGTGTAAAACTTGACTGTGGACCAGAAACTCCGTCTCAGATACACCATGAAATGGTAGTTTGGTTTGATTTTTTTCTCATGATTATCATTTTGCACTGATGATTTAACCAGAAAAGCTTCAGACCAACCTGGAACTGCCAGTCACCTCACATTGTCTGTGATAGAAGATTTAATACATATCACCAACCTCTAATATACAGCAGTGATTGTGTATGTTGTCAATAAACAACCAACTGAAGCCAAACCTTAAAGTCAGTGGTGTTCCATCAATCCATTTCCAGGTTCCCTCTTCGTCTCTGTCAGTCAAACCAATCCAAGTTTCTACCTCAGTGAAGGTAGACAAGAATGTCTGTTTTCAAAAAAGGGAAAAAAGTCATATTATTTATATTGTTGTTTGAACAACAATATGCAGTTTACATAGGATTACTCTGAACATATTTGATAAGAATCCATTTAACATTATTATTATTGAAATATAATAATATAATCATTATCATATTTTTTTCTTGTTTGATAAACTTAAATTTTAGATTCATTTAAAAAAACTTTTTTGAGGTGCCCTTTTGTTTTTTTCAAAATCTCACTTGTACAGTCCTTCTTTAATCCTTTAATGCATTATGGGTTGTTGTGTCTTGTTATTTGTACAAATAGATAAACTAAATGAAAACAAAACAAAACAAAAAAAATATTGACAGCACAAAGCTTAGTAGAAGCTAGTGGTGTAATGGAACGTAGTTGATCTGTGATCTGTATGAATCGCCTCCCACAGTTCAGCATGAATGTGAACCGCGGATAAACTGCAAAATGTAATGTCTCATTGGAGACAAAGTCAAC
Organism: Thunnus thynnus; assembly: GCF_963924715.1. Taxonomy (NCBI): domain Eukaryota; kingdom Metazoa; phylum Chordata; class Actinopteri; order Scombriformes; family Scombridae; genus Thunnus; species Thunnus thynnus. The sequence goes on along the minus strand of NC_089527.1, from coordinate 28,367,955 downwards.
AAACTGATGTAGCTACAAGTCATGGACAGACAGCGTGCCACTAACAGGATTTTGAAGAACAACAACCAAACCAGCATCTAGTGGGTCCTTAGTGACATCTGCAGCTATGTTAACATGATGTTTAATGTGCTGCAGCTGAGCAGCTAATTAGTGATCTAGCTGCTGACTGACATTAGCGGTGCACTTTTCCCTGGTGAATGTTTGTTTGGTGGCTCATTCAACAAGCTAAACTGCAAAACAAGACGTGTGCTCATGTTTGTAAGTTATCATCAAGTTTTGATGATGTGGACACAGGCTATTTTTTCATTCACTACCATGATTAAAAGAAAAAGGTATCATGCCTCATATTGCATTTTAATTTAACAATTTCGTACTGAATATTTGATATATTTTAAGGTTTTATTTAAATATTGGAGATTTTGAATATTTTCACAGAAGACCACTGGCAAAAGTTCCTTGCTTTAAGTCTTTTACAGAATAAATGGAAAGCAAAGTTATATTTGTCTCCTTTTTCTTTTTTCTCCTTTCCCGAAAAATGATCCGATCCGTGACTCAAAACCATGATACGATCTGAACTGTGAGTTTTGTGATCTGTTGCACCCCTGGTGGGAACTGATTCCCCCAGACTGACCTGTATTTGTCCTCATTTACAAGCACATTTATGTAGTGACTGCTAGTGTTAGCACTATTTGAATTCTTATTAATAACTATTTTTATTTATAAACTTCATCTTTCTCAAGAATCAGGGAATAAGAAATGTCATTAAATTGTGCATAAATTACTGTATACAGAAGTCCTGTTGCCAGACATCATCATGTTTTTTCTTAAACTGATACACAGATTTGTACTGATTAAATACTTGCAGTGTATGAGTGATTGCTTCTGGAGTTTGATTAAAACATAGTGAAAGGTTAAAAGAATGTTAGCTAGCTTGCTAAAGATGCAATGAAATACTTTGATTTTAAGGCAAATGTGCAAACTTAAGAATACCAGCAAAACATGCTACAGAGCAGCACAAGTTCATTCAAATCATTTGAATTATTGTTGTCAAGGTGTTGAACACCAATGATCCATATAAATCAATTAATTACTTAATTAATAAGTAAGTATTTTAGCTTTTTTCAAGGTACAGGAAGATTGCAATTAGGCATAGCTTCTTTGCAAGCATACAAACAAACACTCTGTACCTGTTCTTCAGTGCTGTCTATAACCACCAGATCTGCTCCTTTCTCTCTGCAGTCCTGTCTACCTCTTGACCAGGAACCAGACTCACTGGAGAGGAAATAACAGGAACATCTGAACATCCTCCATCCTGCAGGACAAGTTTTCTCTGTAACACACAACATTAGAAATTAGACAAGAATCAAGTCTGTCTGTTTCCAAAGTATGAGGGTTAAAACAACATAACATGTGACTAGAGTTGACTTATTGATATTCTACCAACTATGGAGCATTTCTGGTGCGGATTTTTAGCTGCAGTTGAATGTATGAATACAATTTTTGTGATTATTGCATCTTTCAAATTATTTTGATGACATCAGTTTTTATTTGAAGATAATGGATCAAACTGTTGATTTCAGCACATTCTTTCTGTGTCTCCATGTCAGATTTTGAGACGGGATACTAATACTGGATGACACCACAGAAATAAACACATAAAGGTTTATCAAAATCTCAAATCTCAAAATCTCCCGCTCACTTTCTCTGACAGCTAGTTTGACTCACTGTTGGATCATGAGCTCAATACCAAGGTTTGGCCAGCAGATGCCTCCCTTTGAATGTATAAAATGCTTTGAAACCATTCTCAGCAGTTCTTCCAAAGCGAGTGGCAAAAGCTTTGTGTCTCCAATCACAACATGTTTTAAATCATCATACAGGGATCTCACAAAGCTCAGCTTTCACACCACCAGATGAAAGTAAAATTTGAATCAACAAAAATTCATGTAATACCACCACTAACATTACATTTGAGTCAGAGTCTTGCACCAGGTAGCTCAAAAAATCATCAATCCTTTAATCCTTTTATAAAACTTTAAATCAGCCTACAGTTAAACCAGGGATCTTTGTGCTATTAAGCAAACATCTGTTTATCCTAGTTAAGGCTAACCTGACTTGTTTTTTGGTCATGTGAAAGTAACAAATAAAGTGTTGTTAACTGAGTGTGTAGTCTGTTGATTATAGATCAGGTTTCATGTTACATTAACAGGTCAAGTCAGGTGCAGGTCTCTAAAACTGGACTTGTGAGTGCTTTGTTTTGAATAAGACAACCAGAGATTGTCTGAAGTAACGTTGGACCAGTGGAAGAGAAAGCATCCTTCTTCAATAAAAGTATACACTAGATCAGTAATTCTTTGTTTTTAATAAAATAAAAATATCTTAGCTATTTCTTCACATATATTAAACGCAAGAAAAAATGTTAACCTTCCCACTACAATCATAGTTTTATTATTGTACACAACATATTGATACACAACATATTGATCTTCCATAAAAACTAGTTTTCAATCAGGATCATTTGTTATGATTTTTGGCTACAGACCAAAAATATGACAACCTGAAAGGTGCCTTAACATTTGGGGATGCTGTCTTAAAACACAAATAGTTAAGTAAGAAGTTAATTCCGTGATACTGAAGTAGGATACTTACTAAGCACTTTGAAAGTTACACAACATTGCTTAACATTAACTGTTTAGTTGTTGTTGTTTAATTGAACTATGTCCTGATGACATGGATCAAATAAGGTGCTTGAACGTATGATATAACTAATGATATACAAGCCAGTTTATGCGAATTCACTTTTAAGTCAGCTTGAACCCTCATTTGGGTTGGCCGGAAGTGCAGCACACTAGTACAGATTATTTTTCACTGCATATACACCTACCATGGAGCATGATCGAAAACTTCATAGATTGTTTTTTTTTTTTTAAATAGCTAAATGTAGCTGGGTAAAATAAAGGTAAATGTGGGTTGAGTGTCAGAGAAAAAAACACCATCATTTGATCAAAGTGCAGAAAATACTCAAAGGAGTGATATAGATTTTTATTTTACGTGGTACTTTGTGCAAAACATCAGCATTAAATACAATATTGGTTGAATATGTGTGAAGGTTAAAAGTGTCCAGGCTAAGATCTTTTGTTTTGATATTTGGTTGAAAAGTGAAACTTTTCTAAAAGTCACTGTAAATGTAACTAGTTTATGTATTAACATTAAAATCTGCCTCCAAACAAAAATATGTTGTGCTTATTGTTGCATCATTTGGATGTTTGTGCTTCTCACCTTAAATCTGAGTTTAAGGCAATTTTAGTGGCAATTTTCAGGGTTGAACAAAGTTGATTATATGTGATATACATAACTATTTGGGTAACACTTCTTTGACACCAATGTCTATAATGCATCATAAACATACTTAAAATGCATTATACTCTGCTTATAGCAGTGTATAATTATAGGTGTAAGCACTCATAAATGTCATAAAGCTTTATATTAATAATCATAACATAAAGCAATTTATTATAATCTATAAGGTTAAGTATCATAATACTTCATTGCTGGTCACACGCTGACATTTTTTTGCAAGGGTCACAGTGTTTTATAATTCTCATAGTTGGAATACATTATAATCATCTTGTAATGCATTATAATGTGATTGTAAACTACTCTAAGTGGTCACTGGGTGCTTTAAGTGGAGTAATGAAATTCCTGAGGAATAGGTAGATATAATACATTACAAGCTGGTTATGAGTCACTATAGGTGGTTGCTTGCTTTAAGTAAAGTGATTTTGGCACATTTTGCATTGTAACATGCTAAACTTACTGTAGCGTGTTACTAATGTCACATTTAGCATGTTAGCATGCTATTATTGGTTAGAATGCTAACATGTTAAATGTTGATTGTGTTTGGAATTTCCTGATGACAAAAAATATTTTAAAATGTTTGAAGATGAGTAAATACAAGAACGTTTCCACATAAAGTTACAACAAACTTCTTGATTGAAGATAATTTGTATAATTAAGAGGACAGATTTCAGGCAATTAAGGACAGGCAATTAAAACTACAAGAGACACTGACATGCTGATTTATAAAGGTTTAAGGAACAAAGTTATCCAAGAGCTAAGAGAAGCAATTTTGGTCTACATGGTATGCAATTTGGCTTTAGAGCAAATCATTCCACCGAAAATGCTACCTTGCACTTAATAGAGCAAATTAAATCAAGACTTGACAAAGGGGGAGTAGTTGGTGCTGTATTTTTAGATGTGCGTAAAGCATTCAACACTGTCAATCATGATGTTTTAATATCAAAACTCTCTAAATTTAACTTCTCATCTAGAGCACTGGCATGGGTGTCTTCATATTTATCTAACAGGAGACAATGTGTTTAAGTTGGTGACTCACTGTCCAGTAACATGAAGTGCACAATGGGTGTACCACAAGAGTCAGTGTTAGGTCCTCTATTATTTAGCCTGTATATTAATGATCTCCCTCAACAGTGTCATGATGCAGAACTACAAATGTATGCAGATGACACAGTTGTGTACACACATGCAAAAACAGCTGAGTTAGCTGCTGCTAAGCTAACAATTGCATTGGAAAGGATCACATATTTGCTTGATCAATCATGTCTGAGTCTAAATGTAAACAAGACAAAGGGCATGTTTTTCTCTAAGACTATGGTACAACTTCCTAACACTGATATTTTCATCAAAGGTGAAAAAATTTACATAGTTACTGATTTTAAATATCTTGGTGTGACACTGGATCCAAATTTAAACTTTAAGAAACATGTTATGGTTTAAACCATAAAGTACAATTTAGCAAATTTTAAACGCAGCCAAGATATTTATGCATGCTATGATCGTTTCCCATATGTCTTACTGCATCACATGTTGGGGGCAGGCTGGAGAAACAGCCATAAGACCTCTTCAGTCCTTATACAAACAAACTCTAAAAACTCTGGACAAAAAGCCAATGCATTTCCATCACTGTAGGGTACTGGAGAAATACAATTTACTGGGCTTTGAGAATTTTAGATTATTCTCAAATTTGTGCCTAGTTTATAAAAATTTTAAATTGTTTGGCCCCTCCTCTACTATGTGACTTTGTGTCCACTTGCTCAGTAAATTCTATTAGATCCTCCAGAATATCCTCTACACAAGATTGTACCATACCATTTCATCACACTGCATTTGGGCAGTCAGCTTTCTCTGTGAAAGCCACAACTCAGTGGAATGCCCTACCTGATGATATGAAGAACTGTAGTTCAATCAATACATTCAAGGCCAAATTAAAAAATATACTAAAGACCAATCAGCTGTGTGACCACTGACTCTGAACTCCATCTATGGTCTTCTCATTAGCGCAGGTAGTCTTGCTTTTAATTTGACAAGTTTATATTATTAATTTCTAATTGACATTGTGGGTGTATGTGATGTGCTGTTGTGTGTAGCTTTGTATTTTGTATGGTGTGTTCTGTGTGGGGTTTTTTTTTTTTTTTGCTTTCTACTGTTTATTGTTGTGCTGTTGTATGTTTTTTGTCGGGGACTACAGATGCAAATTAGCTTCAAGCTAACTCTGGTGCAGTGCATCTTTAATGTTTCAAATTGCACACTGTCCCAGTCAATAAATAAATCAATCAATCTTTCAGTCAATTTTCAGCATAGTGTTCTCTGTAGGTGCTCTTCTACAATGTGTGTGCAGTACTGTATAGCCACAGATGTCACTCACTCTGTACTGACAAACTCTGAAGCTTTTCCATCTCTTTAGCTATTTCAGTGAGGTTGGCAAGCAGCAGGTCTCTCTCTTCAGACACGGAAGAAAGGTTGTTATTACTGTCCTGGAGACGCTCAGTCAGGTTGTCTATGACATCTTCAGCTGAACTGCGCACACTGTGGTCTGAAATAAATCAAAAGACAGGTCAAATTTATGTTTATTCAGTCACTTATCTCAAATACCATTTTAAAACTTTTAAAATGTACATTTTTAGTAATTACAGCTTCCAGTATCATTTTAAAGCAAATAGCTGTCAGGAGTAGTGGAGCAGGTGAACCCAAATGTAGGACAAAACAGCCAGAATGAACAGAAGAAAGTCTCTGTAATAAAGGTGTGCAGGCACAGCAAAATGGAACAAAACAAAACCAGTCTGAACAGAGCAGAACTTTACAGAGCAAAGGATCCAGATCTCAAGAAGTTATTCTAAGCATCTAAGCAAGTTTTTTCCAGATTTCATCCAGCCTTGACTACGACATAAAAGCAGTCCTGGTGTTTGACACTGAGCAGCCCAGCACATACAGCACATGTTGTAAATACTATGCCACCCTGATGTTTTCTCACAACAGGTTCACCAACATTTAGCCCTAGTAAAAAAATAAAAATAAAGCGTGACATGTATCCGTGCCAGTACAATTTTACAAGCAAACTGAATGTTTTTAGATTTGAAGTATTGTCCCACATAGTAACCTTAAAGGTTTTTTTTTTTTCACCTGCAAAATGGCGTTTACATACAGATACATGGGAGAATATTTTCCCTGTTATTAATGTAGTTTTATGAAACATCATTGAAACAAGTCCATGCAGGTGTCCAGAGATCAAAGACATGACACATATGACCTACACCAGCATTCAAACATGGTTTAAAATATGGCACCAAGGAGAAAGTTGAGGTGATGCTCATGTTCATCCAGACCTCTACCTGCAGAGTTTGGCTGAGAATAAGCAGAGCAGTACAACATAAATGGAAAAGAAAAATAGACATCTTGCTGTAGAATGTTCCTCCTAAATTCAGTCTGACTTAAACTTCTGAATGTGAAACAGACTCACAGTGGACACCGAGGCCGATGAGTCCAGCCAGCAGGAAAACACTCAGCAGCCCCAGAAAGACAAGAAGAGCTCCATGAAATCTCCTCTGTGAGCTCCCCAGACCTGAACAGAGAAACAGTGAATAGTCAATGATACAACAAAAGAACAGATGATAATTTAGATCTTTGTGCAACATTTTTACCTGTCTGTTTTGTTGAAGTTATTGAGTCAACATTTGCATAAATTGCCTCCATCGCTCTTAAGGATGCCAACTATTTTCTAAAGGGTCAGCTCTGAAGCACAAGCTACAACGCATGTATAGCATATGATGAAACTCTTGTTGGGTTCAGTTTCTCACACAAATATACTAAAAATAGATACAATCTGTGGTAATAACTTGAAACAGGAACTGTCAAAAACTCTATGAGTCTCTTGTCTTGTTTTACTTTTTAAACAGAAATCAACATATGGATGCTGTTTGGTAGTAAGCTCATTGGAAGGAGATTTTCATTTCTTGCGCGTAGAGAAAATATTCATATTGTTTTTCATAATACCAATAATGGCTGTTGTTTTTTTGTCATTCTTACACAGAATGTTTATGTTTTACATGTCTGTAAACTGCTCTCTAATACATTTGTTCCACAGAACAGTGGCAACAGGGGATTTTTTGAGGAAGTAGATAAGTTAAGGCAAAGCCTTGTGGTATTTGTGTCCATGACACCACTGTCACCAATGTAAAAAATCAGCTGTGTAAGAACAAGCAACACTGATGTAGCAGTATCACCTAGCAGCCCATATAACATACTAATATCACAGTGTAACAGTGTTTATGGCGGCACTTATGGGTTTAAATCAGAAGACTTCAAAGACCCAGAGCAGTTGGAAGGTTTAAAAGTCAGAAATATAAGGAGAAACAGTGAGATGTTGTCATTAATTCTATGCTGAACAGGAAACTAGTGAAGAAAGGCCAACACAGGAGTGACGGAGGAGCAGCAGCATTTTAAATAAGTGGCATGCGGGATATGGAAGACTGACTAAGACCAATTTATAAGGAATTACAGCAGTCTAATGATAGATGGCCATCTAATGGGGTGCCTATGCCAAGGCATAAGGAGTGAGATAGTTAGGATTAGTGATAGTGACATCACACCTGCACCATCTTTTGTTTCAAGCCCACAACACAGATCATATGTATTGGTGTATACAGCAGGTGTAGGAACCACAACACAAAAGTCTAATTATATACACAATACACATTAAAGATGTCATATTGCTTTAGACTGAAGTCCAGCAGGATACATAATATACAATATGATCTACTTTGTGTCATAAAGCTCAATATTACATTCTACAATTAAGTCCCCATGCATCTGGTCTATAGACACAAAAGACAGTTCTGGGGAACCTTAATGCTTGGAGGTGGAGGTTGTGATGGATGGTAGGTGTACAACGGTTCTGTCTAACAGTCAACGTTGGTTCCTTTGAACCATGAAGACAATCCTTCCTCAACTCCAACCAAGTAGTTTTAGTTAAGTAAACAAAAGAACAGCCATCTCTCATGTCAAAGCCACATGGTTTGCTGACCCACCTGTCCACCTGAACTCTTCCTCAAGTCACTTGTACAAACAACCAGTGCTTTTATTTTTCTGGTGAAGACAGTCTCAGATCTCATCCAGTAGATTGTCTAGATTGAGATACAGGATGTTCTGTTTCATTGTTAGAGTTGTTTTCTTCACTTAGTGCCTGTTGAATACAGCATGAGAGTGTGGTGAAAAGACAGATCATCTTTTAACCAAGTTCAGTTTTGAATGAATGAAATCCCCATCTGTAGCTGACCTCTCACATCCCAGTAGAACAGAGTTTTTCTGCACAATTAATGATGATAGAATAAAAATAAAGACACTGAAAACAAATTAATTAAAAAGATTTTAATTGTTTTCATAATTACACAAAAAGCCACAACCAGTATCAGCTACCAGCATTACAAAGGACATCATGACAAACGTCTGACTCCAGTACAGTGCTTATATGTTGTAATTGACTGACTTTATATTGACTCATCTGTTGAATAGTTTTGGTTTACAATTCTTCTAAAATAATTTGATAATTTTCTCACAACAGCAAGTGTTTCCTGAGTGAAACCACTAATTATCAAGTAAAATTCACAAACACTGATGGCCTCTGCTAAAGAGATCTGTCAGCTGCTGAATAGACTTCATTTAAAAATTATTTTCAGAAAAGTGTCATTTGATGATATAGTAAGACATAATTACACAAAATCTATATTACATTGTTTAATTATGATATGAGGGATGTCATAAGAAATGGTCTCAGTCAGGTTTTTTGCAACTTTCAACTATCATGAAATCTTTAGCTAAGACATTAATCAAAATAAAGGTTTTTATGAATCTTGCATTTTGCAGAGGTTTGATTTGTTTTATCTGTTTGCTTCTTTTAGTTGTTTGAAACATTGGAAATTGGTTAATGAAGCTCTTCTGGCAAAAGCTGTAAACATCTAATTTATAGAAATCTCTTTAAAAAGGCAGAGCAGAAGCAAAAGGTCATCAGCACAGCAGAGAAAAGTTTCAAATTCACACACATACAAACTAATTTGCCTTTTGCAAAATCATAGTTTGCTTTGAAAAAGCATTTTTACATATTATACACCAGCATTTTTCTCACAGATCCACTGCAGAGAAGTATCACATGACAGATCATTCCAGTTGTCTCCAGTTTTCCCCTCAGCCCTGATATGTACACAGTCCTCTTCACCCCACTGCGGATCTCCATTTCCATTATCAGGCTGATTTGACCTCCAGTACCTACAGGTCAGTGAACAAGAGAATCGTGACACTTAATCTCTGACATGAACACAGTCCTTCACTGGAACATAAGAAAACTGAATGTGTCTCATTCTATTCATTGTACTTATTCTTCCTGGCAAAAAGTAGGGTTGTAAATAATATTTCTTCACAAACATCACAGAATGGAATTTATTCTATCTTGCATGATGTGCCTTAGTATAGTTTTGAGCTATAAAGTAGCAAATTGAACAGGGCTGCAGGTTCACTGTAGTATTTTTCCTAAATATAAATTTGCAGTCATCAAATAGCAACAAAGGAGCCTCCTGTATAAATAAACACCCCCATAGTGTTCTGGTCATCAGTTACAGTACTGTACAGTTGGTGAAGTGTAAAACTTGACTGTGGACCAGAAACTCCGTCTCAGATGCACCATTAAACGGTAGTTTGGTTTGATTTTTTCTCATAATTATCATTTTGCACTGATGATTTAACCAGAAAAGCTTCAGACCAACCTGGAACTGCCAGTCACCTCACATTGTCTGTGATAGAAGATTTAATACATATCACCAACCTCTAATATACAGCAGTGTTTGTGTATGTTGTCAATAAACAACCAACTGAAGCCAAACCTTAAAGTCAGTGGTGTTCCATCAATCCATTTCCAGGTTCCCTCTTCGTCTCTGTCAGTCAAACCAATCCAAGTTTCTACCTCAGTGAAGGTAGACAAGAATGTCTGTTTTCAAAAAAGGGAAAAAAGCCATATTATTTATATTGTTTTTTGAACAACAATATGCAGTTTACATAGGATTACATTATTATTATTGAAATATAATAATAATATAATCATTATCATCATATTTTTTTCTTGTTTGATAAACTTAAATTTTAGATTTATTTAAAAAAACTTTTTTGAGGTGCCCTTTTGTTTTTTCAGAATCTCACTTGCACAGTCCTTCTTTAATCCTTTAATGCATTATGGGTTGTTGTGTCTTGTTATTTGTACAAATAGATAAACTAAAGAAAAAAAAACAAAACAAAAAAAATATTGACAGCACAAAGCTTAGTAGAAGCTAGTGGTGTAACGGAACGTAGTTGATCTGTGATCTGTATGAATCGCCTCCCACAGTTCAGCATGAATGTGAACCGCGGATAAACTGCAAAATGTAATGTCTCATTGGAGACAAAGTAAACAAACTGATGTAGCTACAAGTCATGGACAGACAGCGTGTCACTAACAGGATTTTGAAGAGCAACAACCAAACCAGCATCTAGTGGGTCCGTAGTGACATCTGCAGCTATGTTAACATGATGTTTAATGTGCTGCAGCTGAGCAGCTAATTAGTGATCTAGCTGCTGACTGACATTAACGGTGCACTTTTCCCTGGTGAATGTTTGTTTGGTGGCTCATTCAACAAGCTAAACTGCAAAACAAGACGTGTGCTCATGTTTGTAAGTTATCATCAAGTTTTGATGATGTGGACACAGGCTATTTTTTCATTCACTACCATGTTTAAAAGAAAAAGGTATCATGCCTCATATTGCATTTTAATTTAACAATTTCGTACTGAATATTTGATATATTTTAAGGTTTTATTTAAACATTGGAGATTTTGAATATTTTCACAGAAGACCACTGGCAAAAGTTCCTTGCTTTAAGTCTTTTACAGAATAAATGGAAAGCAAAGTTATATTTGTCTCCTTTTTCTTTTTTCTCCTTTCCCGAAAAATGATCCGATCCGTGACTCAAAACCATGATACGATCTGAACTGTGAGTTTTGTGATCTGTTGCACCCCTGGTGGGAACTGATTCCCCCAGACTGACCTGTATTTGTCCTCATTTACAAGCACATTTACGTAGTGACTGCTAGTGTTAGCACTATTTGAATACTTATTAATAACTATTTTTATTTATAAACTTCATCTTTCTCAAGAATCAGGGAATAAGAAATGTCATTAAATTGTGCATAAATTACTGTATACAGAAGTCCTGTTGCCAGACATCATCATGTTTTTTCTTAAACTGATACACAGATTTGTACTGATTAAATACTTGCAGTGTATAAGTGACTGCTTCTGGAGTTTGATTAAAACATAGTGAAAGGTTAAAAGAATGTTAGCTAGCTTGCTAAAGATGCAATGAAATACTTTGATTTTAAGGCAAATGTGCAAACTTAAGAGTACCAGCAAAACATGCTACAGAGCAGCACAAGTTCATTCAAATCATTTGAATTATTGTTGTCAAGGTGTTGAACACCAATGATCCATAAAAATAAATAAATAAGTATTTTAGCTTTTTTAAAGGTACAGGAAGATTGCAATTAGGCATAGTTTCTTTACAAGCATAGAAACAAACAGTCTGTACCTGTTCTTCAGTGCTGTCTATAACCACCAGATCTGCTCCTTTCTCTCGGCAGTCCTGTCTGCCTCTTGACCAGGGACCAGACTCACTGGAGAGGAGATAACAGGAACGTCTGAACATCCTCCATCCTGCAGGACAAGTTTTCTCTGTAACACACAACATTAGAAATTAGACAAGAATCAAGTCTGTCTGTTTCCAGAGTATGAGGGTTAAAACAACATAACATGTGACTAGAGTTGACTTGTTGATATTCTACCAACTATGGAGCATTTCTGGTGCTGATTTTTAGCTGCAGTTCTGTGGTATGAATACAATTTTTGTGATTATTGCATCTTTCAAATTATTTTGATGACATCAGTTTTTATTTGAAGATAATGGAACAAACTGTTGATTTTAGCTCATTCTTTCTGTGTCTCCATGTCAGATTTTGAGGTGGGATACTAATACTGGATGACACCACAGAAATAAACACATATGGGTTCATAAAAATCTCAAAAATAACTGCGCTCACTTTCTTTGACAGCTAGTTTGATTCACAGTTTGATCATGAGCTCAATACCAAGGTTTGGCCAGCAGATGCCTTCCTTTTGAATGTATAAAATGCTTTGAAACCATTCTCAGCAGTTCTTCCAAAGCGAGTGGCAAAAGCTTTGTGTCTCCAATCACAACATGCTTTAAATCACCATACAAGGATCTCACAAAGCTCAGCTTTCACACCACCAGATGAAAGTAAAATTTGAATAAACAAAAATTCATGTAATACCACCACTACCATTACATTTGAGTCAGAGTCTTGCACCAGGTAGCTCAAAAAATCATCAATCCTTTAATCCTTTTATAAAACTTTAAATCAGCCTACAGTTAAACCAGTGATCTTTGTGTTATTAAGCAAACATCTGTTTATCCTAGTTAAGGCTAACCTGACTTGTTTTTTGGTCATGTGAAAGTAACAAATAAAGTGTTGTTAACTGAGTGTGTAGTCTGTTGATTATAGGTCAGGTTTCATGTTACATTAACAGGTCAAGTCAGGTGCAGGTCTCTAAAACTGGACTTGTGAGTGCTTTGTTTTGAATAAGACAACCAGAGATTGTCTGAAGTACTTCTGAGTAACGTTGGACCAGTGGAAGAGAAAGCATCCTTCTTCAATAAAAGTATATTGTAAATCAGTAATTCTTTGTTTTTAATAAAATAAAAATATCTTAGCTATTTCCTTAGATTATATCTATTAAATGTAAGAAAAAATGTTAACCTTCCCACTATAATCATAGTTTTCTTATTGTACACAACATATTGATACACAGCATATTGATCTTCCATAAAAACTAGTTTTCAATCAGCATCATTTGTTATGTGATTTTTGGCTACAGACCAAAAATATGACAACCTGAAAGCCACCTTAACATTTGGGGATGCTGTCTTAAAACACAAATAGTTAAATAAGTAGTTAACTCCGAGATACTGAAGTGGGATACTTCACTACTTATGTCCTGATGACTCGGATCAAATAAGGTGCTTGAACTTATGATATAACTAATGATATACAAGCCACTTTATGTTCACTTTGAAGTCAGATCTTTTGTATATTTGGTTAAAAAGTAAAACTTTTCTAGACGTCTACTGTACTAACTGTACTGTCTGTGCTTTACTGTTCTGAATGATGTATGTGCAGTTTGTTTTCACATTCATCATCTGAAGGGGAAAGTCTCTCTGTGCTCACCTTAAATCTGAGTTTACCAGCATGATTTATGACATCACAAGTAGTTCGGAAGCTAATCCTGGTCAAGTGACGAATTACCTCAGAGTGATGTGGAAACATTTGTTTCAAGATCATTTTAGTGGCAATTTTCAGGGTTGAACAAAGTTAATTACATGTGATACACATAACTATTTGAGTAACACTTCTTTGACACCCATGTTTATAATGTATTATAAACATATTTATAATGCATTATAATCTGCTTATAGCTGTATAATTATGTTATAAGCACTCAAATATTCATAATGCTTTATAACAATAATCATAACACATTATAAAGCATTTTATAATGACTTATAAGGCCAAGTATCATAATACTTCATTGCTGGTCACACGCTGACATTTTTTGCAAGGGTCATAGTGTTTTATAATTCTCATAGTTGTAAAAAAATATAATCATTGTTATAATGCATTAAAATGTGATTATAAGTTACTCTAGGTGGTCATTGGGTGTTTTAAGTGAAGTAATGAAATTCTCGAGGTATGGGCAGATATAATACATTACACGCTGGTTATAAGTCATTATAAGTGGTCATTGTTTGCTTTGAGTGAAAAATATTAAATCTATGCAAGAACACAAAACATTGTAAAATTCATTTATTTGTTTAAAGTGTCATAACAGAAATTGAGTACTCCAATGTGACACAACTTTTTGATGATGAACAACTGAATGATGGACATTTACATTTGACTAATGTAATGTTTCCCCAAAGAACTCACTAAATTGACTCAAATGATAGACAATACCTGAAACAATGATACTTTACCTGTAGCTGTATACTTTACTTTTATGTAAACGTTTGATCAACAAAAGTGACTCCTTAAAAAAAATAGCACTGGTGTTAACACTTCACTTTAGTAGAACTTGTCAAAAATCAGCAGTCTTACCTCTGTCCAAAGTCATCTACTAATAAGCTAGTGTCCACTACTGTCCCCGTCATCCGCCGTCAACACCACCATTCCTCCCAGGTGTCAGGCTCCTCATTCACTTCAACTCATTTTGAGGACCAAGTCTAAATATAATACTTATGAAATATAAACAAACAATACAGCAATATTATTCTATGTAATATATTTTAGTTAAAGTTAAAGTTACTTGTTTTTTTGAGCCAATATAGCTAATTTTCAAATTATGAGTGTAGGCAGTATTTCTCACTTACATTAGTGAATTGTAAATGTCCATCATTCAGTTGTTCGTTGTCAAATGGGAGTACTCACTTCATTGTGTGTTATGACTCTTTGAACAAATTAATTTTACAACATTTTGGGCCCTATCTTACACCCGGTACAAAGTCTTTGCTAGTTTAAGCACCCACGTAGTTTAAATAGCACTACCACTTGTGCCCATCTCAGTGCCCATGGGCGTGTTGGTCTTAAAATGAGGTGTGGTCGGGCGCATTGTTGGTGCATTGCTATATTGAGGCAGCGGAAATCGATTTCGTTATTGAGCAACAAAAACCTGGTCTGAGGTTGATGGTACAGTATTTCACTGTTATTTTTAAGGCGCATTATCAAGACAGTAATATGCCTACATAGGCAGGTGAACAACGCGCATACACACACAGACACACAGCAGCACACAAACATGCAAAGATCACAGAAAGGATTATATTGTGAAAGAATATTGTTGTGTACATTAACATATTTTAAAAAATACATGTCATAATGTTTAGTCCTAATATTTATCAGAATTAATTAATTGCAGTAATGACGGACGAAATTGTCTAATTATTTGACCATATCGTGGCAATACACAGAGGTATTTAAACAAACCTGTCAGGTTGACGGTGTGTGTCAGACCCAGCAAACGGATTTCAACAACGAATCAGACATGGATTTCCTGCCCATCAATACATGAGGACATGAGGAACACATGGGGAAATAAATTAAGTGAAAACAATGATTAATCTAAAGAAGGAAAGAATGGTGCACAGCTCTTAGCTGCTGCCAGCAGCAGGATCAGCACCTCGGAGAGCTGATCAAGTCCTGACAACTGTGTATGATGATTTTTTATATGATTAAAATTAATGTTTTAATTTTTGGACAATATTTAACAAATAATCTTTAACATTTTTGAGATTACAGTGATCAGGTTTCCATACTTTCAGCAATTAAAACCTTCAGACCGTGCGCTTAGATCGTTAAAATAGGGTCCTGAGTGTTTTTGCATAGATTTAATGATATTTTCTTTACTTGACTTAACAAGCAAACAATAACCACTTAGAGTAACTTACAATCACATTTTAATGCATCATAACAGTGATTATTGAGACATTATAATCATTTTATAATGCATTACAACTATGAGAATTATAATACACTGTGATCACTATGAAAAAAAAGGTCAGTGAGTGATCAGCAATTATGAAGTATTATGATACTTGGCCTTATAAGTCATTATAGAATACATCATAATGTGTTATGATTATTCTTATAAAGCATTATGAATATTTATGAGTGCTTAGAACTATAATTATACAATGCTATAAGCAGATCACACTGCATTACAAGTATGTTTATAATGTATTATAATCATAGGCGTCATAGCAAGTGTTACCACATTTTGCATTGTAACATGCTAAACTTACTGTAGCGTGTTACAAAAGTCACATTTAGCATGTTAGCATGATATTATTGGTTAGAATGCTAACATGCTAAATGTTGACGGTGTTTGGAATTTCCTGATGACAAAAATTTTAAAATGTTTGAAGATGAGTAAATACAAGAACGAATCCACAAAGTTTTTTACAGTTACAATCAACAAGTTACAACATTGATTGTTGATTGAAGATCATTTGTATAATTAAAAGATTAGACAGATTCCCACATCATCTTCTATTTTCAGCATAGTGTTCTCTGTAGGTGCTCTTCTACAATGTGTGTGCAGTACTGTATAGCCACAGATGTCACTCACTCTGTACAGACAAACTCTGAAGCTTTTCCATCTCTTTAGTTATTTCAGTGAGGTTGGCAAGCAGCAGGTCTCTCTCTTCAGACACGGAAGAAAGCTTGTTATTACTGTCCTGGAGACGCTCAATCAGGTTGTTTATGATAACGGAGTCTGAAATCAAAAGACATGTCACATTTATGTATATGTAGTCACTTATCTCAAATACCATTTTAAAACTTTTAAAATGAACATTTTCAGTAATTACAGCTTCCAGTATCATTTTAAAGCAAATAGCTGTCAGGAGTAGTGGAGCAGGTGGACCCAAATGCAGGACAAAACAGCCAGACCGAACTGAAAGAAGTCTCTTTAAGAAGGATACAGGTGTGCAGGCACAGCAAAATGGAACAAAACAAAACCAGACTGAACAGAGCAGAACTTTACAGAACAAAGGATCCAACAAGACTGAACTGAAACACAGGACTGAAATACTAACTGAAATAACGAGGAGATGAGGTGCAGATGGGCAGATGGGTGAGGGGAATGAGGAGATGAAACAGAAGAACGGAAAAGAAGCTGATAGGCTGGGAAAACACTGGGAAAAGGACAGGACTAATGAAGATGATGCAGGCAGGTGAGGAGGGAAGAGTGGAGGGAAAAGCAGGCTGAGAATACAGGAGGAAACACACAGGGCAAACTCAAGCTGGTAGCTCCCATGGATGTATAAAGAGATCTGGATACAGGAACAGTGCTGGGCAGTACTGTATAGCCACAGATGTCACTCACTGTGTACAGACAAACTCTGAAGCTTTTCCATCTCTTTAGTTATTTCAGTGAGGTTGGCAAACAGCAGGTCTCTCTCTTCAGACATGGGAGAAAGGTTGTTATTACTGTCCTGGAGATGCTCAGTCAGGTTGTTTATGATATCTTCAGCTGAACTGCGCACACTGTGGTCTGAAATAAATCAAAAGACAGGTCAAATTTATGTTTATTCAGTCACTTATCTCAAATACCATTTTAAAACTTTTAAAATGTACATTTTTAGTAATTACAGCTTCCAGTATCATTTTAACGCAAATAGCTGTCAGGAGTAACGGAGCAGGTGGACCCAAATGCAGGACAAAACAGCCAGAATACACTGAAAGAAGTCTCTTTAATACAGCAGAACAAAACCAGACTGAACAGAGCAGAACTTAACAGAACAAAGGATCCAACAAGACTGAACTGAAACACAGGACTGAAATACTAACTGAAATAATGAGGAGATGAGGTGCAGGTGGGCAGATGGGCAGAGAAACTCGAGTGAGGGGACTGAGGAGATGAAACAGAAGAACGTAAAAGAAGCTGATAGGCTGGGAAAATTCTGGGAAAAGGGCAGGACTAATGAAGATGATTCAGGCAGGTGAGGAGGGAAGAGTGGAGGGAAAAGCAGGCTGAGAACACAGGAGGAAACACACAGGGCAAACTCAAGCTGGTAGCTCCCATGGATGTATAAAGAGATCTGGATACAGGAAGAGTGCTGGGCTTTGAAGTAAATTTGACATAGTGGCCAAACCGGGTAACTGCAACATCACATGATGCACACTGGCCCAAAAAGATTTTTTCCATCGACTAACATTGTGAGAGAGACGTTTGTAAATCAGTGGATACATTTTTTGAGCGTCACAACCCCTGTGAAATGACTGGTTTCACTCTCATAATTTGATCCGTTCGGTCCAATCACATTTTGAAAGTCTAGAAGAGCTACACGATTGAATTATTTTATCCCCATTCAAGTTAGCCAGAGGGCTAAACCAGAAGTAGCCGGCCCGGCCGGCCTAAGTCACTAGTGCGCTTGCTCTATGGGCCACACAGGTGGCTTCATGCACCACTGAGCAGTGGTGAGGACAAGCCTCCTTGAACGCCCCTAGGGGGTCTTACCTCTTTCCTTTCCTCATGGAAAGCTTCATTTAAAGGCTCTTGTTGGCTTTGACCTGATTCAAAAGAATGTTGTAGTTCTCCTTTAACATCTACCAATTCTTCCTCTTTGGTTTCAGGTTGCTGATGGGACACCTTAGCTCTGTCCCTGGCTATCTGTAGTTGCTATTGTATGTCTCGTATGTACTTTTGGTCAGCTTCTCTAAATTTGGCATAGACTCCGACCTTAGCTTTCAGTTCTTTTATTTCCTCTACTGCCCACTTAAGGAGGTTATCAGGCCTGTCAAGTCGATCTATTGTTGTGGCGAGCTCATGATTACATTCTTGGAGGGATTGTTCTAGCCTTTCGCTCTTTCCCTTCAACTCAGCTTTCCCTTCTTCTTCTGGAGGCTCACTAGCACCCTCAACATTGAGCCTGCAGCGCTTCTGCTCTGGCTAAAGCCTGTTCAAGTTGCTGTCAAAGGGTTTTGTCCCCTTCCTGTAGTCGTGCAGCTTCTCTTTCATCTGAGTTGCAAAGCCAGGCACCAACTCTTCAGTCATATACCCCAACACTGAGTCCAGGTTCTCAAAGAGGTCTCTTCAACTTTAGGATTCAGATGTGGCTGGACTCGCCATGTCTGATTTAGTATGATTAGGCTTATAGGTAGTTTGGTTAAGGCAGACAACGAAGTTATTGAAGCTACCACCTAGCTTTGACTTTAACATCCAATTATTAGCTTGTTTAAAATCTAACACAACATGTCCTGACAGAAGCAGCTGAGTCTGGAGATGGAAGTAGCTGTGTCAGGGAGGAGGAGAGACCCAGCTTGAAGATAAGTGGAGTGGGAGAGGCTAGCTGTGCTGGAGAGGAAAGGAAAGAAGACACAGCAGCCGCCCTGGAGTCAGAGCAGCAGGCGGATGACGCGAGCACAAGTGAAATAGCATCAGAGACTAATTATAGTGATCCTTGGTTTATTCTTTATACTCTTCATTTAAATGAGTTGGGCAAAATCTGGGCAAATAGACATGGGGCTGCTTTGACCAGCATGATGAAGTGAAATAAAATGATAATTGTTCACATAGCACTGATGGTTAAAATTTATAATGATATAACCGAAAAAATAAAATCCGCATTTTGTGGATTGCAAAAGATCATTATGATAATTGCCAATTAATGGAAAGTAGAATTGAAAAGGCAATTTTATTGTTCCCAGTATTTCTTTTTGCATGTGAAAACAGCTGCATCTAAATAAAAAGAACTAAATGTAAAAAATAATAATAATCAAAGAAAAGAAAACAAGATAATACAATCTACAGTATAGTAATGATGTTTTTAATTTTAGTTTTATTTATATGCGTTACAGTAGGATTTGTAACTGCAAGTGTGGATAGTGTGTGGGTGATTGTGATTTTAAGTCAAATGGTGCATCATGTTGACCATCTTATTTTCAATATCCAGAAATTCAACGTAAAGCCCTTATGTGTAGACTTTTATGCAGATATAGTATATTTCAAATGATGGCATACGCGGCTTTTTGTAGAAACATTAGACAGTCCGATGAAAATCTTCCTGGGTAAGAGTATGAGTTGAGGTTATCTCCTAGAAAACACTGCATCATGTCAGGGAGAGCCCTGCTTTTAAATTGGACAAAAAGGGTGAATGTGAATGTGATTAGCCACAACTGTCACCAGCCTCTGAAACCAACCTACCTATAATGTACATGATAGTTTATGATAATGGGTTCTTTCTACTCCCTCTGGCCATGAAAATACCAAGGTGAGTCAGCCTTGACTGCATTACCTTTTTCATGAAAATTGAGAATTCTGAAAATTTCACATGAAGAAATTCTGAAGCCTCTGCTTTTTAGTCATTTCATGAGGCAGGGCTTGACATTAACCTCCTGAGGCACTTGTCCATCGGACAAGTAAATTTACCTTTCACTTGTCCAGGCACAAAAGTCACCTGTCAATTTACTTTTTTCACTTTGTTTGCAAATGCAGAACGCAGAATTCAGATGAACAAACAGTTGACAGCAAACAGTGTCAACATATGAATAATTCAATTTATGAATTTTATTGAAGCCATTACTTCCCTCCTTGAAATGAAACAAGTGCACAAAAATTAGGTAAATAAACATCAACAATATTTATTTACCTAATTTTTAAATATTAACAATATTTATTTACAACACATAAATAAATGGAGGCTTTATGGATGGATAGATGGACCGATCAGTCTTGATCTTAAAAACAAATCTGGATTCTCACACGGTGTATATGGTCCTGAATACAGATCAGTTTTTGAAATATAACAAAATAACAAAACTGACTTATGGGGAATTAATTTGCTCAAACCTAAAGCCAAATCAAGACAACAGTTTGACTGATAGATGAATCAGTCTGATGAACAATGAATCAGCATTTTGTTGACTAATAACTGAAACTATCTGTTAGTTTTAGTGCTGTGTTTACAACAGTTACTGAGGTCAACAACCTTTTAACAGCTTAGGAAAACATCATGTTAATAGAGCTGTTGTGTGGTGTTAGTAACGTTACCTGTATTAAAGATCTGTGAGTCCTTTTATAGCAGGGTTTAATCTTGTACTTTGACTTTTGTTTGTTAGGATGTCCTTTAGTTTGGATAACAGATTGTGTTTTTAAAAATATTTACCAGAACAGTCATTCATCTAGATCATGGATCTCAATCTCGGGCTGATATTTTGTGGCCCCCACCTTGATATGAAAATTTAATGTTAGTGCGGCCAGCGAGTTTTATATGAATGGCACTTTACTGTGTTGTGTGTGGAAGGTCCCTTTATTGCACAAGCTGGAGCTGAACGAACCTGCCAATCACAGGGGTATATGGCTGTTTCACAACAACTATGCTATTTATACAGGAAGAATGTGCGCTGAGAATGTGAATAACCTCACGCTAGATTATGTCTTTATTTTGCTACACAGCTTTCAGTAAAATTCAAAGGTGAATTATTAAACCTTATTAAAGCATCATTCTGTTTATTTCAGCATCATCTCTCTGTTAACAATCACTTCATTTTGTTTTGAAGCACTTTGTAAAGTCCGTTTTAACACGAGCTCTATCAATAAATCATTTATCATTCTTCTGATGTTTAATAATGATGACTGACACTTTACAGTGGTGACGGTTTGCAGAAAAATGTGATGAATTAGGGATAAAGTCGTTTCAAATATCCACAGCAGCCGTGTGTAATGATTAGCTGTTGGAGAGCCTGTGCATAATTCTCACTGAGGTCTGATGAGCAGAATGGACACAACTGTTGACGTACAAACGGAGGTTTAAAGACCTTTACATCCATTTTTGGCTCACTGTGACAGCAAATGAGGCTCGTTCATGTGATTCCACAGTGTGTGACATTAAAAAAACAGAACCAGGTGTATCTGCGTCTTTATAAGTCTGGCAGATAATAATGTCTGTGCATATTTCAGAAAATAAAAGCCAATGAATAACACCTCCATGGCTGCATCCCATGGTTTGCAGCCATAGAGGTGCAAACCATGGGATAATGGTGTCCCACTGTCCCGGCTTCATGTTCTCCACGTTTGCTCTGCAATGATGTGACATTCACGGACAAATTATTCGAAAAAATCTTTTGAGTGAATGGAATGTACTGAATCATTTGCAGAAAGAGATATATTCCTCAAAACATTTTACTCCATAGTAAATGCCTTGCACAATAAACATTAGGATATTTCTTTGTGATGCCATTTGTTTCACTTGTTTCTATGACGACGTTTACAACAACAAAAGCACGGCGGGTAATGAACAACCCGGTAGTCATCGCCTTTTTTGTGGAATACGTGATGCGGCCCAGCCTCACCCAGACTCTGCCTCCAGCGACCCCCAGGTAATTTGAGTTTGAGACCCCTGATCTAGACCTTACTAGTTTTTTCTGCCTCCTGCTTTGAATGTGTTCAAGTCTCTCCATCACCTGACGCCTGGGCTGCTTTTTTGTTTCTCTTTCTTTCTCTCTCCTTTTTCTACTACTTTACATCTTGAAACAGTTGCACCTTCTTCCTTCTTGAATCAGTTCTTTATTTTCTCCTCATTTTTCTTTCAACACCTTTAACTTTACATCCTGCTTCCTCAATTCTGTCTCCTCTCTCCTGATTCCTTCACTCACTCACACAAATATAAAAAACTTCCTTTTAAAAATCTGACAGAGCATGAAGCACAACTTTAACTGGTGTGGTGTTAATTACAGTAATTGTAGACAAACTACACACGGTGGGAATGCATAAGCAGTCAAGTTCTCCAAACTATCAAGCTAACGTTACATTAACATTACTGTAACCCCAGGATTCCACCGGGTGCATGTGCGCCACGTTCCAGCTCCGACACGGTTTTGCTCCATTCTCTGCACAGCGCCCTATTCCACCGGGAGCGTGTCAGAAGCGGAGCGTCTTCGCTGTGGGGAAGCCTTCCACTGTTAAAAGTCAGTTGCACTCCTACTACAGTAATTACAGCAGCTTAGTCAAAGCTGATAAAGTCCCTTAAGGCTACCGTAATTACTGCAGTAGCAGGGCAACTAAACTGCCCAATTTTGTTAACTTGCTCAGCTTTCGTTGATTTGGTCATTTTCCTTGATTTTTGTGCTTCTGCTATGGTTAAGTAGGCTATGTAGTTAAATGGTTTCTTTATTCATCTGTTTTAATTGCGTTTATTGTTGATATACGACCAGGAGTCTGCACGGGGTGTTTTATTTTGAAAACTGACCGGATGCTGAATGCTGTTTCTGTGTCTGACTTCCTGCCCAGCTCGATCTGCTCTGTGCTGCTTGACGCGGCCTCCGTAAAGTATAGATGAGACACCTATCTTCAGTGCAGCAGAGCGGAGAGCCGCTTCTGAAATGCTTCTCTGCATCGGAGCCGGAACGCGGCGCACACATGCCTGGTGGAATTCAGGGGTAACGCCTGGAACACACTGGATGCGTGAACCTCAGCAGTGCGTGTGCGTTGCTGAACTGTTGCGTCTCTCACTCTTGCAGCGTCCACACTGGAAGCGTGTCTGCTGCGGCGCTTCTGCCACTGGCAGCCCTATCTTTCTCGTTTTCCCTGTCTATTTCTGCTGAGAACCGCACGCATCACTCGGAGAAAATAGGCGAGACCTCAAATCTCTAGATGAAGCGACGCAGCAGCCTCATGCGTCTCACACGGGCAGTGTGGCTGCTCTAACCTGTTAACATGGGCGCCGACACGAAAAGCAAGAAGTTCCGCGACGTACACGCGCTGTTCACGCATCTAGTGTGTCCCAGGAGTAAAGCAACACCAGATAAACTGGACAGTTAAAACAACATTAATGTCAATTTAAAAAACTTCTGTTTCATTGAAGAGCTTTTCTAACTACTTACTTTGTTGTCTTTTGTCTGACATTATTATTTGATGCCGCACATGTTAATGTCATATATGATCTTCTGAACTCTGATTCATTCGTCTGTCTCATGAAAGTGGCTCCAGTCTGCCTGCTAGCTTCAACGCGGAGGGTTCGTTTGTTTTGAACACCTGCGTAGCAGGAGCTCATGGTGCTTTGTTGGTCAATGTTAACAGTAACAAGCTGCAGTAGGAAGCCAGTCTGAGCTAACAGTTGTAAAGTCATTAAAGTTTGCATAAATGCTATTTCTGAATTTGAGAGGTGGCTAAACGGCATTTACGCGCGCTCAGCTGTGAGTATACGTTACATTTGTTTATATTTGTTTCTTTCGGGAGGTGCGGGGGATAAGGCAATGGTAGTGGAAACACTGCACATAACATGGAGACACATTTTTTAAATGACTTTAACTTGTCCAGTGGAGCAACTAAATTTCTCTTCCACTCAACTCACTTGTCCCTGACAAGCCTGTCAACCCTGAATGAGGCATGTCTTTGAAATGTCATGACATGTCTGTGAAACAGCAAATACCTTACAAATTCACATCATGTAATATGACACAATATCAACACAAGTCAAATTGTTTCCTAATTTTGCCCCATGACGACAGCTGACGCTGATGATTTTAAATTAGTCTATTAAATATCTCTCTCTCTATCTCTGGTGCAACTCTGACACACAGTAGGTCATTTTCTATTATTACCACAGTACTATGGAGCATTCATTCATTCATTAGTTTGCCAACAAACTTATTAAACAAACAAATAAACAAATTTATGGTAATGTACATTTACAGTGAACAATGACAAAATACAAATTGTACAATCACTCAATTCACATCTTGGAGAGAAAAGAATTGTTCCTTCTCTCCAAGATGTGAATTGTTGTTAAAATATTTGAAAAAAAGTCACATTCCTCAGGAAAATCTTTTTATCTCATCTATTTAAAAATGTGTATATTGTAGTCAATGTTGTATTTTTATGACACCTTAACAAATTTAAACAGTAATTAAGACCAACGCAAACCAGAACAAAGTCAGGACATCATCTTTCAGAGTAGAATAATCAGCTCCTATAATCATGAGTTCAGTCTGACTTAAACTTCTGAATGTTAACCAGACTCACAGTAGACTCTGAGGCCGATGAGTCCAGCCAGCAGGAAAACACTCAGCAGCCCCAGAAAGACAAGAACAGCTCCATGAAATCTCCTCTCTGAAGTCTTCGGACCTGAACAGAGAAAAGACCAGTGAATCCAATCAATCATACAATTAAAACATACTATTCACAGCTCAGTCTGTCAGCCTCTCTGTCTGACTGAATATTCTTACCTGTCTGAATTGTTGAATGTTTGGTATCAACATAGATTTCTTCCATTGTTGAAAAGCAACTACGATATTTTCTAAAAGGACAGCTGTGTAGCACTGGCTGCTGTACATGTACTGCAGAAGATGACACTGTCTCTCTGTCAGTGTTTGGCTGGACCAGCCACAGACCAGCCCTATATAACCACGGTTGAGTGAGTGAGTGAGTGAGTGAGTGAGTGAGTGAGTGATGAAGTTACACCACTGGTCGGCCGACTGAGTGTCAGAGTTTCCTCATTGGCTGATGATGGAATCAGAGGACAGCAGTAGTGTGATGCAGAGTGACTGTGTTTCCTGCTCTGAGTTCTGATGCTCTCAGCTCCGATGTTAAATACAGTGAAGTTGACTAAACTGACGTGTACTAATTCCTCTGTGTCTCCTCCTCTACCGTCCAGTGTGAGTGACTCTCCAGCTGACAGCGCTGTCAGCAGCCGGCAGGAGAGGCTAAAACCAGGGCACAAACTTTTTATTTCTCCGATGTTTTCTCATCACAAATGATGAACAACAGCATTAAAACACAAGTCTTGCAGGTAAAACGTGAGACTCAGAAACAACAGGAACTTCGGTCAGGTAGAACACTATCTGCACAAACACACACATCTGTCAACCGCAAGGCCAAAAGCCAAAACTTTCCACACACTGAGGGAGAGATTGCTACAGATGTTTTAAATGAATCAATTCCTTTTTAATGTTACATTATATGGTTATATTTTTTATGATATTTCAAAAATGATAATACAAGAATTTTATACAGACATGTTTGATGCCTTCTTTTCTAGCATATTCATTTACTCATTAAAGTATGTCTTAATGGTTTTAGGTTGTTATAAAAGTTATGAATGCACTGTGTATGTGTGTTACTATTTTACATAGATCATGATGAATTGTTCCTGTATTGTACTGCAACATCAGCAGACTCATCAGATAAGGTTGAAGGAAGTTCAGTATTATTTTTGTAAAGAGGAAGATGTAGAAAATAAAATTCGTTGGAGACAGGGTGAGACAAGTTATCTTTTCTTTGTTATCTCATCCTGAAACGCTCATTCTTGTGCAAGAAAATAAATTCTACTGAATTTTGATACTTCAGTTCCAGTCTCTATTGTTTAATGGTCATTACGAAGAAATTCTTTTAACATTTTGGCACTCAGTGTTAGGTCCTCAAAAGGCAATGGACCTGAGAAAGGCCTTACAAGAACACAATTTCACTGATCAGACCAGTTGCTCAGGTGAACTCCATACAAACTGGTTGGCTGTTAAGGGGAAAACAAGGAAATTAAATAGCCTTACCACATACAAAAAAAGAGAAAAAAAGAAAAGAGAAAAAAAAGAGGCCTCTACAATGGGTAACTGTTGTAGCTGTAAAATACCACAAGCAGAGAAATATGGTAGAGACGCCAAACGCATGAAACTACTCCATCCTGATTATGTTAAATATCTCAAGATATGGCAGGAAAAGTATGACATTGTAGGAAAACTAGACGTAGAAGCTTGCGAAGAATTAGTAAAGGCAATTTCAGAAGGAACGAAAGGGAAAAAGGGGAAGTCAAAGAAAGAAGGTCTGCTACAGGCCAAGTCATGGCTGACAGAAGCAAGAGCCAGATGAACTGGTTTTCAGAAAAGAAAGAAGAAAGGGTTGCTAGACAACAAGACTGGCAGAATGATGACAGCTACGTGCCATGTGGGTCCCGTCCGGATCCTCCGCCTTACCCCGAACCTTGACCACCTCCTCCTCCTCCACTGCTGACTGCTCCACCTCCTGCCTTCTCACCCCACAACCCCTTCACGAAGGTTGACATCACACCACGGAAAGGAGAGACGCATTCACAAGATCCTCAGTTTCTTCGGAGTACACGAAGTGGTACAGTATACAGCTACTTACATACTGTACACATGAATGAGAAACTGACATAGTCCATACAGTATGCAATTAAAAAATGATTGGATTTAGACCAGAAATCAGCCAATTTGTGGCCAAACATCTGATTGCCTGGAAAAATGCAGGGTTGCAGAGAACCATTGATTATGCAACCCATGCAGAAGAAATGATTGAAGCAAAGAAAAAGAAAAGAAAGGTTGTAGATACATTCTTGCATGATAATGATGACACTAGGATAGAAAAAAAACAAAACCCAAAACAAAAAAACCCCAAAACAACAACAACAAAAAAACATACTTCTATGCACTCTAATCATTGCCTTGTTGCACTGCCTGTTGGCATCTACATCCTATCGGGCCCAAACTTAAGCTTTATGGCACTTACTTGTGTTGTTGTCTCCTGACTAGATCCTTGCTTGTGTTGTATCAGTCTCATATGTACGTCGCTTTGGATAAAAGCATCTGCTAAATGAAAAATATAAATGTAATTGTGGCAAACCTTGACAGTATGCACAAGACTGCAGAGCTCCAAAGAAATTAGGAGGCGAGAGAGGAGGAGGACGGGGGAAAGGAGGGAGCGGAGGAGCGAAACCCAGACAAGAAGAACAGGAAAGAAACTACTCTGTATGACTGGCTCCGGAACACCGACACACACACACACACACTAGCAGATAGGGAGACAGAGGTAGATGAAATCCTATCATTACAAACAGCTGAAATTTTACTATCACAGGAAGGGACTAAACCATAGATAGTATTAAAGGTACGGGGTAAATCAATAACATTCTTATGTGATTCTGGAGCTTGCTGAACAGTTGTGCGACGTAATTAAACAGGGACAGATTTTACCCTAAAACCAAACGGCGGTTTAAGGGTTAGATCAGCCACAGGACATGTGACTATTGAACCATTAACTGAACTTCTAAAATAAAAAGATCCCAAAACAAACAAAAACATATATGCCTCAGTGGTAATATCACAAATGTGTCCCGTTAAGCTCTTAGGAAGAGATTTGATGACGAAATTAGGGATAGCTGGAGTACCAGATCAAAATGGCTCTGGTACTAAAGCCTGCCAAGTTAACCTAAAAACAACCGACAGTGATGAAGAGGACGACACAGAAACATTTGTGTGCGAAGGACTGACGTTAAATTACTGGTACAGTTTGGATTTAGTTCAAACTGGGCCAGGAAGTATAACTCAGGAGCTAATGAAATTGGTAAAAGACCGCATTCCTCCAGCTGAAATAAAAAATATTGAAGCGCACACACCCGAAGAGTTACATTGCACAATGTACTTTCCACATCAAAATGAACAAGACAGAGAATATCATGAAAAGTTCTTTAAAGAATCCAGCTGCAAAATGACTATCACCAAACTGTATTGGGACCAAAAAGGAAACTGTGCTTGCGCGGTGAGCCTCCGAAAAGCAAAGGCAAAACTATTGAGGAAGCCTGACACCGCACATTTCCTGTTTACAAACCCAAGAGATGCAGTGGAAAGATTTAGGCGAGTTTGTTTCAAAAATAGAGAGATCAAACTGTGAGTGGCAGGAGGTGAGAGAGAGAGTGTTATTTGCACCCAAATTAAATGTGTACTGTACCCACCTGAACTGGGTAACACAAACGGTACAAGCGGTTCACCTCAGTGGAGAAACCAGCCTAGACTTTACCACTGCCTGATTCAATCTAACTGACTGTAACGACTCAGAACCTCAGAACCCAAAAGCACATCCTCAGAGACAGGAGCAGAGTCCAATATTCTTTAATCAGTCCAAAAAAAAAAAACCAAGCAGGGGTCACAAACCAGGCAGACAGGCAGATCAGGCAGACAACTCAAAAGGACTAGGCAAATCTCAAGACCGGGAAACAGGCAGGATCTCAGGTAACAGGCGAGCGAACAGGTAGATATAGAAATGCTGGAAAGCTAGGCAAACAATCTGGCAAGGAGCATGTGAATATGGACCAGTATATATAAGGAATGACTGATGAGCCTAATGGAATCCAGGTGAGGAGATGGGTGTGGAAACTCAGGTGAGGGGAATGAGGTGATTGCAGGGCAGATGGGTGTGGCAGGATCTGCAATGACAGGAGAGTTAGAGATCAGGCAGGTGAACAACATGAAAAATAGTCACTAAGATGGTGAACCCATGACACTGACAAAGAAGAGTTAGACCTAAACAGTGTACCTCAAAAGTTGTGGTCCAAAGGATCAGCTGATGTAGGACTTATTAAAGGAATACAACCAGTTAAAAAAACTCCAAAAGGCTCTTACAGGCCATATCAGAGACAGTATCCACTTAAACTAGAGGCGGAAGAGGGGATTGCACCGATAATACAAGATCTACAAAGTGTAGGAGTTATCAGGGAGTGCCCAGATGCAGCATGCAATAGCCCCCTGTTCCCCGTAAAAAAGGCAGCCCCATCAACAGGATGGAGGATGGTAAAGGATTTACAGGCAGTAAATAAAGCAGTAATACCACGTGCTCCCCTCGTTCCAGACCCACACACGCTGTTAAATGAATGTAATCCATAAGCTAAATACTTAACAGTGATAGATTTAGCTAATGCATTTTTCTCTGTTCTGCTCCATAAGGAAGATCAATTTTGGTTTGCATTTCAATACAGGGGTAAAAAGTATACATTCACAAGACTCCCACAAGGACATTGTGAAAGCCCGACGATCTTTTCAATGGCAATGTCATCCAACTTAGCACAATTCACTTCCCTAAGGGGGAGCCAACTGTTATTATATGTTGATGACATTTTACTCGCGTCAGGAAATGAACAGGATTGTAAAATTGATACTATTGCGCTATTAAAATATTTGGCAGAACAGGGCCATAAAGTAAGCAAGAACAAATTACAATAATGGAAAAAGACAGTGAAATATTTAGGTTTTAATATCTTTTTTGAAAGCAAACACCTAGATGAAAATAGGAAAACAGCAATATTACAAGCACCCAAACCGCAGACAAAAAGACAAATTATGTAATTTCTAGGGATGACTAACTTCTGAAGAGCGTGGATTGCAAACTATGCTGAAGTAACACACCAACTTCAAATGCTTATCTATGACCCATGGCCGCCAATGATGTTATCACGGACTCCAGAGGGAGAACATGCATTTTTGCAAATAAAACAACTGTTTGTGAGTTCAGCAATACTGGCACTTCAAGATTATAGGAAAGTTTTTGTACAAACATGTGATGCTAGAGGTGGGTTTATAACCAGTGTGTTAACCCAGCCATTAAGAGGGAAACTTAGACCTGTGGCATATTATTCATCTAAACTAGATCCAATAGCTAGAGCGATGCTGCAGTGTTTGCAAGCTGTACAAGCAGCAGCCCTAGCAATACAAAGTTCAGCCACAATCATCTTATTTCATCCATTAACACTGAAAGTGTCACACGCTGTAGCTCGACATCTTAACTGCATGACCATTCTACTCTCTCAGCCTCACCTAACTATTGACAGGTGTACAACTCTAAATTCGGCAACACTACTTCCAAACGAAACAGAAGGCACCAAACATGATTGTGTGGCTGAAGCAACGAAAAAAGTATTACCTAGAGCAGATCTAACTGATGTGGCGTTACAAAACCCAGACGTAGTGATGTTTGTAGATGGCTCATGCAAAAAGAATCCGGACGGAACAAATAGTAGTGGTTATGCAGTGGTAACTATAGACAAAGTACTGTGATCAAAAGCACTTGCACCCCATTTCTCAGCTCAAGCAGCAGAGCTGATTGCACTAACTGAAGCATGCAAGTTAGGAGCAGGAAAGAGAGTAACTGTCTATACTGATAGTGCATATGCTCTTAACACCTTACATATTTTCGCACAACAGTGGAAAAATAGGTATGATTACGTCCACTGGAAAGCCAATTTTACACACTGATTTGATTTCAGCCTTATTAGAGGCTGTACAATTGCCACTGCAGATAGAAGTATGTAAGTGTGCTGCTCACACTTCAGGAGATGACTTAATCTCACAGGAAGGCGGATGAGGAAGCGAAAGCAGCTGCTGCTAGACAAGAAAACCAAGACATATACACAGCTGAGCAAATTTCACACATTGATCATGACATTTTAAAAGACATAAAACATAGCTCACCTGACTCAAAGAGACAGTTTTGGGCAAAGAAAGGGGTGAAATTATCTGAATATGAATTATGGAAATGACTAGTGGGAAAGTACATTCTTCCAAAGAATTTATTTCGATTTGCAGCAGTATTGATGAATGGGTTGATCCATACATCAACTGGAGGTATGTATGAACTAATAAACAAAATATATACAACCTATGGATTCCAAAATTATGCAAAAATTTTTTGTGCATCATGTGTAGTGTGTGGAAAACAGAATGTTCAAGGTAAATTGAAACCAAGATCAGGCAGGATACCCAATGCACAAATCCCATTTCACACAGTACGCATGGATTTCATTGAATTGAATAAATGTGAAAACAAAAAATACTGCTTAGTAATCATAGACTTATATTCAAAATTGATTGAAGTCATTTCAACAGTAAGAAGTGATGCAATAACAGTAGTGAAAGCTCTAGTAACACATATTGCACCGAGATTTGGGTTTCTAGAAATTATATATAGTGATAATGGACCTCATTTCAGAAATGATGTAATTGCTAAACTAAGTGAAATATTTTCCATGAAAATGAAATATCATTGTTCTTATCATCCACAGTCAGCAGGATTAGTGGAAAGAGCAAATGGTACAATCAAGGCTAAACTCAGGAAAGCCATGGAAGACACAGGGAAAGGACGGATAACCTGTTTGCCAGCAGTAATGTTAAGCCTTCACATACAGCCTAACAATACAGGACAATCACCTTTTGAAATCCTATATGGTAGACCCTACAGAGTACCTTTGATTAACTTAAAGGGAGATGACACAGAATTAACAGAAACGATTGTAGATTATATGAGCAGGATGTTGAAAAACAAAGAGACTATGTCTACAGTCCTCTCACCCACAGAGCCAGTCTCTGACCAAACGACACCTGTGAAGCCAGGAGACTGGGTTTTCACCAAAATGCTCAAAAGGAAGAACTGGAGCTCTCCAAGGTGGGAAGGCCCATTCCAAGTGCTACTCGCAACACCCACAGCAGTGCGCATAGCTGAGAGAATGACGTGGCTACACCTGACACACTGTAAACGAGCACCAATACCTACAGATAAGTAATAAACAATATAAACAAGTCAACGACAACTGCTGAAGATTACACATTTGTAGTGTTAAACCGTGTACCAGTTCATCAGACTCCAGGAGGAAGAGCTTTGCTCGCCTGGAGTAAGAAACAGCTATGGTTACAATGGATTTCTTTCACCACTAAGGGTTCCGGACTAGCAACTGATTGCATAGTTTGTGCAGCTGCAAGACCATCATTGGGAACAGTTCCTTTTCCACTTAATCCTCACAATGATCTTCAAGGATTCAAGTGTATGCTCAGTCTACATAAAACTGACTCTCCTAGAAATAACTGTACCACTCTCAAGTATCTGTTTCCAGCTGTCTCCACTAAGGTTATTCCACCATGGTTTATGCCATACAAGGGGAATTATATCTGCCTGTCCAGAACACGTGGATTGAATGGAGGACAAGAAATGGGAGATCTGACAGGTTGTGGCACTACAGTTGCAGTGAGTAAGAATCGCAATAGGATTACTGATGACTTGGTTACCAATCACGAATATGAATGTTCAGATACGTGGTGGTACTGCGGAGAATTCAGGTATCACAGATCCTTTCACTGGGTGGCTGGAGGACATGTTTAGGAAATGGGAAAACACCTTTAAAGCCATAATATTGTCTGTGGGAATCATGCTTGCCTTTCTAGTTACTTGTTGTTGCATTCCATGTCTGAGAGAATTAATGCAAAAATTGATTACTACTACACTAACGTGGCAACAGCTATTGTATCAGCCTGTCTCCACAGATAACGATTACGAGAGACATGTTGTGGTCGGAGGACATGTCGGGGTTAGACACGGAGATGAAGAGATCTACGGAGAGTATGTTCAGCTCGAAGCAAGAGAGGAGTCCATCTATGAACACATTGGAGATGTGACACTTGCTGGAGATGAGACACCTGTTTAGTCTTTATTCCACAGCATAATGACGAACTTATAGAAAATCTGAAGGGAAGTTATAGTGTTCTTATGTAATGTATGCTTAAGAGAAAAAGACTGACAGTATGTTGTATATACATTTATAGGTTTTCTATTTCTTTCACATATCAGGTAGAAGGACCTTAGGCAGGGGAAGGTCCACACATAGGGTCCAATGAGTCGATCAGCCTGACTGAGGACAAGTTTTGTTTTTTTGTTTTTTTTGGAATATATAAGAAATGTTCATATACAATGGCTATTGTCAGAATTGAAGTCTCTAAAATTGTGACATGTGATTAAGCATACAAATGTGATTGAAACACTTATTGACACTGATTAATGGCCGCTGGGGCAGCGGGGTTGTGAGGAGAATTTTTCCTGTCCGAAAGAAACACACGAAAATGAAAAGAATGATAAAGAACTGCCTGACAGGTTTTTTTTGCTTCCACATCTGTTGTCAAGAGAATCATGCAACTATGTAATCATTTATTATGTTAATCATTTGAATCATTCATATATACTCATTTGAATCATTTGTGGTTTTCTCGTTTGAATTAATTGTATTTTTCTTTTCCTCTACTTACAAGAAATTTTTATACTATTGTATTTTTGTATTTTTTAAGAGTACAAACAGGAAGGACATGTTATTAAAATTATGATTACACTGTGTATGTGTGTGTATTTTACATAGATCATGATGAATTGTTCCTGTCTTGTACTGCAACTCTGCAACATCAGCAGACTCATCAGCTAAGGTTAAAGGAAGTTCAGCATTATATTTGTAAAGAGGAAGATGTAGAAAATAAAATTCATTGGAGACAGTGCCCTGTCATTGTAACCCACATTGTGGTCGGAGGTGGGATTACATCTGTAGTGATAATGACTTGAAAAAGTTTAAGGGACTTAAGCTCTACTATTGTAGTTGTCACCAAAGCTCTGATTGTCGCACAGTCTTCTTCTCCCCATTTCGAATCTCAATCTCCTTTATCAGGCTGCTTCATCGCCCAGTAGTTAATGAGAATGAGAATCATGATTGTCAATCTTAACACAGTCATAAACACAGCTTCTGTAGTTTTTGGTTATGTGCCAACACACTGTGATTATTTTGAGACAATATAAGTTTGTAAAACTTTGTAACCTTCCATGCTGACACCCAGTGTTGTCCTGTGGACAATAACACAGCAGGAAAAAAGTCAAACACTTTTTTTTGGGGGGGGGGGTAACATTTGTCAGAAACAAAATTCTACTGTTCAATGTACGCTGAGAGTGTAAATAGGCAACCATTGGCCAAGTTCACCATAACAACTTTAAAAGGTCAATTAATATGTTGTGTTCTGTTTATTGTATTTTCTACTCTCCAAGTAGCCAAAAAACATAACAAAACAAACAATGAATGCAGCTTTAATGTAGAACTCATTTTTATACACTGTACACATAGGTTTATATCGGCATATGATGTTAGGGTGATTTTTCCAACAATACACACATTGTGTGTAAAACTGCTAACTGCTTTTTTCTGCTCACAATCAGCTTATTTGTGTCTGCTTAGATCTTTTTTTGTTTATAGTGCAATACAAGTGACCAACATGAAGACACACATGACAGCAGAAGACAAGGGGGAGAACTAGACTCAGGTAGGTGTAGGTAGGTGTGTGTGTGTGTGTGTGTGTGTTTGTGTGAGTGGGTGGGTTTTCTGTGTGAAAGATAAAAAGGGGAGAGAGAACAAAAAGAGAGCAAAAAGGAAGAGACCGTATTAACCCCAAGAAAGAAAGAGAAAAAGAAAAAAAATAACACAGCCACAATCTTAGAGGACAGGCACCATCTGGTGGATCTGGGGCAGGTCAGGTCAGGACAGAATTTTTGATGTATTTATTTATTTTCCCTTTCTTTGTCTCTTTTCTTTTCAATTTTGTTTGCTTGTTTTATTCTTTTTTTATTCTTAATTTTTTAGCTCTTTTCCGCTTCTCCTCTTCCCTGCTTTCTTTGTCTGTAGGCTGCCACCACTCCTGTAAGAGGTGGCTGGCCTGTTGTAGGTCAGATCCCCTTTAGATCAGCCCCACATCTACAGGAGGGGTCTGTTTAACTGGGTCTGAGGAGCAACTTTCTACTTGGAGAAGGGCTTAGTGGGGATCAGGTCCTCTGACTCCAAGCTGTCCCAAACCAGTCCAGTCCCCCAAGCACCCCCCAGTCACCAGGGCTCACTCCGAGGTGGTCCCATCATTCAGATATGGTTGGCTCAAACATAACGGAATAAAACATAAAAAAAGATAGATAAATGAGTATGCAAACAAGTTAATAAAAAATAAAATAAATAATAATGATAAATAAAAAATGATTTAACGCAAGAGAGTGAGAATAGAAAGAAAAGAGAAGAAGTAGGTGAATAGAGTAGGTTGTTGAGTGAGGAGGTTCAGTGTAATTGTTAATTGTATGTCTGTGTATGGTCTGAACCTGAAGGTGTCTGTGTATTCTCACACTTGTAAAACGGTAGAAATGAACAGAGTTCAGTAACTGAACTGAACTTAACAGACTGAAATCCGGCCTGTTACCAAATACTACATGTTTCTTAATTCTTAAAATGATATCAAAATTAATATTAATGCCAATAATAATAATATGTATAACATATATTATATAATAATATATAATAATAATAATAATAATAATAATAATAACCATCAAATTCTAAAAATAGCATAGATAAATAATGTTGTCGTCATCATCATCCCATTAATATGTATAATAATCATGACAATAATAATAACAGTATCATCATCTTTTCATCCTGATAATAATCTATGCAAAAATTGATAGACCATTATTACATAAATTATCCACAGTTATCAACATCATAATCATCATTCTATAAACATGTGTAATAATATTAATAATAGCTGTCTATATAATAATATTAATATACATCATCCTTCTCCTGATGTCAATAATGGCATGTGTAACAGCATTCATGATAACTATTTCTATAACAATGAGAATGATAAGTGAAAATGACAATGACAAGCATCATGATTGTTGTTGCATCATTGATAATAAATATGAAATAATATAGATAATAATGAATAATAATTATCATAGTGACAGATAATATAAAAATAATGATGTAGTAACACCTTTTATACTAAAGTAATAATAATACAAACAAACAAACCAATAAAACAAACAAAATAAGCAAACAAACAAAAACAACCTTGGAGTAGGTGTGAATAACATTTCTGCCTTACGCCTGAGTCAGTGGAGTTCCATCTGTCCATTTCCAGGTTCCCTCTTTTTCTCTGTCACTCAAACCAATCCAACTTTCTTGCTTTGTAATATTAGTGAGGAATTCCTGTTCAATGTGAAGGAAAGAAAAAAACACATGAGAAACCTAAATAAAGAGCAGCAAAGGAGGGAACCCTCTTCCAGGACATACATGTCTAATTACAGTCTAGGGTAGACAGTCAACATTATCAGCACACGCACACACACACACACACACACACACACACACACACACACACACATGCAGAATACCTGTTCTTCATAACTGTCTATGACCACCAGATCTGCTCCTCTGGCTCTGCAGTCTTTTCTGCCTTTTTCCAAGAACCAGATTTAGTGGAGATGAGATAACAAGTAAAACTGAACATACGTCATCCTGCGGGACAAGTTTTCTCTGTAAAACATGTTAAACAAGAGACATTAAAGAGTAGACACAGCTTATGTCCTTCTATTTGTCAATATCTGGTTTCAAAAACTGTTTTCAGTGCATGAACCCCTAATGTGCATAATTTATACAATGGAGGATGAATCCAAACAGCCTTAACCAAGAGCAGGATAAAATTGTGTCATCAAACCCAGACTAATGCTTCATCTAATGATTCCTCACAGTCTACAAGTACTGCCAGTACTACCACAAATTAGTAGTTACTTATTATTTCACATGACACCCATCAGAACAAGGAGGGCAGTATAAAAATAGTCTTAAGCAAAAATAGTGCAAAGAAGCTGCATTATGATGTGTCTCCACTTCCTACTTCTATGCAAAAGTGAAGCCAATATATCTCCTTTCAGGGAGCTGCCATCTTGCTTGTGTGAGGTCATTTGGAGCTCGAGTCTGTGTAGTAGAGTCAGGAGCAAGCATGGATGTATTATAAGAGCTACCAGACCAAAAATGGCACCCTTCCATGTTGTGCAGCCCACTGAATATAGACTTTACATTGTGACGATGTCACCAATTTTTATATGGCTTTCCTTGGCTCAAGTAAATTTTTACAAATGAAAAACCTCCATGGATCAAAAATTCATAATAGAAAGATACATAATTGATCTTGTTTGCAGTTCAAAGTGTCCTGCTAACAGTTTTACAGTTGCCTCTTTTACAATGGTGGTCTATGGGGAAAATACTTTTTAGGCTGCAGGGGATTTTTTTTGCTGCAATACCACGAGTGACCACTCAGTGTCAAATCGCTAAACACAAGGTTTCAAAACGGCAGTCCACAAACCAATCGGTGACGTCATGATGACTACATCCATGTTTTTTTACCGTCTATGGTTGGGAGGCGAGATGACAGCCCGTGGGACACGCCCACTCAGCTGTTCCACTGCCTGACAGAGGTTTGAGTGTGGCTGTCACAACCCCTTTTTATATAGTCAAATAACTAATTAAAAACAAACTTATCAGAAAAATGAGCACTTGGACAAACATCAGTGTTTATGTGCATTCACTTTTACATCAGTGATATTAATGGTTATTTTACGTGGTACTTTGTGCAAAACATCAGCATTAAATATGATATCAGCTGCATGTGTGTGAATGTTAAAAGTGTCCAGGCTAAGATCTTTTGTATATTTGGTTGAGAAGTAAAACTTTTCTAAAAGTCTACTGTAAATGTAACTAGTTTATTTATTAACATTAAAATCCCTCTCCAATCAAAAATGTGTTTTGCTTATTGTTGCTTCATTTGGATGTTTGTGCTTCTCACCTTAAATCTGAGTTAAAGGTGAGAAACCTGCCAGCATGATCTGTGACATCACAAGTAGTTTAGAAGCCAATCCTGGTCAAGTGTGCAGTTACCTGAGAGTGATGTGGAAACTTTTGTTTCAAGATCATTTTAGTGGCAATTTTCAGGGTTGAACAAAGTTGATTATGTGTGACACACATAACCTTTTGGGTAACACTTCTTTGACACCAATGTCTATAATGCATTATAAACATATTCATAATGCATTATACTCTGCTTATAGCACTGTATAATTATAGTTATAAGTACTCATAAATATTCATAATGCTTTATAACAATAATCATAACACAAAAAATAAGGTTAAGTATCATAATACTTCATAACTGGTCACATGCTGACATTTTTTGTGCAAGGGTCATAGTGTTTTAAATTCTCATAGTTGGAATACATTATAATCATCTTGTAATGCATTATAATGTGAGTATAAGCTACTCTAACTGGTCACTGAGTGCTTTAAGTGGAGTAATGAAATTCCCGAGGAATAGGTAGATATAATACATTACAAGCTGGTTGTAAGTCACTATAGGTGGTTGTTTGCTCTAAGTAAAGTGATTTTGGCACATTTTGCATTGTAACATGCTAAACTTACTGTAGCGTGTTACTAACGCATGGGTCTCAATCTCGGGCTGATATTTTGTGGCCCCCACCTTGATATGAAAGTTTAATGTTAGTGCGGCCCGCGAGTTTTATATGAATGGCACTTTACTGTGTGGTGTGTGGAAGGTCCCTTTATTGCACAAGCTGTAGCTGAACGAACCTGCCAATCACAGGGGTATATGGCTGTTTCACAACAACTATGCTATTTATACAGGAAGAATGTGCGCTGAGAACAGCTCTCAGTAAAATTCAAAGGTGAATTATTAAACCTTATTAAAGCATCATTCTGTTTATTTCAGCATCATCTCTCTGTTAACGATCACTTCATTTTGTTTTGAAGCACTTTGTAAAGTCCGTTTCAACAGGAGCTCTATCAATAAATCATTTATCATTCTTCTGATGTTTAATAATGATGACTGACACTTAACAGTGGTGACGGTTTGCAGAAAAATGTGATGAATTAGGGGTAAAGTCGTTTCAAATATCCACAGCAGCCGTGCGTAATGATCAGCTGTTGGAGAGCCTGTGCGTAATTCTCACTGAGGTCTGATGAGCGGAACGGACACAACCGTTGACGTACAAACGGAGGTATAAAGAACTTTACATCCATTTTTGGCTCACTGTGACGGCAAATGAGGCTCGTGCATGTGATTCCACAGTGTGTGACATTAAAAAAACAGAACCAGGTGTATCTGCGTCTTTATAAGTCTGGCAGATAATAATGTATGTGCATATTTCTGTCACATAATGCCACGTTGTGAAGTGAACTAAAAGTTAATACATGCGTTTCCATGAACACACTTATGTTTATCCGTCAGAGATCATAAATACAGAGTGTAACAAAACACCGTACAGCTGATGCTGCTGTGCCACACGTCATATTTGATTTGACAACGCTGCTAGCTTCACAGCGCCCGCTGCATCCATGGAGTTATTATAGGAAATAAAAGCCAATAAATAACACCTCCATGGCTGCATCCCATGGTTTGCAGCCATGGAGGTGCAAACCATGGCATAATGGTGTCCCACTGTCCCGGCTTCATGTTCTCCACGTTTGCTCTGCAATGATGTGACATTCATGGACAAATTATTTGAAAACATCTTTTGGGTGAATGAAATGTACTGAATCATTTGCGGAAAGAGATTTATTCCTCAAAACATTTTACTCCATAGTAAATGCCTTGCACAATAAACATTATAAGATATTTCTTTATGATGCCATTTGTTTCACTTGTTTCTATGACGACGTTTACAACAACAAAAGCACGGCGGGTAATGAACAACCCGGTAGTAGTCGCCTTTTTTGCGCCTACTATCCTAGCCTGCGCCCGCTAAGCTTTTGTGGAATACCTGATGCGGCCCAGCCTCACCCAGATTCTGCCTCCAGCAGCCCCCAGGTAATTTGAATTTGAGACCCCTGATCTACATTGTGTCATAAAGCGCAATATTACATTTGACAATTAAGTCCACATGCAGCTGGTCTATAGACACAAAAGACAGTTCTGGGGAACCTTAATGCTTGGAGGTGGAGGTTGTGATGGATGGTAGGTGTACAAATGGTCCTGTCTAACAGTCAACGTTGGTTACTTTGAACCATGAAGACAATCCTTCCTCAACTCCAAGCAAGTAGTTTTAGTTAAGTAAACAAAAGAACAGCCATCTCTCATGTCAAAGCCACATGGTTTGCTGACCCACCTGTCCACCTGAACTCTTCCTCAAGTCACTTGTACAAACAACCAGTGCTTTTATTTTTCTGGTGAAGACAGTCTCAGATCTCATCCAGTAGATTGTCTAGATTGAGATACAGGATGTTCTGTTTCATTGTTAGAGTTGTTTTCTTCACTTAGTGCCTGTTGAATACAGCATGAGAGTGTGGTGAAAAGACAGATCATCTTTTAACCAAGTTCAGTTTTGAATGAATGAAATCCCCATCTGTAGCTGACCTCTCACATCCCAGTAGAACAGGGTTTTTCTGCACTATTAATGATGATAAAAGAAACATAAAGACACTGAAAAATATTCAATTTTTAAAAAGATTTTAATTGTTTTCATAATTACATAAAAAGCCACAACCAGTATCAGCTACCAGCATTACAAAGGACATCATGACAAACGTCTGACTCCAGTACAGTGCTGATATGTTGTAATTGACTGACTTTATATTGACTCATCTGTTGAATAGTTTTGGTTTACATTTCATCTAAAATAATTTGATAATTCTCTCACAACAGCAAGTGTTTCCTGAGTGAAACCACTAATTATCAAGTAAAATTCACAAACACTGATGGCCTCTGCTAAAGAGATCTGTCAGCTGCTGAACAGACTTCATTTAAAAATTATTTTCAGGAAAGCGTCATTTAATGATATAATAAGACATAATTACACAAAATCTATATTACATTGTTTAATTATGATATGAGGGATGTCATAAGAAATGGTCTCAATCAGGTTTTTTGCAACTTTCAACTATCATGAAATCTTTAGCTAAGACATAAATCAAAATAAAGGTTTTTATGAATCTGTTGCATTTTGCAGAGGTTTGGTTTTGTTTTATCTGTCTGCTTCTTTTAGTTGTTTGAAACATTGGAAATTGGTTAATGAAGCTCTTCTGGCAAAAGCTGTAAACATCTAATTTATAGAAATCTCTTTAAAAAGGCAGAACAGAAGCAAAAGGTCATCAGCACAGCAGAGAAAAGTT
Organism: Thunnus thynnus; assembly: GCF_963924715.1. Taxonomy (NCBI): domain Eukaryota; kingdom Metazoa; phylum Chordata; class Actinopteri; order Scombriformes; family Scombridae; genus Thunnus; species Thunnus thynnus. Next base: position 28,326,377 of record NC_089527.1, on the reverse strand, counting down.
TTAATTTCACACACATACAAACTGATTTGCCTTTTGCAAAATCATAGTTTGCTTTGAAAAAGCATTTTTACATATTATACACCAGCATTTTTCTCACAGATCCACCGCAGAGAAGCATCACATGACAGATCATTCCAGTTGTCTTCAGTTTTCTTGCCAGTCCTGATATGTGCACAGTCCTCTTCACCGACACCTCCATTATTAGGCTCATTTGTTTCCCAGTACCTACAGGTCAGTGAACAAGAGAATCGTGACACTTAATCTCTGACATGAACACAGTCCTTCACACAAATAATATTTCTTCACAAACATCACAGAATGGAATTTCTTTTATCTTGCATGATGTGCCTTAGTATAGTTTTGAGCCATAAAGTAGCAAATTGAACAGTGCTGCAGGTTCACTGTAGTATTTTTCCTAAATGTAAATTTGCAGTCATCAAATAGCAACAAAGGATCCTCCTGTATAAATAAAGACCCCCATAGTGTTCTGGTCATCAGTTACAGTACTGTGTAAAAGTTTTAGTTCCACCATAGATGTTGAATTCTACCAGATTGCTCAAGAATCGAAAAGTAAACTGATTTATGACATTTTTATCTATTATAATTTATGTTTGGTGAAGTGTAAAACTTGACTGTGGACCAGAAACTCCGTCTCAGATACACCATGAAATGGTAGTTTGGTTTGATTTTTTCTCATAATTATCATTTTGCACTGATGATTTAACCAGAAAAGCTTCAGACCAACCTGGAACTGCCAGTCACCTCACATTGTCTGTGATAGAAGATGTAATACATATCACCAACCTCTAATATACAGCAGTGATTGTGTATGTTGTCAATAAACAACCAACTGAAGCCAAACCTTGAAGTCAGTGGTGTTCCATCAATCCATTTCCAGGTTCCCTCTTTGTCTCTGTCAGTCAAACCAATCCAACTCCAAGTTTCTTCGTCAGTGAAGGTAGTCAAGAATGTCTGTTTTCAATCAAGAAGGGAAAAAAGTCATACTATTTATAACAACAATATGCAGTTTACATAGGATTACTCTGAACATATTTGATAATAATGAATTAAGCTATTTTTATTATTATTATTATTATTATTATTATTATTATTATTATTATTATTATTATTATTATTATTATTATTATTATTGAAATATACTAATAACAAGATCATATTTTTTTTTCTTGATAAATTTAAATTTTAGATTTTTTTAAAAAACTTTTTTGGCGTGCCCTTTTGTTTTGTTTAGAATCTCATCTGCACAGTCCTTCTTTACTCCTTTAATATTTAATGACATCATCATGTTTTTTCTTAAACTGATACACAGATCTGTATTGATTAAATACTTACAGTGTATAAGTGACTGCTTCTGGAGTTTGATTAAAACATAGTGAAAGGTTAAAAGAATGTTAGCTAGCTTGCTAAAGATGAAATGAAATACTTTGATTTTAAGGCAAATGTGCAAATTCAAGAATACCAGCAAAACATGCTACAGAGCAGCACAAGTTCATTCAAATCATTTGAATTATTGTTGTTAAGGTGTTGAACACCAATGATCCATATAAATCAATTAATTACTTAATTAATAATTAAGTATTTTAGCTTTTTTCAAGGTACAGGAAGATTGCAATTAGGCAGTTTCTTTGCAAGCATACAAACAAACACTCTGTACCTGTTCTTTAGTGCTGTCTATAACCACCAGATCTGCTCCTTTCTCTCTGCAGTCCTGTCTGCCTCTTGACCAGGAACCAGACTCACTGGAGAGGAAATAACAGGAACAGCCGAACATCCTCCATCCTGCAGGACAAGTTTTCTCTGTAACACACAACATTAGAAATTAGACAAGAATCAAGTCTGTCTGTTTCCAGAGTATGAGGGTTAAAACAACATAACATGTGACTAGAGTTGACTTGTTGATATTCTACCAACTATGGAGCATTTCTGGTGCTGATTTTTAGCTGCAGTTCTGTGGTATGCATACAATTTTTGTGATTATTGCATCTTTCAAATTATTTTGATGACATCAGTTTTTATTTGAAGATAATGGATCAAACTGTTGATTTCAGCTCATTCTTTCTGTGTCTCCATGTCAGATTTTGAGGTGGGATACTAACACTGGATGACACCACAGAAATAAACACATGGATTTATCAAAATCTCAAATCTCAAAATCTCCCGCTCCCTTTCTTTGACAGCTAGTTTGACTCACTGTTGGATCATGAGCTCAATACCAAGGTTTGGCCAGCAGATGCCTCCCTTTGAATGTATAAAATGCTTTGAAACCATTCTCAGCAGTTTTTCCAAAGCGAGTGGCAAAAGCTTTGTGTCTCCAATCACAACATGTTTTAAATCATCATACAAGGATCTCACAAAGCTCAGCTTTCACACCACCAGATGAAAGTAAAATTTAAATCAACAAAATTTCATGTAATACCACCACTAACATTACATTTGAGTCAGAGTCTTGCACCAGGTTGCTCAAAAAATCATCAATCCTTTAATCCTTTTATAAAACTTTAAATCAGCCTACAGTTAAACCAGGGATCTTTGTGTTATTAAGCAAACATCTGTTTATCCTAGTTAAGGCTAACCTGACTTGTTTTTTGGTCATGTGAAAGTAACAAATAAAGTGTTGTTAACTGAGTGTGTAGTCTGTTGATTATAGGTCAGGTTTCATGTTACATTAACAGGTCAAGTCAGGTGCAGGTCTCTAAAACTGGACTTGTGAGTGCTTTGTTTTGAATAAGACAACCAGAGATTGTCTGAAGTACTTCTGAGTAACGTTGGACCAGTGGAAGAGGAAGCATCCTTCTTCAATAAAAGTATACACTAGATCAGTAATTCTTTGTTTTAAATAAAATAAAAATATCTTAGCTATTTCTTTAAATATATTAAACTACCCACTACAATCATAGTTTTGTTATTGTACACAACATATTGATACACAGCATATTGATCTTCCATAAAAACTAGTTTTCAATCAGCATAATTTGTTATGTGATTTTTGGCTACAGACCAAAAATATGACAACCTGTAAGGCACCTTAACATTTGGGGATGCTGTCTTAAAACACAAATAGTTAAGTAAGTAGTTAACTCCGAGATACTGAAGTAGGATACTTCACTACTTATGTCCTGATGACTCGGATCAAATAAGGTGCTTGAATTTATGATATAACTAATGATATACAAGCCACTTTATGTTCACTTTGAAGTCAGATCTTTTGTATATTTGGTTAAAAAGTAAAACTTTTCTAGACGTCTACTGTACTAACTGTACTGTCTGTGCTTTACTGTGCTGAATGATGTATGTGCAGTTTGTTTTCACATTCATCATCTGAAGGGGAAAGTCTCTCTGTGCTCACCTTCTCACCTTAAATCTGAGTTTACCAGCATGATTTGTGACATCACAAGTAGTTTGGAAGCTAATCCTGGTCAAGTGATGAATTACCTCAGAGTGATGTGGAAACATTTGTTTCAGGATCATTTTAGTGGCAATTTTCAGGGTTGAACAAAGTTAATTACATGTGATACACATAACTATTTGAGTAACACTTTAAACATATTTATAATGCATTATAATCTGCTTATAGCTGTATAATTATGTTATAAGCACTCAAATATTCATAATGCTTTATAACAATAATCATAACACATTATAAAGCATTTTATAATGACTTATAACGCCAAGTATCATAATACTTCATTGCTGGTCACACGCTGACATTTTTTGCAAGGGTCATAGTGTTTTATAATTCTCATAGTTGTGATACATTATAATCATTTTATAATGCATTAACATCACTGTTATAATGCATTAAAATGTGATTATAAGTTACTCTAAGTGGTCATTGGGTGTTTTAAGTGAAGTTATGAAATTCCTGAGGAATAGGTAGATATAATACATTACAAGCTGGTTATAAGTCACTATAAGTGGTCATTGTTTGCTTTAAGTGAAAAATACCATTACATCTATGCAAGAACACAAAACATTGTAAAATTAATTTATTTGTCCACTACTGTCCCTGTCATCTGCTGTCAACACCACCATTCCTCCCAGGTGTCAGGCTCCTCATTCACTTCAACTCATTTTGAGGACCAAGTCTAAATATAACACTTATGAAATATAAACAAACAATACAGTAATATTATTCTATGTAATATATTTTTCTGAGTCAAAGTTACTTGTTTTTTTGAGCCAATATAGCTAATTTTCAAATTATGAGTGTAGGCAGTATTTCTCACTTACATTAGTGAATTGTAAATGTCCATCATTCAGTTGTTCATTGTCAAACGGGAGTACTCACTTCATTGTGTGTTATGACACAATGAAGTGATGACAACTTAATTTTACAACATTTTGGGCCCCATCTTACACCCGGTAAGTCTTTGCTAGTTTAGGCACCCACGTAGTTTAAATAGCACTACCACTTGTGCCCATCTCAGTGCCCATGGGCGTGTTGGTCTTAAAATGAGGTGTGGTCGGGCGCATTGTTGGTGCATTGCTATCTTGAAGCAGCAGAAATCGATTTCGTTATTGAGCAACAAAAACCTGGTCGATGGTACAGTATTTCACTGTTATTTTTAAGGCGCATTATCAAGACAGTAATATGCCTACATAGGCAGGTGAACAACACGCATACACACACAGACACACAGCAGCGCCCAAACATGCAAAGATCACAGAAAGGATTATATTGTGAAAGAATATTGTTGTGTACATTAACATATTTTAAAAAATACATGTCATAATGGTTAGTCCTAATATTTATCAGAATTAATTAATTTTAATTTTAATTAATTTTTGGACAATATTTAACAAATAATCTTTAACATTTTTGAGATTACAGTGATCAGGTTTCCATACTTTCAGCAATTAAAACCTTCAGACCGTGCGCTTAGATCGTTAAAATAGGGTCCTGAGTGTTTTTGCATAGATTTAATGATATTTTCTTTACTTGACTTAACAAGCAAACAATAACCACTTAAAGTAACTTACAATCACATTTTAATGCATCATAACAGTGATTATTGAGACATTATAATCATTTTATAATGCACAGAAAGGATTATATTGTGAAAGAATATTGTTGTGTACATTAGCATATTTGAAAAAATACATGTCATAATGGTTAGTCCTAATATTTATCAGAATTAATTAATTGCAATAATGACGGACGAAATTGTCTAATTATTTGACCATATCTTGGCAACACACGGAGGTATTTAAACAAACCTGTCAGGTTGACGGTGTGTGTCAGACCCAGCAAACGGATTTCAACAACGAATCAGACATGGATTTCCTGCTCATCAATACATGAGGACATGAGGAACACATGGGGAAATAAATTAAGTGAAAACAATGATTAATCTAAAGAAGGAAAGAATGGTGCACAGCTCTTAGCTGCTGCCAGCAGCAGGATCAGCACCTGGGAGAGCTGATCAAGTCCTGACAACTGTGTATGATGATTTTCTATATGATTAAAATTAATGTTTTAATTTTTGGACAATATTTAACAAATAATCTTTAACATTTTTGAGATTACAGTGATCAGGTTTCCATACTTTCAGCAATTAAAACCTTCAGACCGTGAGCTTAGATCGTTAAAATAGGGTCCTGAGTGTTTTTGCATAGATTTAATGATTTTATTTTTTACTTGACTTAACAAGCAAACAATAACCACTTAGAGTAACTTACAATCACATTTTAATGCTTCATAACAGTGGTTATTGAGACATTATAATCATTTTATAATGCATTACAACTATGAGAATTATAATACACTATGATCACTATGAAAAAAAAAGGTCAGTGAGTGATCAGCAATTATGAAGTATTATGATACTTAGTCTTATAAGTAATTATAGAATACATAATAATGTGTTATGATTATTCTTATAAAGCATTATGAATATTTATGAGTGCTTAGAACTATAATTATACAGTGCTATAAGCAGATTACACTGCATTACAAGTATGTTTATAATGTATTATAATCATGGGCGTCATATCAAGTGTTACCACATTTTGCATTGTAACATGCTAAACTTACTGTAGCGTGTTACAAAAGTCACATTTAGCATGTTAGCATGATATTATTGGTTAGAATGCTAACATGCTAAATGTTGACGGTGTTTGGAATTTCCTGATGACAAAAATTTTAAAATGTTTGAAGCGGAGTAAATACACGAACAAATCCACAAAGTTATTTTACAGTTACAATCAACAAGTTACAACAAACTTGTTGATTGAAGATCATTTGTATAATTAATAGGACAGATTGCCACAACATCTTCTATTTTCAGCATAGTGTTCTCTGCAGTTGCTCTTCTACAATGTGTGTGCAGTACTGTATAGCCACAGATGTCACTCACTCTGTACAGACAAACTCTGAAGCTTTTCCATCTCTTTAGTCTTTTCAGTGAGGTTGGCAAGCAGCAGGTCTCTCTCTTCAGACATGGAAGAAAGCTTGTTATTACTGTCCTGGAGACGCTCAGTCAGGTTGTTTATGACAACAGAATCTGAAATAAACCAAAAGACATGTCACATTTATGTTTATTCAGTCACTTATCTCAAATACCATTTTAAAACTTTTAAAATGAACATTTTTAGTTATTACAGCTTCCAGTATCATTTTAAAGCAAATAGCTGTCAGGAGTAGTGGAGCAGGTGGACCCAAATGCAGGACAAAACAGCCAGACCGAACTGAAAGAAGTCTCTTTAAGAAGGATACAGGTGTGCAGGCACAGCAAAATGGAACAAAACAAAACCAGACTGAACAGAGCAGAACTTAACAGAACAAAGGATCCAACAAGACTGAACTGAAACACAGGACTGAAATACTAACTGAAATAATGAGGAGACGAGGTGCAGATGGGCAGATGGGTGAGGGAAATTAAGAGATGAAACAGAAGAACGGAAAAGAAGCTGATAAGCTGGGAAAACACTGGGAAAAGGACAGGGCTAATGAGGATGATGCAGGCAGGTGAGAAGGGAAGAGTGGAAGGAAAAGCAGGCTGAGAATACAGGAGGAAACACACAGGGCAAACTCAAGCTGGTAGCTCCCATGGATGTATAAAGAGATCTGGATACAGGAACAGTGCTGGGCAGTACTGTATAGCCACAGATGTCACTTACTCTGTACAGACAAACTCTGAAGCTTTTCCATCTCTTTAGTTATTTCAGTGAGGTTGGCAAGCAGCAGTTCTCTCTCTTCAGACACGGAAGAAAGGTTGTTATTACTGTACTGGAGAACCTCAGTCAGGTTGTTTATGACAACGGAGTCTGAAATAAATCAAAAGACATGTCACATTTATGTTTATTCAGTCACTTATCTCAAATACCATTTTAAAACTTTTAAAATGTACATTTTCAGTAATTACAGCTTCCAGTATCATTTTAAAGCAAATAGCTGTCAGGAGTAGCAGAGCAGGTGGACCCAAATGCAGGACAAAACAACTAGACCGAACTGAAAGAAGTCTCTTTAATACAGCAGAACAAAACCAGACTGAACAGAGCAGAACTTTACAGAACAAAGGATCCAACAAGACTGAACTGAAACACAGAACTGAAATACTAACTGAAATAATGAGGAGATGAGGTGCAGGTGGGCAGATGGGCAGAGAAACTTGAGTGAGGGGACTGAGGAGATGAAACAGAAGAACATAAAAGAAGCTGATAGGCTGGGAAAATTCTGGGAAAAGGGCAGGACTAATGAAGATGATGCAGGCAGGTGAGAAGGGAAGAGTGGAGGGAAAAGCAGGCTGAGAATACAGGAGGGAAAACACTGGGCAAACTGGATACAGGAAGAGTGCTGGGCTTTGAAGTAAATTTGACATAGTGGCCAAACCGGGTAACTGCAACATCACATGATGCACACTGGCCCAAAAAGATTTTTTCCATCGACTAACATTGTGAGAGAGACGTTTGTAAATCAGTGGATACATTTTTTGAGCGTCACAACTCCTGTGAAATGACTGGTTTCACTCTCATAATTTGATCCGTTCGGTCCAATCACATTTTGAAAGTCTAGAAGAGCTGCACGATTGAATTATTTTATCCCCATTCAAGTTAGCCAGAGGGCTAAACCAGAAGCCCGGCCGGCGTAAGTCACTAGTGCGCTTGCTCTATGGGCCGCACAGGTGGCTTCATGCACCACTGAGCAGTGGTGAGGACAAGCCTCCTTGAACGCCCCTAGGGGGTCTTACCTCTTTCCTTTCCTCATGGAAAGCTTCATTAAAAGGCTCTTGTTGGTTTTGACCTTATTCAAAAGAATGTTGTAGTTCTCCTTTAACATCTACCAATTCTTCCTCTTTGGTTTCAGGTTGCTGATGGGACACCTTAGCTCTGTCCCTGGCTATCTGTGGTTGCTATCGTATGTCTCGTATGTACTTATGGTCAGCTTCTCTAAATTTGGCATAGACTCCGACCTTAGCTTTCAGTTCTTTTATTTCCTCTACTGCCCACTTAAGGAGGTTATCAGGCCTGTCAAGTCGATCTATTGTTGTGGCGAGCTCATGATTACATTCTCGGAGGGATTGTTCTAGCCTTTCGCTCTTTCCCTTCAACTCAGCTTTCCCTCCTTCTTCTGGAGGCTCACTAGCACCCTCATCTGGTGCATTACATTGAGCCTGCGGCGCTTCTGCTCTGGCTAAAGCCTGTTCAAGTTGCTGTCAAAGGGTTTTGTCCCCTTCCTGTAGTCGTGCAGCTTCTCTTTCAGCTGAGTTGCAAAGCCAGGCACCAACTCTTCAGTCATATACCCCAACACTGATTCCAGGTTCTCAAAGAGGTCTCTTCAACTTTAGGATTCAGACGTGGCTGGGCTCGCCATGTCTGATTTAGTATGATTAGGCTTATAGGTAGTTTGGTTAAGGCAGACATAGACTGTGCGATTTCTTCTGGAGATGGCCTATAATATATATATATATATATATATATATATAGCCAATTATATATATTATTCAAAAAAGTACAGTATGCATTTTTCTGAATAAAATAAATAATAAATAATCTGCTGGACTAATTTTTAAAAGTACATATTTGTGAAAACTTTATATAGTATTTGTGAGTCACATAAAAGCTTGTTATCTTTTATCTTCATAATTTTCCTTGACATACTGGTTTAACATCTAGCCACTACAAACACAGCCACTAATAGCTACCACCTAGCTTTAACTTTAACATCCAATTATTAGCTTGTTTAAAATCTAACACAACATGTCCTGACAGAAGCAGCTGAGTCTGGAGATGGAAGTAGCTGTGTCAGGGAGGAGGAGAGACCCAGCCTGAAGATAAGTGGAGTGGGAGAGGCTAGCTGTGCTGGAGAGGAAAGGGAAGAAGACACAGCAGCCGCCCTGGAGTCAGAGCAGCAGGCGGATGATGTGAGCACAAGTGAAATAGCATCAGAGACTAATTATAGTGATCCTTGGTTTATTCTTTATACTCTTCATTTAAATGAGTTGGGCAAAATCTGGGCAAATAGACATGGGGCTGCTTTGACCAGCATGATGAAGTGAAATAGAATGATAATTGTTCACATAGCACTGATGGTTAAAATTTATAATGATATGACCGAAAAAATAAAATCTGCATTTTGTGGATTGCAAAAGATCATTATGATAATTGCCAATTAATGGAAAGTAGAATTGAAAAGGCAATTTTATTGTTCCCAGTATTTCTTTTTGCATGTGAAAACAGCTGCATCTAAATAAAAAGAACTAAATGTAAACAATAATGATAAATTAAAAAAAAGAAAACAAGATAATACAATCTACAGTATAGTAATGATGTTTTTAATTTTAGTTTTATTTATATGCGTTACAGTAGGATTTGTAACTGCAAATGTGGATAGTGCGTCTATGATTGTGATTTTAAGTCAAACGGTGCATCATGTTGACCATCTTGTTTTCAATATCCAGAAATTCAACTTTAAGCCCTTATGTGTAGACTTTTATGCAGATATAGTATATTTCAAATGATGGCATATGCTGCTTTTTGTAGAAACATTAGACAGTCCGATGAAAATCATCCTGGGTAAGAGTATGAGTTGAGGTTATCTCCTAGAAAACACTGCATCATGTCAGGGAGAGCCCTGCTTTTAAATTGGACAAAAAGGGTGAATGTGAATGTGATTAGCCACGACTGTCACCAACCTCTGAAACCAACCTACCTATAATGTACATGATAGTTTATGATAATGGGTTCTTTCTACTCCCTCTGGCCATGAAAATACCAAGGTGAGTCAGCCTTGACTGCATTACCTTTTTCATGAAAATTGAGTCCTGCCTGCCTTGACCCACTCTGTCTTGACAAATTCTGAAGCCTCTGCTTTTAGTCATTTCAATGAGGCAGGGCTTGACATTAACCTCCTGAGGCACTTGTCCATCGGACAAGTAAATTTACCTTTCAGTTGCACGAAAGTCACTTGTCAAGGTAAAAATGGCTATAATTTACTTTTTTCATTTTGTTTGCAAATGCAGAACGCAGAATTCAGATGAACAAACAGTTGACAGCAAACAGTGTCAACATATGAATAATTCAATTTATGAATTTTATTGAAGCCATTACTTCCCGCCTTGAAATGAAACAAGTGCACAAAAATTAGGTAAATAAATATCAACAATATTTATTTACCTAATTTTTAAATATTAACAATATTTATTTACAACACATAAATAAATAGAGGCTTTATGGATGGATAGATGGACCGATCAGTCTTGATCTTAAAAACAAATCTGGATTCTCACACGGTGTATATGGTCCTGAATACAGATCAGTTTTTGAAATATAACAAAATAACAAAACTGACTTATGGGGAATTCATTTGCTCAAACCTAAAGACAACAGTTTGACTGATAGATGAATCAGTCAGATGAACAATGAATCAGCATTTTGTTGACTAATAACTGAAACTATCTGTTAGTTTTAGTGCTGTGTTTACAAGAGTTACTGAGGTCAACAACCTTTTAACAGCTTAGGAAAACATCATGTTAATAGAGCTGTTGTGTGGTGTTAGTAACGTTACCTGTATTAAAGATCTGTGAGTCCTTTTATAGCAGGGTTTAATCTTGTACTTTGACTTTTGTTTGTTAGGATGTCCTTTAGTTTGGATAACAGATTGTGTTTTTAAAAATATTTACCAGAACAGTCATTCATCTAGACCTTACTAGTTTTTTCTGCCTCCTGCTTTGAATGTGTTCATGTCTCTCCATCACCTGATGCCTGGGCTGCTTTTATGTGTTTCTCTTTCCTCCTTAAACTTTTTCTTTACATCTTGAAACAGTTGCACCTTCTTCCTTCTTGAATCAGTTCTTTACTTTCTCCTTGTTTTTCTTTCAACACCTTTAACTTTACATCCTGCTTCCTCACTTCTGTCTCCTCTCTCCTGATTCCTTCACTCACTCTGGAAATATTAAAAACTTCCTTTTAAAAATCTGACAGAGCATGAAGCACAACTTTAACTATTATTATTTGATGCCGCACATGTTAATGTCATATATGATCTTCTGAACTCTGATTCATTCGTCTGTCTCATGAAAGCAGCTCCAGTCTGCCTGCTAGCTTCAACGCGGAGGGTTTGTTTGTTTTGAACACCTGCGTAGCAGGAGCTCATGGTGCTTTGTTGGTCAATGTTAACAGTAACAAACTGCGGTAGGAAGCCAGTCTGAGCTAACAGTTGTAAAGTCATTAAAGTTTGTGTAAACACTATTTCTGAATTTGAGAGGTGGCTAAACGGCATTTACGTGCATTTAGCTGCTAGTATATGTTACATTTGTTTATATTTGTTTCTTTCGGGAGGTGCGGAGGATAAGGCAATGGTAGTGAAAACACTGCACATAACGTGAAGACACGTTTTTTAAATGACTTTAACTTGTCCAGTGGAGCAACTAAATTTCTCTTCCACTCAACCCACTTGTCCCTGACAAGCCTGTCAACCCTGAATGAGGCATGTCTTTGAAATGTCATGACATGTCTGTGAAACAGCAAATACCTTATAAATTCACATCATGTAATATTACACAATATCAACACAAGTCAAATTGTTTCCTAATTTTGCCCCATGACGACAGCTGACGCTCATGATTTTAAATCAGTCTATTAAATATCTCTCTCTCTATCTCTGGTGCAACTCGGACACACAGTAGGTCATTTTCTATTATTACCACAGTACTATGGAGCATTCATTCATTCATTAGTTTGCCAACAAACATTTATGGCAATATGTACAATGATAAAACAATGACAAAATACAAATTGTACAATCACTCAATTCACATCTTGGAGAGAAAAGAATTGTTCCTTCTCTCTAAGATGTGAATTGTTGTTAAAATATTTGAAAAAAAGTCACATTCCTCAGGAAAATCTTTTTATCTCTATTTAAAAATTGTAAATTGTAAATATTGTAGTCAATGTTGTATTTTTATGACACTTTAACAAATTTAAACAGTAATTAAGACCAATCAAACCAGAACAAAGTCAGGACATCATCTTTCAGAGTAGAATAATCAGCTCGTATAATCATGAGTTCAGTCTGACTTAAACTTCTGAATGTTAACCAGACTCACAGTAGACGCCGAGGCCGATGAGTCCAGCCAGCAGGAAAACACTCAGCAGCCCCAGAAAGACAAGAACAGCTCCATGAAATCTCCTCTGTGAGCTCCCCGGACCTGAACAGAGAAACAGTCAATACAGTCAATGATACAACAGTAAAAAGAACAGATGATAATTGAGATCTTTGTGCAACATTTTTACCTGTCTGTTTTGTTGAAGTTATTGAGTCAACATTTGCATAAATTTCCTCCATCGCTCTTAAGGATGCCAACTATTTTCTAAAGGGTCGGCTCTGAAGCACAAGCTACAACGCATGTATAGCATATGATGAACTCTTGTTGGGTTCAGTTTCTCACACAAATATGCTGAACATAGATACAATGTGTGATCATTACTCGAAACAGGAACAAAAACTTAATGAGTCTCTTGTTTTACTTTTTAGACAGAAATCAACATATGGATGCTGTTTGGTAGTAAGCTCATTGGAAGGAGATTTTCATTTCTTGCGCGTAGAGAAAATATTCATATTGTTTTTCATAATACAAATAATGGCTGTTGTTTTTTGTCATTCTTACACAGAATGTTTATGTTTTACATGTCTGTAAACTGCTCTCTAATACATTTGTTCCACAGAACAGTGGCAACAGGGGTATTATTGAGGAAGTAGATAAGTTAAGGCAACGCCTTGTGGTACTTGTGTCCATGACACCACTGTCACCAATGTAAAAAATCAGCTGTGTAAGAACAAGCAACACTGATGTAGCAGTATCACCTAGCAACCCATATAACATACTAATATCACAGTGTAATGGAAAAAACAGTGTTTATGGTGGCACTTATGGGTTTAAATCAGAAGACTTCAAAGACCCAGAGCAGTTGGAAGGTTTAAAAGTCAGAAATATAAGGAGAAACAGTGAGATGTTGTCATTAATTCTATGCTGAACAGGAAACTAGTGAAGAAAGGCCAACACAGGAGTGACGGAGGAGCAGCAGTGTTTTAAATAAGTTGCACTCAGGATATGGAAGACTGACTAAGACCAACTTATAAGGAATTACAGCAGTCTAAATGACAAGAAACAAAGATGCTGCTAACTTTCTCTAGATTTCTAGAAGTAATGGCAGCATCTGAGCTTGTTAAGTGTTACAGGTGGAGAGTCTGTAGCCCAGGAAAGCCCATTCACTGGTTATCTCCATGAAGCCTGGGGCCGAGGTGAGACCATTCCCTACAATCAAAACATTCAATCACAAACAGAGATGGATGGAAATTAGATCACTCCATATTCACACTGAATATTCCTTATCCCTCATTTAAATGCAGAAAACATGAAAGTTATATTTTAATAAAGTAAAGCAGCATCACAGCAATACACAACATTAGGTATAATAATTTGAAATAGTTTCATACTTTCAAATAATAACACAGCAGCATGAACATAAATGAACATAAATGTCTATAAGCTATAAAGTGATCCTGGTTGTGCACTCACCTGCCAGCAGGTTGTGGAGGTTGCAGTAGTGTCAAGAAGGCTGGTGAAACTGAGAGAAATGCACTGACGGACTGGTAAAATAAGAAATACATAAATATAATCTGTCACATGGTTGCTAAGCAGGTGAACCATAGTGTGAACACAGACAGGCCAGAGACACGGTTGGACTGAAACAATGTTTTATTTTCAGAATGGCAGGGTTAAGTTAGCCAGGTGAGACCCAGGGAATGGTTCACAGCAGAGCCAGGCGCGGATCTCGAAGGTGGAGTATGGAGCTTTGTGGGTCCAGATTGGGAGAATGGAGCAGACAAGATGAGGCGAGGTCCAGGAGACAGGGGAGGTCCAGGAGACAGGGGCCAGAGGGCAGAGCAGACGGACCTGCAGGGAAAAGGGAATAAAGTTCAGACTGAGTACAAGCAACAGGTAACTAGCAAATAAGCTTAGGTATGAACGAATGGCTGGAAGTGTGGTACTGACAGAGCAGAGGCTACGATCTGGCGCTTAGTGAAATTGGCTCATTATGTTGGCGCCCCCCATTAGATGGCCATCTAATGGGGTGCCTATGCCTAGGCATAAGGAGTGAGATAGTTAGGATTAGGGGAAGAATATCAGCATCAGAGCCAATCAGAGGCACAGTAGGGACGGGTCAGAATGCGGGTAGGAAAAAAAATAAGGCAGTTGACCAGGCCTGCACACAGACCCACATAACGGAACCACTGCAGATCCTCCTAGAGTGACTTTACCCTCATACTTCTCCAGCGAGGACTCTTTCCCCCAAGTGTGTAGATATGGTTTTATATTTGGTAGGTTTTATTTTGTCGGACGGACAAAATAAACAGTTGTGTATGTGCACTTGCTCTCTATCTCTTTTCTCTTTCATATGCACACGTGTGCAACCACATAAAGAGCCTGACTCCTTACTTTGAATATGATTTAACTTATTTTTAAAAATTAATCTGGGACAAAAATTAATATTTAAAATTGACATATGATAGATTTAACAACTATTAAAAATGAATATATAATAACCTGTATACTGTTTAAACCAACTATCTGCTGTAAGGTTTTCAAAGCACCTGAGATTCAGTCTGTTGATTTGGGTGATCCAACTCAAGGGTATCATTATAGAGTCACAGCAATCCTCAAACCTACCTTTAAATCATATCATTAACTTCTTTTCAATTCAATTTTTAAAAAGATTTTAATTATTTTCATAATTGCATAAAAGGCACAACCAGTATCAGCTACCAGCATTACAAAGGACATCATAAACGTCTGACTCCAGTACAGTGCTTATATGTTGTAATTGACTGACTTTATATTGACTCATCTGTTGAATAGTTTTGGTTTACATTTCATCTAAAATAATTTGATAATTTTCTCACAACAGCAAGTGTTTCCTGAGTGAAACCACTAATTATCAAATAAAATTCACAAACACTGATGGCCTCTGCTAAAGAGATCTGTCAGCTGCTGAACACACTTCATTTAAAAATTATTTTCAGGAAAGTGTCTTTTGATGATATAGTAAGACATAATTACACAAAATCTATATTACATTGTTTAATTATGATATGAGGGATGTCATAAGAAATGGTCTCAATCAGGCTTTTTGCAACTTTCAACTATCATGAAATCTTTAGCTAAGACATTAATCAAAATAAAGGTTTTTATGAATCTGTTGCATTTTGCAGAGGTTTGATTTGTTTTATCTGTCTGCTTCTTTTAGTTGTTTGAAACATTGGAAATTGGTTAATGAAGCTCTTCTGGCAAAAGCTGTAAATATCTAATTTATAGAAATCTCTTTGAAAAGGCAGAACAGAAGCAAAAGGTCATCAGCACAGCAGAGAAAAGTTTTAAATTCACACACATACAAACTGATTTGCCTTTTGCAAAATCATAGTTTGCTTTGAAAAAGCATTTTTACATATTATACACCAGCATTTTTCTCACAGATCCACCGCAGAGAAGCATCACATGACCGATCATTCCAGTTTAGATTAGTTTTCTTGCCAGACCTCATATGTGCACAGTCCTCTTCAACCCACTTTGGATCTCCACCTTTATTATCAGGCTGATTTGTCTCCCAGTACCTACAGGTCAGTGAACACGAGAATCGTGATACTTAATCTCTGACATGAACACAGTCCTTCACACAAATAATATTTCTTCACAAACATCACATTTATGGAATTTCTTCTATCTTGCATGATGTGCCTTAGTATAGTTTTGAGCTATAGAGCAGCGAATTGAACAGGGCTGCAGGTTCACTGTAGTATTTTTCCTAAATATAAATTTGCAGTCATCAAATAGCAACAAAGGAGCCTCCTGTATAAATAAACACCCCCATAGTGTTCTGGTCATCAGTTACAGTACTGTGTAAAAGTTTTAGGCACTAAAACTCAAGGGAGGATGTTTTCTCTGTAACACACAACATTAGAAATTAGACAAGAATCAAGTCTGTCTGTTTCCAAAGTATGAGGGTTAAAAAGATGCATATTAAGAACAGAATTAGCACAGAAAGCACAGAACCAATTTTGTGCTTTGAAGCAATTCAATGAAATTTGGAAGTACACAGATGAAGCCCTATGAGATTAAAAAGAATTTATGGCATGACTGGGAGGGGGAGGGGGGACTCCAGTAGAGAACACAGGACATAGAATAAGGGTTATGCATGTATTTGTGTGTGTGTGTGTGTGTGTGTGTGTGTGTGTGTGTGTGTGTGTGTGTGTGTGTGTGTATGTGTGTATGGGCGTCTTACGTTGAAGGTGTTAGGACGAGGCACCATCCTAGGATAGGATAGGCCTATATTATGTTCCACATCAAGGTCTTATTGTATATCTATGTTGGTAATAGATTGTAAGCAAAGCCTCATGGTGGAAAGCATGAAATGAAATAAAGATGATTATAAAAAATAAAACCAAAGAATTGTTGATATTCTACCAACTATGGAGCATTTCTGGTGCTGATTTTTAGCTGCAGTTCTGTGGTATGAATACAATTTTTGTGATTATCGCATCTTTCAAATTATTTTGATGGCATCAGTTTTTATTTGAAGATAATGGAACAAACTTTATGTGTTGATTTCAGCTCATTCTTTCTGTGTCCTGATGTCAGATTTTGAGGCAGGATATTATTACTGGATGACACCACAGAAATAAAGACATATGGGTTTATCAAAATCTCAAATATGCCACTCACTTTCTTTGACAGCTAGATTGGCTCAGTATTTGATCATGAGATCAATACCAAGGTTTTGGCCAGCAGATGCCTCCCTTTGAATGTATAAAATGCTTTGAAACCATTCTCAGCACAGTTACTTTGTGTCTCCAGTCACAACATGCTTTAAACCATACTACAAAGCCTTAGGATCTCACGAAGCTCAGCTTCCACACCACCAGATGAAAGTAAAGTTTTAATCTACAAAAATTCACATAATACCACCACTTACATTACATTGGACTTGTGAGTGCTTTATTTTGAATAAGACAACCAGAGATTGTCTGAAGTACTTCTGAGTAACGTTGGACCAGTGGAAGAGAAAACATCCTTCTTCAATAAAAGTATACTGTAAATCACTAATTCTTTGTTTTAAATAAAATAAAAATATCTTAGCTATTTCCTTAATTATAACATATATTAAATGTAAGAAAAAATGTTAACCTTCCCACTACAATCATAATTTTCTTATTGTATGCAACATATTGATCTTCCGTAAAAACTAGTTTTCATGTATTTATTTACCACCATGTACCAATACAGCCTTTGCTATACACACACTTACACCAATAACTTGCATGAAAACTTAAAAAGGCTTAAAGATTAGCCTCTAAATGGCAATCAAAAAACTGTGCTTCTCCCAGTAAGCAGCACACCTAAGGAGTAATTGCCTCCTTCTACATATGCATCTCCATATGCTGCTGTCCAAACAAACAGCAATGTTGTATTTTTATGACACTTTAACAAATTTAAACAGTAATTAAGACCAACACAAACCAGAACAAAGTCAGGACATCATCTTTCAGAGTAGAATAATCAGCTCCTATAATCATGAGTTCAGTCTGACTTAAACTTCTGAATGTTAACCAGACTCACATTGGACGTCGAGGCCGATGAGTCCAGCCAGCAGGAAAACACTCAGCAGCCCCAAGAAGCCCCAAGACAAGAACAGCTCCATGAAATCTCCTCTCTGAAGTCTTCGGACCTGAACAGAGAAAAGTATGACTGACTGAATATTCTTACCTGTCTGAATTGTTGAATGTTTGGTATCAACATAGATTTCTTCCATTGTTGAAAAGCAACTACGGTATTTTCTAAAAGGACAGCTGTGTAGCACTGGCTGCTGTACATGTACTGTAGAAGATGACACTGTCTCTCTGTCACAGTGTTTGGCTGGACCAGCCACAGACCAGCCCTATAACCACGGTTGAGTGAGTGAGTGAGTGAGTGATGAAGTTACACCACTGGTCGGCCGACTGAGTATCGGAGGTTCTTCATTGGCTGATGATGGAATCAGAGGACAGCAGTAGCGTGACGCAGAGTGACTGTGTTTCCTGCTCTGAGCTCTGATGCTCTCAGCTCCGATGTTAAATGCAGTGAAGTCGGCTAAACTCCTGTTTAAACAGACACGCACCATCCAGTCTGATTGACACTCCAGCTGACAGCACTGTCAGCAGCCAGCAGCAGAGACAGTGCTAATACCAGGACACAAACTTTTTATTTCTGTGATGTTTTAACATCACAAACGATAAATAAAAGCATTAAACACGAGTCTTTCAGGTAAAACATGAGACTCATGTAGCTGTTATTATATGGTGGGTGTTAGGTCTCACTGGCCGACCACATGTTTCAAGACTCTAAGAAACAACAGGAGTCCTAAAGAAACAGTCTGTGGTTGTTGGCACCTAAGTGGGAAACCCCATGGACCCAGGTCTCTTTCTCCATGGACTTGGTAACAACTGGGCATAACCTAGCAACATATAGTGAAGCATAGCATGGCTAAGTAAGAATGTTTAACTCAATCAATTTACTGTACATGTATTTATTTGGCTAAGGTTATTCATTGAACTATTGTTGTGATGTCCTTGCTGTGACGGTCAGGTTATTGCATAGCCACACTGCTAAGTTAATGTTAGCATGCTTAACACACGTTACATCCAGTAACTAGGCCTCGCATGCAACTAACCTCTTCCTAACCTGGCACCTTTAGCCTACACCAATTGGCCTTAAACAGAGAACCACAGTTAAGAGGTTTAAAACCTAGCTTTGCACTTTGCTTTAGACAGCACATGTGGTTCAAGACACCACATGGTCTGGCCTTTTATCTCTGCAGTTGTCTCTGTCGGTCATGTTGTCTCCATACCATGTGCTCAGTCACCAAGTGACTTCAGCCATCTTGCCATTGTCCCCCACCCCCCCCCCCCCCCCCCCCACACACACACACACATAGACACACACACACACATACACTTGTATATAGGTAAATTAAACTAGATTAATATTGTGTGTTTTTCTCTTTTACCTTTTTGTTAAATAAATGCTTTTGGATATACATGCTGTCTGTTTAATTTTGCACAAGAATGAGTTTTGCCAACCTTTTGCCAAAGAACTCTAAAATCCTTATACTTTAACTAGCTATTATTATGATAATTTTGGTTATAGATATCAAGTTAATTATTGATCAGAGTTAAAAATTGATAACTTAGTAAATTTTGAGACTGAATTGGCTTCTTTTTCCCTGACTCCAGGGTGATGCCCTGTTATTATTCATTCTTATTAATAATTTCGATTAATTTTAATAATCAATAATTATCTTTGATAATCATTAATTATTGCTGATAGCCAAACTTGTAGCCAAGGCCCAACATGGGTGTATTATATGAGAAAGCCTTTTAAAAACAAGCTAAGGGAGGAAACAGAAAGTACATCTACAAACTACAACAACACGGTCAATCAAGATAAAAAAGTTTAATACAGTAAGAACAATTATAATTATTACAACAATACATTAACATTAGAAAACTATATGCAGTGCAATAAACTACTGTATAATACCCAATGAAACAAATAAATAATGCAAACATAGCCTGTTAATATTTGCAAAAATGGAGTTGACATCAGGACATTGTAATGGAGACAGACATTGATATGACAAACAACAGTCTAATTTGTGGAGACATGACTCGTCAGCACCTCATCTTGACTCTTTATATCGACTTGTCATCTTCAGCCACAGAAACAACAGGAACTTTGGTCAGACCACTATCTGCACAAACACACACACACATGCATACATACACAGCTTGTCAACCGCAAGGCCAAAAGCCAAAACTTTCTACACACTGAGGGAGAGATCGCTGCAGATGTTTCAAATGAACCACTTCCTTTTTAATGTTACATTATATGGTTATGTCGTGGGAAATCTTCAGTTGGGCCAATAAATCTTCAGGTCACCCACAACTTAGCATTCAACTAAAAACTTATAAGAGAAAGACTCAAAAAATACATCTGAAGCTGGCAGAGTTCAATGTGAATAGGTTTACTGTGCATAAAGAGAAATACAAAGCAAACAATGGTTACATGGTGCAATTTGGACACACGACATGTTTAATATTAATAAACTTGGAATAAACAAATGAAAAGTGCTTCTACAGTTCAGCTTCAGTTTAGTCTCACTGGAGTTTCTGTCTGGATTTAAACCATTTAATTTATTAGTTCCTTATCATTTTTATTAATACATTTGTCACTTGATACATATATATATATATATGTATATATATATATATATATGTATATATATATATATATATATGTGGCTCTCGAGAAACAATAAGCAATCAGCCCGTTCCCAATAGGCACGTTTTGAACGGGAACTGCACTAGTAGTTTAAATTGTAAAAGTATATTTATAACATATGATTTATTTCAAAACTCATTTTGCGCCAATGCTAAGGATTTTCTCACAGATCCACTGCCTAGGAGCATCACACGAAAGATCGTTCCAGCTGTATGTAGTTGGCAACTGAGGTATGACTGTCACACAGTCTTCTTCTCCCCACTGCATATCTTCACCTCCACTATCAGGCTGGTTTGTCGCCCAATACCTAAGTTAATGAGAATGAGAATCATGACTGTCAATCTCAACACAGTCATAAACACAGCTTCTGTAGTTTTTGGTTATGTGCCAACACACTGTGATTATTTTGAGACAATATAGGTTTGTAAAACTTTGTAACCTTCCATGCTGACACCCAATGTTGTCCTGTGGACAATAACACAGCAGGAAACAAGTCAAACACTTTGATTTTTTTTTTTGGGAGTAACTGTCACATCTTGCCTGGACTTTGGGTGTTTTTTTGGTCTTATGTTGTGTTCTGTGGGGTCTCCTGGTTTTGCACGTCTGTTTAGTCCCTCGGTTCATAAGGGTTTTCTTGTATGATTTGGGTGGTGGGTTTTAGAGGACTGCATCATTAGTTTGTTGGGTTGTGTGCTTGGGTTAGTGTTTGTAGTTGGTTTTGGCTGGGTTAGTGTAGATGGCATTGAGTTTGTTTTCTGGGTTTTTGTTCTGTTTCCCTTGTGTGTTCATGTACTCCTCCACACCTGCCCTGCATTTGGACTCGTTAGCCCTGCCCTGCTGTCTTCCCCACACCTGCCCTGTGTTAGCCTCGTCAGCCCTGCCCCGCTCCCTGTGTGTCCTCAGCCAATCAGCTCCCTGTATGTTCATTCCCCTCTCGAGTTCTCCACCCATCTCCCCACCTGCACCTCATCTCCTTGTTAGTTCAGTTTTTTTAAGTTCTGGTTTTCTGTTCAGTCTTTGTTGGATCGTTTTGTGTTGTTTCTTCTGCAAGTTCTGTTCAGCTCTGTTTGTCCTGTCCATGACCATCCACAATTAAAGGAGTTTTTCATCATATCTGCATTCCGGCTTCTGCGTTTGGGTCCACTCCTGCTTCCCCGAGTCTGACAGTAACATTTGTCAGAAACACAACTCCAAATGAATTCTACTGCTCAATGTATGCTGAGAGTGTAAATAGGCAACTGCTGGCCAAGTTCGCCATAACAACTTTAAAAGGTTAATTAATATGTTTTCTGTTTGTTGTATTTTCCACTTCCCAACTAGCCAAAATACATAACAAAACAAACGCGGTTTTACCGTGGAACTAATTTTTATACACTGTACACATAGGTTTATATTGGCATATGATGCTCAAACAGTACACATTGTGTGTAAAACTGTTTTTTCCTGCTCAAAATCAGCTTATTTGTGTCTGCTTAGATTTTTTTTGTTCATAGTGCAATACAAGTGGCCAACATGAAGACACATATGACAGCAGAAGACAAGTGGGAGAACTAGACTTAGGTAGGTGTAGGTAGGTGTGTGTTTGTGTGAGTGGGTGGGTTTTCTGTGTGAAAGATAAAAAAGGTAGAGAGAACAAAAAGGAAGAGACCGTATTAACCCCAAGAAAGAAAAAGAAAAAAAATAACACAGCCACAATCTTAGAGGGCAGGCACCATCTGGTGGATCTGGGGCAGGTCAGGTCAGGACAGAATTTTTGATGTATTTATTTTCCCTTTCTTTGTCTCTTTTCTTTTCAATTTTGTTTATTTGCTTGTTTTATTCTTTTTTTATTCTTAATTTTTTAGCTCTTTTCCGCTTCTCCTCTTCCCTGCTTTCTTTGTCTTTAGGCTGCCACCACTCCTGTAAGAGGTGGCTGGCCTGTTGTAGGTCAGATCCCCTTTAGAACAGCCCCACATCTACAGGAGGGGTCTGTTTAACTGGGTCTGAGGAGCAACTTTCTACTTGGAGAAGGGCTTAGTGGGGATCAGGTCCTCTGACTCCAAGCTGTCCCAAACCAGTCCAGTCCCCCAAGTCCCCCTCCCCCAGTCACCAGGGCTCAGTCCGAGGTGGTCCCATCATTCAGATATGGTTGGCTCAAACATAACGGAATAAAACATAACAAAAGATAGATAAATGAGTATGTAAACAAGTTAATAAAAATAAAATAACAATAATGATAAATAAAAAAATAATTTATAGCGAGAGAGCGAGACAGTGAGAATAGAAAGAAAAGAGAAGAAGTAGGTGAATAGAGTAGGTTGTTGAGTGAGGAGGTTCAGTGTAATTGTTAATTGTATGTCTGTGTATGGTCTGAACCTGAAGGTGTCTGTGTATTCTCACACTTGTAAAACGGTAGAAATGAACAGAGTTCAGTAACTGAACTGAACTTAACAGACTGAAATCCGGCCTGTTACCAAATACTACATGTTTCTTTATTCTTAAAATGATATCAAAATTAATATGAATGCCAATAATAATAATAATAATAATAATTCTAAAAATAGTACAGATAAATAATATTGTTGTCATCATCATCCTATTAATATGTATAATAATGACAATAATAATAATAATAATAATAGTATCATCTTTTCATCCTAATAATAATCTATGCAAAAATTGACCATTATTACATAAATTATCCACAGTAATCAACATCATAATCATCATTCTATAAACATGTGTAATAATATTAATAATAGCTGTCTATATAATAATATTAATATACATCATCCTTCTCCTGATGTCAATAATGGCATGTGTAACAGCTTTAATGATAACTATTTCTATAACAATGAGAATGATAAGTGAAAATGGCAATGACAAGCATCATGATTGTTGTTGCATCATTGATAATAAATATTAAATAATATAGATAATAATGAATAATAATTATCATAGTGACAGATAATATAAATATAATATAGTAACACATTTTATACTAAAGTAATAATAATACAAACAAACAAACCAATAAAACCAAAACAAATAAACAAACAAAAATAGGTGTGGAGCTAATTGACAAATGGTGTCTGCTTATATTTGAAAATTCAGTTCAGCTGAATTCTTTGGCCTCTCCCTTAACATGACATAAAAAAAAACAAAAAAACACACACACGTACTGGATATAGTAATACTCACATAGTAGAGCCACTATCTCAGCTACAACACCGGTACCACACAGAAACTTTTACAAAGGGCAATGAATGTGCTTCTAGTGACTGTCAAAGCTTAACAGTCATGGAGAGCCTGACAGCAGCTGCTCATGGCTGGTTAGCTCCGAATACCAGCACTTTGTTCATGCTATACTGAGCGATGGTCAGTTAACTAAATAAATTAACCATTTTGTTGACAGTAAATGGTTATTTGGCTCCACTCTGACAAGTCAATATGATTATTTCTGAACAGCGGCTGTTATGTAGACTGTCATAAAAAAAAAAACTACTTCAGTGAACATACAGCAATCATTGTATATGTTCTCTATATTCAAAAAAAAGGTGAATAAAATTTCTGCCTTACGCCTGAGTCAGTGGAGTTCCATCTGTCCATTTCCAGGTTCCCTCTTTTTCTCTGTCACTCAAACCAATCCAACTTGCTTGCTTTGTAATATTAATGAGGAATTCCTGCTCAATGTGAAGGAAAGAAAGCCACTGTATTTATATTTAGTTTCAACCATATTATAAAGGTAATTTACAGGGATTAATATGAACAATTCTGACAAGGATTCGTTTAAAAAAGTTGAAAAACATTTTTTTTTTGGAATTTGTGCATAAAGCAATCAGTAGGGTTAGAGGGCAAGTCAAGCTAAACACTGATGGGTGAGAAAAAAAACATGAGAAACCTAAATAAAGAGCAGCAAAGGAGGGAACCCTCTTCCAGGACATGCATGTCTTATGTACAGTCCAGGGTTGACAGTCAACATAATCAGCACACACACACACACACACACACACACACACACACGCAGAGTACCTGTTCTTCATAACTGTCTATGACCACCAGATCTGCTCCTCTGGCTCTGCAGTCTTTTCTGCCTTTTTCCCAAGAACCAGATTTAGTGGAGATGAGATAACAAGTAAAACTGAACGTACTCCATCCTGCAGAACAAGTTTTCTCTGTAAAATATGTTAAACAAGAGACATTAAAGAGTAGACGCAGTTTATGTCCTTCTACTTGTAAATATCTGGTTTCGAAAACTGTTTTCAGTGCATGAACCCCTAATGTGCATAATTTATACAATGGAGGATGAATCCAAACAGCCTTAACCAAGAGCAGGATAAAATTGTGTCATCAAACCCAGACTAATGCTTCATCTAATGATTCCTCACAGATACAAGTCCAATACTAGGACAAATTAGTAGTTACTTATTATTTCACAACACCCATAAGAACAATTGAAGGCAATATAAAAAGAGTCTTAAACATAGACTGTAAAAAATATGGACGTAGTCACTGTAACGTCACCCACTGGTTTGTGCACTGCAGTTTTGAATCCTCGAGTTTAGCAATTTCACCATTGTCATCTTGGATTTCACCATCGCCATGTTTGATTTTTGGAGCCAGAAGTGACCATATTTGGACAAGAGGGTGGAGCTGACCATAACGTTAGCTGCTCAATTGGTTAGCACGGTGCATTTACAATCTATGGTTAACAGTGATAATGCTAATGTTAATTTCCACTAGTGAAAAACAGGCCTAAAACCATTAACTTGGATGCATTATAAGAGCTGCTGGACCAAAAATGGCACCAATTCAGTCCAATAAGAATTGCCCAGCTGGCGCATATGCCAAAAAAGTTTCTAGCTTCTGGGTTTGTTTCCGTATTGTGCAGCTAGCTGAATATGCGCAGTGGTATTTCCCTTGCTAGCCTCGCCCACGAGTTCCTGCTTGGTCCATAGACTTTACATTGTGATAACATTACGGATATTTACCGCTTTTCTCGGCTCGAGTAAAGTTTTACAAATAAAAAAACCTCCATGGATCAAAAAATCATAATAGAAAGAGTCATAATTGACCTTGTTTGCAGTCCAAGGTGTCCTGTCAACAGTTTTACAGACGTATATTTTACAATGGTTGTCTATGGGGAAAATGCTTTTTGGGCTGCAGGGGGATATTTTTGCTGCCATTCTGCAAGTGACCACTGTGCAAAATTGGCTGCAAAGTTGAGCGACAGAGCCCTATCCAGCTCTTATAATACATCAATGGGCAAAGATGGCGACGGTCAAATCCAGGATGGTGACGGTCAAATCGCTAAATACAAGACTTCAAAACAGCAGTCCACAAACCAATGGGTGACTCCATGATGGCTACGTCCATATTTTTTTTACAGTCTATAGTTGGGCAGTGGGATGACAGCCCATGGGACATGCCCCCTCAGCCATTCCACCGCCTGACAAAGGTTTGAGAGTGGCTGTCACAGCTGTCAATCATGACATCACACCCTGTTTTTAAATAGTGAAATAACTAATTAAAAACAAACTTATCAGAAAAATGAGCGTGATAAAAACTACCTAACATGACAGAAACCATCTTTGGGAAAAGTTTATTTGACATGTAGGCTACTTGATTTTTTAGTTTGGCTCATGTCCCATCTCTATACATGGAGGGGGTGGGATTTA
This sequence comes from Thunnus thynnus, assembly GCF_963924715.1. Lineage (NCBI taxonomy): Eukaryota > Metazoa > Chordata > Actinopteri > Scombriformes > Scombridae > Thunnus > Thunnus thynnus. Next base: position 28,299,886 of record NC_089527.1, on the reverse strand, counting down.
TGACCTATACTGCAGCCAGCCACAGGGGCGATCGAGATATTTTGGCTTCACTTTTGCGGAGCTGTCATGACGTTCATATTTATATACATTCAACGGGGAAGACATTAGCAGTGACGTCACTGCTGCATACGACTGGTAATGTAGCTACACATAGACAAAGTCACAACATTTATTTTTATCAGAAATTTAGGCCCAATTCAAAACATAACATTTGGACTGAGACTTCAGGAGCCGAATGCACCACCTGTTTGTTCATATTGGTTATAATGTAAGTTTTTACTAAGTGCAGATTTATGAATCACTAAATTAAAACTGGTTGAACCACACAAACTAGTTGTTAAGTAGAGATGAGTTGTTACCAGATTTATGCCTACTAACTGCCAGGTGAAACTGTTGCGTAACCTTGCTGAATGAACAAGCCTAACGTTAACTTACTAATATCTGACACGTTGAAAGAGTAAAAGAAGTCATATGCAATTCTTTTGACACATCTGTCCTGACACTATAAATTTCACATTTTTTTAAATCAAAAGAAAAAACACATTAAACTTCAAATTATAATTTTATGCCAATATTTGACAAAATGACCAAATGATGGTGGTTAGCTTAGCATAATCGGATATTTCCCTCTCACTGTAAACTGCATGAATACTATTATTTTTACTATTATTTAATCTTTTGGTCCCTAAAACTGTTATTTTTGTTATGTTACAGCTTGTGATACTAAAGTCACTTCCTCTTTACAGGACTTAGGAAGGACTCTTTAGATTTCTGAGGGGGATAAGTGCTTTAAGCCTGAATAATTTGAAAGGTTGCAATTAAGTTACTGGGACAAGGCAAACTGACAGTAAATATAGTTTACAGAGTGTTGGATATAAGTATCATTTGAGCATGTTTTCTGATCATGGGTTTGATACGTGATGCTGTGGCAGGTCCTGACCTTCGTGTTAAGAAACAGCTGTTCAGTGCCCACACAGACAATGACTCACCCTGTGCAGACAAAATCCGAAGCCAGTGTAGCTCTTCAGTTATTTCAGTGAGGCTGGCATTCAGCAGGTCTCTCTCTTCAGTCAGATTTGCTTTGATAGTGGAGAGTTCTTCAGCTAAACCACGTACCAAGTCAAGGTCTGAAATATATCATGATACGTTTCTTAAACACAAAATACCTTAAGTATCAATACTGATACTAACTAGTTTCTGTTTTTGAGTCAAATCAAAAACATTTCTTAGTTTTCCTCCACAATTATAAAAGATGTTCATCAATCAAGTCAAACTGTATGCTTATACAGTCTATGAAATACCTCCACGCAGTGGCTAAAGTGAAACTCACTGAATGAAATCTGTGCAGCTGTCATCAGTAGAAAGAAAAGGAAAGGGTTGAAAAAAGTCAAGAAAGAGGATAAACACAGACAAGCCAGGGTGTCAAATAAATATTTTGGTAAAACATGTTAATCTTTCAAAGTAGAATAACGTTCTTGAAAATAACAGGTTCACTCTGATGTTAATTTATGAAAACCAGACTCACAGTAGACACTGAGGCCGATGAGTCCAGCCAGCAGGAAAACAGTCAGCAGCCCCAGACAGAGAACAGCTCCATGAAATCTCTTCTCTGAACTACTCAAACCTGAACAGAGAAAAGACCAGTGAATCCAATCAATTATAAAACAGGACTAATGACAGATTAAAAGCATACTATTCACAGCTCAATCTGTCAGCTTCTCTGTCTGACTGAATTTACCTGTCTGATTTGTAGAAGGTCCTGAGTCAACTTGTTTCTTAGGTTCATCATTGACATAGACATCTTCCATTGTTCAAAAGCAACTATTTCCTAGGGGGGTTAGCTGTGCAGCATGGGCTGCTGTACTTGTACTCTAGAAGATGAAACTGTCTCGTGGTTTCAGTTTCTCAGTTTTATCAACTGTTGAGGAAGTCACATCTTTCAGAAGCAATGAAAATAGTTTGTTGTCACGTGAACAAATACAGAAGTCTAAAAGCCTCATTTGACAGTTGCTTTAGTTTTATAATAATTTCCTAGAAATAGATATCCTATGGAGTTTGTGAGTATAGGTGTTTTTAGAAGATTTCTGGGATGGACTATATAATGTAAATGTGATAATTATAGGGAAAACTGAGAAAGTATTCATACTATTTAGTTAGATTGGCGACTTATCACCACAGTCATTCAGATTCATCATCTTGATCTGTGATTTTGTGTCATAGTGACCCCTTGCATACTTTAAGGGAGAAGTCAAAACTTTATTTTTTCCCTTCTCCAGCAGTGAGTTGTCTCGTCAAAGATATTCTTGTAGTCCAACAAATGTCCTCTGTCCTCTGATTGATAAAATATTTGCCTGAGGTGAAATCACAAAAACATCTTAGAAGATGCTACCTGCTGTTTGGTTGATAACAGATAATAAATAATGTTTCGACTTTTACCCTGAGTAATGGAGTAATGTTTTGGTGAAGTTAAACCTAGGCTAGTTTGGTTGAATTGGACAGTTGGTGTTGGTGATAATTTTTGTTTGTGACACTTGTGACTTCTAAATGCTAAATTGAATGGGTGCTTTTTAGCAGTGTTGATTAAAGTACCTTTGGTATTTTTGGTTTAAAATTTTTGGGAGTATCCCCCAAGATTTTTGTTCTTTTGTTTAGACTGGTTACTTTAGAGTAACCAGTCTAAACAAGTGTGTGCTTTTGTGGATGTTGGAAGGGAGCAGCATTAGTTACCAGTTTGTTTTGTTTGCAAACCCATTTGTGAGGAATTTAAGGACAGTACTGGTGCATGTAATTAGTGACTATGGCCACCTCTCAGATGGTAAACGACATGCATCCCCTTTGTACAGCAGGCTTAAGTGGTTCTCAACAGGAGATCAACCAGTTTGTTTTCTCTTCAGCGTGACGGAGAAAGTAAGTAAAGACAATTTCTAGGGAGCATTTTTCCTGGCTCCCTGAGGGTTTCTGCAATTGAACACTGAACCCATATAAGACTGGTTATAAATTCTGGTTATTGGTCTTAATCTTTGCTTTTGTCTTGTTAATTCCTGGATTTTATAATAAAACAAGAAAAACAAATTGCTCTTTGGTTGAAGTAGTCAACCTAGTCTAACAAGTAGACGTTGCTTCATTTGAAAGGGGTCACAAGACAAAAACATTGCTTTACATTGTGGTTGTGTTTAGGGATAAATGAAAGCAATGTTTCTTTTGTTTGAAACTGGATGTTTGAAACAATTTGTGTGCAGCCAATTCATGAATGGGCTCCCATTAACAGTTTATTGTACAATAATTGTACAGAATATAAAATCATGTGCTAAAAGACCTATTGTGTGCAATAAGATAGGCATTAGCACAGATATTATCTGTGCTATCTGTGCTTGTAATTTGTAGTCATAGTTCATAGTAAACCAAACCTACCTCTAAAATAATCCTCTGCAAAGACTCAATGAAAATTGACAATTAACTAATACATGATGGAAAATTTTGTCAGTTGAGCTGAATTGTAACTACACTTTTGTGCAAGTGCACGTTAACACTCCTGCTTAGATCAGCAGGAATCTGGTGGCCTGCAAAGCAAGCTGTGTCTGCACCTGACACAGACACTCTGCATCCTTGACCTGTGACCGTGAAGTCTTGAAAATATTTGATGATGTTCTGGTTGGTGACCATATATAGATTTGAGATGTAGATGCTTTAAGATGAATGATATAAAAGAGGTCTTGGGGCTTTTTCTGCATTTTGGCCTTTGTTGCTCTTTTTTGCTTCTATGGCCTTTTTGACCCCTTTAAATCCTAAAGAGGGTTTGTCTCTTTTTTAACTTTTGCATTCAAGTTTTGTATTTTACTTTTTACATTTTGTAATACTCAGTTTTGTAAAAACCAAATAAAACTGGTTTGTATTTTTATACACTCCAACCAAAGTTCCTGGCTTGTGCTCATCTGCGAGGTCTTCTGGTTGTCCCTGTAAGGTAAGAAAGACGCCCCCCCCTGAGATATGGCTGACATGAGATCTAAATTAATTTATACTGAAAATTTATAATGGGAATTGCTAAGAATAAACATGCAATATTTATTGATTAACAGTTTTGGACAGGTCTAGATCTGTTAATTGAAATTAACCTGATGCACCTGTGAGAGAGGTATAATTTCAGTGTAGAATCTATAAGAAACATAATTGATTGAAAGGTTTATTACATCTATTGAACTGGCAAAAAATGTAAGGGTCAGGGCATTGACGTCACCCTATGAAACCGGGCGAGCGCCCTCAACTGGCAGAGTGGGCCTCCTCCAGAGATATCCTATTAAAGGGTCAACTTGGAGTACTTTCAAACCTCCAACACCTATTTTTACCCACACATTTTTTTGTAATTTGGCTGTCATGCATTACTGACTAGAGTGATTCAACAACAGCTGGTGATCGATACCTCGGTCAGAGGTAGAGGACAGCCTTCTGCCAGTGCCTTGTCCACATTAGCAGGGAGTATCCGGTTATCTAAGGCAGAAACCATTATACATTGTTCACAGTGTTGCTTCATGTAAACACAACTAGCAGTATATGCTAAAACATGCCAACTGGGTGGCAGAAAGTGATTTTGCAGATCTAACATTATGTGAGTAACTTACCACCTGTTACAGAAGTGAAAGAATTAAGACTTAGGGAAGCAACAAAACACTGATGTTGTCAGGCAGGCACTACTGTTTATTGTTTACGGTCACAATAAAAGAATTTGCAGACTTACAACTGAAACATTAACACCAAATAATCAAAAAAAAACTCAGTGTGATTAAATAACTGAGGCAAGCAACAAAAGAAAGGGCTGCGGGTGGACCCAAAACAAAGAAACAAATAAAACAAAATTTCACTTCCTATTCCAACAGATCCCCACTAACTCACTGATGCGAAAACCAGGTTAACAAAACAAAACAATACCTGTCTGACTTCATTATTCTTACCTATAAAAACAGAAGTACAACACAAACAACCACCCCTTAAGCCTGGTGTTCAGAATAGACAGACGGGCTACTAGGTGTGGTGCATGAGCATGGGCTAACAAATGTAAGAAAATAACAAAACAATCTAAAACCTACTGCCCAGTCCCAGAGCCGCTAACCGAGTGCCTCAATGAGTTAACCGTACAACAAATTTCACACAAGCCTGAAGCCAACAGCAGGGTTAACTATCACAGGATAACTGAGTTAATAATACAACAAAGATGCTGCTCAGATCAAATCACAGCCACCCCAGGTGTTTGCACTGAGTGACATTTATCAGTTTAGACAATTGTCCGTGCAAGCTTGAGATTGATGGTTAATGCCAGTGACAAGGAGGAGAAGACCAGCTGAAGACGTAGAATACAAATAGGTAGTCTGGAGGCCATGACAAGGAGGGAAATCCCTCACCAGCTGATGGGTGACACTACAGCATTGCCCAGCTCTAATTAAACAGAATAGATTGCACCACAATGATGAAAGCATAACACAATGTATAGAGCTGACAGCAGAAGGCCGTCACACCACCTATAGACTATTCCATACATATTCCCTGTAAATATGTTTCATACCTTATTTACAGTATGTGACTTGATTTATTCGCTAAGTCTGTTTTATTTGCACTTTGTTGCATTTTGTTTATATGGACACATCAACTTTTCTACATCAGCCAATGATGAGATTTTCAGTGTTTCCACTCACATGCTTTTTTTTTTTTGCTCAAATTGAAAATGCTCGTAAAACAGATGGATGGAAATGCACATACAGTTATGCTTTCCGTTTCTGAAGGCTTTATTATGCATGTGCTTATGTAAAAAGACAATTAGAACTCTAGATACCCATATACCGTACAGAAACTCTCCATGAGAAATCTAGCTGGAGAAATCTGGTTTCTCAAATCCACAACCCCAATTAAGGAAAACAGGTTACTTGTTTCAGAAATCACGTTACTGCATAAAGCTGACTATATCCTGCTTACTGATGTGCATTTAAACACACTGACAGAGGGTTCAAAATGCTTTAAATAAGGCAAAGAAATATGTGCATATGCATGTACAAATAAATCTAAAAGATAATCTCATCCCCTCAAAAAGGCTTCAATTTCTTTGACACTATCTTCTCTTCATGCTCCCTCAGTATTATTGGCCTGCTTTGTGGACTAGCAGAGGCGCTGCGGTCCCCTGCAGGTTCAGACCACTGAGAGGTGAGAAGGGAAGGAGACTTTCATAGCCTAGCAGCTGACGGGTGGAGGATTCCCAGCTCAAACCAAACTCCAACCGGCTGTAGACACACGGGTACTGCTGGTCAGCCCAGCATACCCAGTCCACCGCCCTTTTCACTTTCTCCCACCGCTCAGGCCTAAAAGAAAAAGTCAGTCATTAACAAAAGAGTAAGCCACTCAGGGAATAGTGATACCTAGGCTCACAAAATAATTAAGACAAGAAACTTAGTATAAATTAAGATACTTTCACAAATTAGTAAATTAGGTTAAACAAGGCAAGTTAAATTATAAGTAGCACCTTAAAGGGCATTGGGCAATTCAAGGTCATGTTTAACTAAAGTGCTGATACTTGTATAGATTAGTTCCTCTTCTAACTTTTTTTGCTGGATTCTGAATTTCTTGTTATGTTGTATTTTTGAATGATGTTTTAAATCTGTTGTATTTTGTAACCCACATGTGATTCTACTTGAACCTAACATGAGTCAGGCTTCATGTCTTGTTTTGAACTTGTATTTTAGTTTCATTAGGTGCCAAGTTTAGACTCGGTTGATGTGTCTCTACAAATAGCAAACAAGTTAATCATTTTAAATTAATTTCACTCTATTCATGTTGTTGTGGACTGACCTGGGCTGTGAGGAGTCATTCAGGCAGAAAAGTGTGCGGAGAAGTTTTCCTTCCTCCAGCTTCTCCACCCTCATCAGCTGCAGAACCAGAAGAGTCGCCACCAGCCTCAGGATGTCAGCATGGGCTCTCAAACCTAGACCACATACACATTTATGCATGTCTTTAACATTGGTTGGAACTAGTGAGAACCAAAGCTCAGACTTTGGCTGAGATATCTGTATCAGTTTTTAAAGGCAGGCCACAGACCTCTTTGAGCAGAAAATGCTGTGCTCATGTAGGAACCCGTAGATCATGATAAGAAGTTGAATGAGAAAATAGGTTTTCAGGGCCTTTTAAAGCTTACAGTCTTTTGCTTTTAAGTAAAATGTTAAATCTAAATTGTAATTGAGCAATTTTCCATTATGGTAGTTTTACTTGAGCAAATGATGTGAATATTTCTGTTATCACTGCTTCATCCTAATTCTCTACTCCCAACAAGAAGTTAGAATTACTCAACTTGATCAGAAATAACAAAGCTATTTCCACTCTGTAGGCCTGAAACAGGTTGAGGAAATGCTCACCTAGAGAACAGATGCCCTTGTTTTTCAGGAACACGTTGGCAAAGAGGTCTACGTTGATATTCATGAATTGCCCCAGTTCTGTTGTTAACTCCCAGTAGCCCGCCTGCAACCATACAGACAAATATCACAATTTGTCATTTTCTATGCAAAGTGGTAAGAACAATGCCACTAGAATGTATAATATATACTATACAGTATGTCCCTCTTCCCTGTGGACTGCTAGTACAGCAAGAGTGGTTATAGTATAGGGTAGCTAAAACGTTTTTTTTTTAATCAAAGAAAAGATTAAACAGTAGGCCAAAACTTTTCCATTCAAACAATCTATTCACACTGAGATGCAACAGATGAGAGCCACAGCTTCTCCCCAGCTCTAACATGAGCATAATATTAAATGACAAATGTATGGATACATGTAAGTGTGTATCAATATATTTTGTCAGCCTGACAAAAACCTATGCTGAAGTTGAGCACAGCTATTGTAAGTTTCTTCTGCTAAATTAATGTAATTCAATGTAATATGTTACACGTTATGTATAATGGCACAGAAATTGTTTGCTAACTGGGAATCCACATAGAAAGTGAGCCATGCGTAAACATGTTTTATCCATTCAAGCCACACCGACTCCGACCTGTGTTCAGTGTCTTTGTCCACAGAAGCAGCCGTCTGTCTTCACCAGGCTGACTGTCAGCAGAAATGTACTAAACCAAAATAGTTTGCATGTCGGCTCCATGTGAGGAAATCAACAGTGTTTGTATTTATTGATTCATTGATTTTATTTCCCTGCCCACCAGAACAAGTGAGGGGAATCTTCCTGAGTGAGTGAAACAGGCAGCTCACAGACAGACTGGGAGCCTTGATCAATCAATGTTGATACCGTTAATAAGTTCAAAACACATATACAGCAGGATATTTGTGCGATTTGAACAGCTGACTGTGCAGATTACACCCCTTGAAATGAGGAAGAGGATATAAAAAATACTCGACTCAGAGCGTAAAAAAATGCAGGGGGTCCTGGGTAGATGCATGTCTCTTGGATTCAGTGTGGACTGATACATTTAATAAAATGGAAGCATATCTGTTCTGTGAGACGCACAAGTGACGGAGGTCAAAAACACTTCTAAAACACTGCTTAAAATGCTTTCTATGTTGGATTGTAAGAAAAGCCATTAAGTAAGCATGACATCTAATGAAAATGACTATATAAAAATTTAAACTGTACTTTTGAAACTATGGCAGAACATAACAGGAATGTTGCTACAACAGACGCAAAGCAACTGCTTACTGACGCACGCCACCACTGTACTACCTTACACTGGAAAGAAAGCACAACTGAGCCTTTGTGACAACCAGAAGTCCCAGAGATCAATGGGTTACAAAAAAGAAAGGATTGGAATTGGATAAACCATAGCTAATATAGCCAACATTTGAACTTGGCGCTAACAAAAGCAAAGATTTAATTTAGGAGCTTGATACCAACAATACCAGGGCCCTGGAACTGCTATATCTGCATAAAATGCAGCCATGATGAAAACAAATCTTTTCTACACACATCTAAAACTGATCTGTTCCTTGGCTTCACACCCAATGACATTTTAACATATCTTACTGAATGCTGCATCTGGAAAATCTTTGTCCATTTGAGCTTCAGTTTTTCAGGATCTGCGGACATGTTCCTGAAACATGATCACAGCAGGACAGTCTTAGTAAATATTGACAATAGTGTGACAACTGTTATATATGAATAAAGCACATGCATTCAGACAGGTAAACATACTATAGATAAACACACTTATGCTGACTTTCTCCTTTTCACCTGCATACATGTAGATGCACATACACACAGAACAATTAACAGGGAGATGATCCAGACTATCCATTTTGTCACCCACAGCCTTGCCACCATTTAAAATATTTTGTTGTTGTAAAATTGTGTTTACATTATGATTTTCTCAAATGAAGCAAATCTAAAAAATGAATAATTGTTTTGAGACTCACATGGAGGATAGATGAAGAGGATAAGGATGCTCCTTGCTTAAAGACACTGCAGTTGCTGATTGTACTGTGAACCCAGCTGAAGGGCGATCTAGTCTGAATAGTGCAGTCCTCCCCCATGAAACAGGTAAACCTCCACCAGCTGCAGGTTCACTCTGGGCCAGTTTTGCCCCAAAAGAAAAATCTGTTGGTGCGATGTCTGCTTCAGACATCAATTCATTTGTATATAAAGAGCACCCTTGCAAACTCGCTTCTCTATAAGAAGCTGTTCGTGCGTAAACTGGACTTGGAGCGCCATCTTCTGTTGGATGATCTGGGTTAAGGGGTTGAACTTGGATTGACTTGCCCCTTTTCCCATAGATTGCTGCCATAGCTTGCTGTTGTTGAACTGCAGAATTAGGTTTGGCCTCAACAAAAGAGAAGCTTTTTGTTTCAGCTGCGAACACTGAGCCTCCAAGAGATGGCTCTGATCTTGCAAAATCATCTGAGTGATCATCTGGAGCAGATGCAGGTCCAGCTGTGTGTTCCTCAGAGTCAGTGGAACTCTCCTCTGTGTCTGCAAATTTAGCTGACAGCTTTTGTCTCAACACCTTAGTTGGCACATAAGATCTGTGGTGCGATCTGTATTCCGCCCGCACATCACTATGAGACATTTTTTGCCCACAACTGGGTATCCCTAAGCTCCTGAAACTCTTGTGCATCTGTGGTGACTCACTGAATACACGTTGCCTTTCATTATGGTAAAGAACACTTTTAGGTGCAGGAGGAGACATAAAACAAGGAGGAGAAGGAAGACAATCAAATGACAGGGATGAAGAGTGAATTAAAGGAGGGGGAGGTGGAGGTGGAGGGACTGGAGATGCTTGGGGTTGGGAAAATGAAGAATTTTCCTGAGGAGGAGGGGGAGCAGGAAGATGGAAACCTCCCACCAAGTGCAGATCAATTGGACTCTCTCTCCCTAAAAGACATTCCATCACTTCATCTCCGTCTTCCATGAAGCTCATGCTCCGACTCCTTTTGTGAACAATGTCCTCCAGAGAAGAGGAATCCTGCAAAAGGAGAGAAATTATGAAGAAAACACAAAGGGAGTCAGGGCCTAATTTTTCACAAATTTAGACTGAACAACTATAAACTAAAAGTTCATTGATGTTCATCAATCATCACATTTCCTGATCTGACTTTCCTTCATCGTGCGTTGTCAAAAATGTAGTACATATTATTTTGTGTCCGACTTCTTCTTCTTCATAAAGTGCAGGACAATGTCTAAATCTGTTGTTAGATTGATTGTATCACGAAAACCTTTAGCTGACCTTGCTGTTAACACACCCTAAAGTAGCTTTTACAATAATGGCCTGCTTCTGCCTGCTTCACATTAAAATGCATTCTTTGTGAAGCACATGTGGGAAGACTTAGAATAATGTACCACAGCAAAGGAGCGCTGGGCATTGCCCTGCTTTGACAATTATATGTGCTTGTGCCAGACAGGCGCGTTGCAGCCGTGGGTTTTACAGGTGTTGTGACACCAGCACTTTTGAAAGAAACATGATTGTTTATTTTTTACACTGTCCATGCACAAAAAAGCAGCTCTGTTTAAAAAATGTATTTATTGTCACCCCTTAAATAACAAATCTGCAGCTACAGTTTATGCTGAGGGGACTAACCGTGGATGAAGAGAGAGAGGACGCCCCATCCACTTCAGTCCAACACGATCCAACCAACACTTTCTGCAACAGAGACAAATGCAGCTCATAAAAGTGGAACTTGGTAAAACTCCTGATTACACTACACACAGCATTAGGTTACCTCCATAGACCAACTGTCACAAGCATCATCAAAACACTCCACTTCCTTTTCCTCTCTGGAGTCCTGACGAGACATCCAGCTGATGTAGGGGAGGAAGTCAACATCTTCCTCTGCGATTAACTTGGGGATGTCTGTGAAGCCCTCTGTTTGGTCTGAGTCCTAAAACAATGTAGGGGAGTTTGGTTTGTTTGGGAACTACAAAATACGATGTGACAAATCCTTCAAGTCCAGGGTGTAATGTGACTGGTTGTTGGGGTGGAGGGTTGGTTGTACTGAACAGCTTCCAGAAGTGAATACAAATGACAGTATAAATGTAAAGGAGCCTGAAAAAATGCACAAACCCTTTCTTCAATGGCCACAAAGCTGGTGAACTGAGACAGGATGCTGAACTCTTTGCTTAACTCAATGATGAAGGACTTCAGCTCAGCTTTCTTCCCCTGTAAAAGAAAGCAAAAATCTATGTCAACATGTCAAGCTCAAGCTAGAAAAGTAAACCAGGGGTGGTGGTGATGGTGGGGGGGTTGCTTTAGGTCTCACTCTGACACACGCAAACACACCTCATGTTCAGCTTCACTGGTATCAAGGCTTCCGTCTTCATAATCCCTGATGAGGGCCCTCGCTGTGAGCTTGTGAAGAAACTGAACACACACATCAATACACATTACAATCATCACCTCATCATCCTCATGATTATGACAATCACCATCAACATGCATCAGTTTCTGTAGGGTAAACTAGTTAAAGTTAATTAATGTTAAAGTTTCACCTCTTCACAGTGTTATTATTTAAACATATACAGCAGATACTGTTGAGATCTGTCAGTTGTGATGTACAGAGCATGAGTGTGTGTGTTCTTACTGTGCCCCTGGATTTCTGCAGCTCACTGGTGGACACCATGGTTTTCAGCTCCTGACCACTCAGGTTGCCAAGGAGGGTGGCCTATATGAAGTAAAGGCAGGAAGCAAGATGAGATTAGTGCTGAAATTACTCTTTGATTAACCAATTTGATTACTCATTAATTCATCATTTAAATAATTGATCATTAATCACTGTAAATATAATATCTTTGGGTTTGAACTGTTGGCTGGACAAACAAAGCAATTTGAAGACATCACCTTCGGCTCTCAAAAATTACAAAGAAAAAATCGACAGATTAATTGATTCATGATTAAAAAACACTGGTAGTTGCAGCCTTAACTGAGATTCAAAATGATACACACACTTATATGAAAAATATATGAACAAATATATGAAAATATCTGAAGTAAAAAGAAGAAACAAATCAAAACTGTTATTCAATTAGTAATAATGTATATAAAATGCATACCTGAGTGCAGTTTGGCACAAAACCGTAGACTAGAGTGTGGCAGTCATTGAACAAAGCATGGAGCTGCTTGGGGGCTTGCACAGGAGGGGGCGCTGTTGGGTTGAACTGTTGCCACTTCACTGCCACTGAGCTGCAGCCAGGAGATGCCATACGCTTCACCTGAGATGCCACCTATGGCCGAAAAGAAAACAAATGAGCAGATGAATAGCAGTAGTTATTTCCCCCATTCTTAAAAGCATATTAGTCATATCCCAAAGCTGTTGTTTGCATTAAAATTTCAAAGAAAGGTTCCCAACATATATGTCAGGTCTGGAGGGGCAGCCCACGGGATCAAGATTGCCAGTATATCATCCCTGGCATGATGCTGCATGTGTGAAGAGGTGCTTTACACGGGCAAATTAATATTTTGACCTGATGGTGGCACCAGATGAAAAGTCGGGGGTTGATTAAATTCATTACAATTCATCCTGAAAGGAACATTGACATCTGTACCAAATTTGATGACAATCCATTCAATAGGTGTTAAGATATTAAGTCTGGATTCAAACCAACAATGTGGAATACATGTTTGGTATCTTGTGTAAACAAGATGCCCCAACAATCAGGTCTTCAGTCTCACCTTCTCTGTCCAGTTGTGTCGGGTTTTTGTGTCAAAGAATTCATAGGCTCCGCCCCCTGCCTGGGCCAGGGCTCTCAGCATGTGCCGATTGGCTGTCGGGCTGAAATGACAGAGATACATAAACACACACCTTAAAATGTCTGTAAAAAAGAATCTCAGAGTACAAAGCACAGCAGCTATATTTGTTGAAGGTTTAACTCCACACAGGGTGAAGTATTGCAGCACTGTACACCAATGCAGTGTATAACATTTAACATAACTGTTATGTAACTGTTATGTAAGGCCTCAGGTATCACAGAGTATTAAACAACCTCTCTGAAGAGCTTAACCTGCCTACATGTTTTTTTCACCTCTTCAATCAAAATTGTCTTTCCGTCATAGATTTGGAAATTTTACTCATAGGTCAGCATCTTAATTTTGTCTCGCCCCCAGACAACCATTGCACCAACTGTACGTTAGCTAACTGCAGATGTTTGCCAGTGTGTCCGTGTTCAGCTCAGCTTCTGATTGAACTCAGAACTCACAGGAGACTTTTCAAACCTTTTTCCTCTTGTCTATGTCTGTTTTTGAAGCAAATTCATAAAGCCTCCAGTTATGCCAAATAGTTGGAACATTTTCAATTTGTGCGGATGCGTCTTTGCATCACTTTGCGCAACCCTGGGCGAATTTGTGCCTTATCGCATCCTTCCATTGATTTTGGATGCAGTCATGCCGCGTCTAAAATTCACATCACTTTCTGTCTGAACACACAGTGTTATGGTGAAGCCCCACTCTACACGACCATAATGTATGTATAATCTTGCGTCCTCCCTGCCCCGCTGGTCGCCTGTGGGCATGGGTGGGAGTGTCTCATGATTGTACACATAGCTGTTCAGAAAGTCGCCGGTGCTGTAGCTTGATAGGCTGTCTTGATGTGAGCACTGTTTGAATTTTTCCTGCCCTCTTGTCACACCGCCAGCTTGGTCCATGTCGCCAGGTATCCCAGCATGCTTTGTGCAGCGAATTAGTCGCTTCCCATAGACAATGAATGAGTGTGGATTTTGTTTCCAGTCAGTTTGCGTACAGTGGGGCTGCACCATCTAGCATGGTACTCATCAACATCAACACTAAGCTAATTTTCATATCCCCTGTGACCCATTCAGACCTGAGGCCGCAGGTGAAGAGGCGGCTGTGTTGGGCGTTGTCTCTGAGCAGCTGCAAGGTGAGCTCCGCATTCTGGACATGGCCGTCCGACAGTAGCAGCAGATTCCTGACACCACGGGATGGAGGCAGAAGGCTGAGAGCTCGCAGGGGCCGCCACAGCTCAGTGCTGCCCCCTACTGGAGAAAAGCGCTGATAGGACGGAGAGGAGCATTTCAGAGCCAGTGTACTGGCCACAGGCATGGAAAACACTAAGAGCGTTTTTTCCTATTCACCTTTCATCTTATCAGAATAAGAATGGAAATGTGCAGGTTAAATAAGGGCACTAAAGTAAGCACTTTTTGTATTTCTTTTGTTATTAGGCTATTATAATTATTGTATTTAATAAAAAAACTAATTTCAGAAATGTACATGTGCATCTAAAACACTTACATCTAACACAGTATGTACTGTAAATTCAGAACATACTTTTCATCTCCTCTGCGATTAAATAACTAAATTTACTCAACCTAGCTTTTGGATGGATTGTCTACACATACTAGATGTGAAATTCTCAGATTTTGTTATCTTTAATGTAAATCACTCAAAACAAATCAAAGCTATGAGAAACACCTCTATGAATAAAACACTAGTTACTTACTGTTTAAATGTAATATGGCATTGTTCTGTATGTTTTTATAGGGATCCCTACATTCACATAAGAAATTCATCTTCACTGGACCAGTCAGACCAAAGTCATCATTTCCACCATCATTTCCTGGTGTTGTTTGTTACTTCATGGTGATAAAATCTACTTACAAATATTTCTTAGCATACATTTTATCATCACAAGATCAAGTTCCTTTCATGGCTGCATCAGGTTGAAGCTATTTCACATTAATGAAAAATAACATTTGTTTATTACACATTCAAGTGCAAAAGAAGCATAAAACACTTTTGGTGCTGTAATAAAAATGTGCCTATTACTACAGTATAGTAATCCAGTAGTAGGGATTTTTTGTAATTTAGTTGAAATAACAGTATATTAAGATCTAATACACTTTACACTTGAACATGTTATACAGCTTGTTAGCTGTTATACAGTTAAACTTAAGAATCAGACAATAACTCACCTTGATGAAGCTCTCGGCAGCCTGACGAGCTTCAATAAGTGGCTGCGCTGTCTGGAAAGCATCTGTATGATCTGATAGAAAAAAACACAGTAAAAGTCTGCAAAATGTGTTTACTGCATTAGTTTTGTGACAGTAATCAGTACAGTAATCTACACAGTGTGGTTTATAACAACTTTCATGTAAAGGTAGAATAATCTTAATATTACATGTTTATAATATTCAGCTTGTGTGAGATTAAGTGCTCACAAACTCTTGCATGTCAAGTGAGTAACAGATCACCAAACCCAAAGAAGTATTATTAATTTTATGTTGTCCAGTTCATTCCTTTATCCATCTGTCACCTTCAATTTGAGCTTCCTTTTAAACAGTGAGACGATTTCACTTTGTCTCACCTTGCCCACTTGTGTTTTTCCTCTGTCTGGTTAAAAACTTTAAGGATACTACTGACCTGTGCCAAAGAAGATGACATTGAGTCTGAGGTTATGGTCGAGGGTTTTGAGGACCTGCAGGGCGAGTCTCTGGGCTGTACGGAGAGACTCCCCCCTCATGGACTCAGACGTGTCCAGCAACAGGATGACTTCATCACATGCTGGACTGGAGGTTGCGTCAAAGTCTGGATAGAAAACTAACATGCAGGCCTGCAGTAGAGAGTGAGAGATAGTAAGAAAAAGAAATACAGTGAGAGAAAGAGAGGAAGACAAACAGACAGACAGACAGACACACCTGGCTGTCCTTGTCAGGGTGTTTCTCCACCCACATCCTGGGCAGGTGAACCTCAGACAGAGTGACTAGGAGCTGGAAACCCTCTGGACCCATCACTTCTCCTGGCAGCACGCTCACCACGGCTTTACAGTCTGTTCTCTACACACACACACAGGAGAGAAAAAAAGGATGAAAATGAAGAAGCTGGGCTTGGTTTGTATATCATGATTTTTTTTTTTAAAGATTAAACTTTAAGAAATTTTTTCAATGACTGGATTATTTTCTTAGGGTATAAAATGTCGGATTGATCAATTGTTGGTCAAATTTAACTAATTTGTGAAGTCTTAAAATTGCTTCCTCAATCTAAGCAGCAGCCAAAAACAAAGTATAATGATATACAACACAGAAAAACACTGTATATTTTGGTGAAGCTGTAACTAGCTGATGTTTAGTATTTCTACATGAATAATACAAGAATAAATACATTTAAATAAAACGTATAAATAAATAGCAATGCTATTATCATAATTACAACAAATTCTCTGCTGAAGTAATTGTCTCAGCACTAAAGTGAGGTATTGAACATTACAGAAACACAGACTTAAGATAGAGCCCTGAGGGACACCACATGTCAGGTCTATTTTATTGGAGGATCGTTCATCCACGGCCACAAAGAACTGTCAACCAGTTAAGTAAGACCTGAATCATTTATGAACCGTGCCAGAGAGACCAACCCAAGTCTGTCCAGCAGAATGTAATGGTCTACAGTATCGAATGCAGCATTGACATCTAACAGGACAAGCACAGAGAGCTTTTTCTCATGTGTGTTCATTATAAGGTCATTCATCACTTTGACTAGAACTGTTTCCTTCTCTAATGGGCCCTGAAACCAGACTGGAATTTTTCAAACACAATGTTGCCACAGAGGAGATCATTCAGCTGTTTAAAAACATTTTTTTAATATCTTACTCAGAAAAGGCAGGTTGGAGATTGGTCTGTATGTAGTGATGACAAAACAATCTGTGTTGCCTTTTTTAAACAGTGGTTTAACTTGTCTTTCTCCATCTCCGTTCAGCTTTGCAGCAGCTTCTTTTGGTTAATAGTCTGTTTTCTCCATGGTGGTCTTTGTTTTTGAGGATTTCAAAAAAAAAATCTGAATATATTATTAACAAAATGTGAAAACACCAAAGTTACCTTCATCTTGACTTTGTGAGTGATGCATTGCAGGCTGGTGATCTCATGGGGCATCTCAATTGACATGTCCAGGGTGAACTCTCTGTGGGGAAAGAGTAACACATTGAACACAGCATCTAGCTGCACACATTTCAGCGTGCATCATAAAAAAAAACACCATAGGAATGTAAATATTTTATCGTAACAACACAGAATATGGCTCACCTTGTACTTGCTGCCTCATCGGTCACACACACTTTCTCCACAGTGACCTATTGAGCGAAGGGAAACCCACAAAAAACACAGATGAGCTTAAGCTGAGATAGAAGGAGACAGGCCTAATGAAGCAGAGAAATACCAAAATCACCAACACTTGGCCTCAGTTAATAATTTATCCTGTAATGATGGCTTAATCATGCACAAACACAATAGGCAAACTACAAATTCAAACTGAGAACCACACACCACAAGTCCAGATATGTTAGCTATGTCATACACTGATTTGTCTTTAAACTATGAAAACATATGTTAATCATCCACCAGAAGGAAAATAAGGAGACTGAATTGAAGAATTCACAGTACATGCATACATTGTACAATAATAGACTTTTGCTTCCTTGGGGGCCTTTTGCCATTTTTCACACTATTGATGGCTGACAGAGGAGGAACTGAGACTTTGGGTTGGGACTTTTTAGTATAGATTTTATTGGGCTCTTCTCACTTGTGTGGTCTGGTTGAGCGCTGCACTCTCCTGCCACGGAGCAACACTCCCAGGCAGGGAGAAAAAAATACTCTCGTCTCTGACGATCAGTTCAGACACAAAGGTAACTTTGATGAGGACAGTTGCACCGGGTGGCAGATTGCCCACACTAATAGTGAACACATCCTGCAGGGAGCACAAAAACAACATCACAATCAGTGTACAAATACATTTTTGTTTGACAAAAAGGGGCTATAAAATATTCTGTTATGCTCATCGATCAGTCTAATATTTAAGAATTAGAGATCGCCTGACTTCAAGCTTGAATCAGCATGATGATGTGTGTTTGGTTGAGTGCAGAAGCTGGACATACGGGAGCATCCTGGTCCATGAGGTAGGCTCCATGGCCTTTCTCGATAGCCTGCTTGTACTCCTTGCGAGCTTTCTCTTTCTCCTTCACCTGAGATCCAAACAGACAAAAAACGCATGGAATAATTGGTTAAAAATGTTAATTATATCCTTAGTGTTGTCACCTTAATGTCAGCTTTTAAATGTTTTCATGAGAATATCTGACTAAGCTTTACAATATATTTTACAATATATTCTCGAGTTTGCTTCACTCCAAAAGACAAAAATCTTTTCTCCCCACACAAATTGTGTAGTCAATTACTCACTGTAAGTAGTATTAAAGTCAGGTGAGGTAAACAAACAAACAAACAAATAAAAACAGCTGAACAGAAATCTCTGATCAGAAAATGTAAAGCTGTGTTACCTGTCCCACCACATGTTTCCCATTGATGAAAGCTTCAAATCCGCACACTGCTGCAGAATCATCCAATGGGAAGACGTACTTCGCCTCAATGGGCACAGAGCTAAGATTGGTGTATTTTTGGAAGATGATGACCTAAAAGTGGACAGAGAGACATATACTGTCAGTGCTTTATTTAAGATGTCAGCCAGTAAACTCAGCAATCAGTAAAATATTTACATCTGATAGTCTGATGGATTTTAGGAGGTTGATGCAAGATTTCCATGCAAGAGAAACTGTTACTTGAATGGACATCCTGGCCTGGCAAATTTAGTGTCATTAAAGCTTTTTTTTTCACCTGAGAGAGCAGATCCATCAGTTTGCACTTCACATGGACGGCCTGCAGAGGGAGCTGCTGACCAGAACTGTCCAACAGTCCAGCTGTCACATCCTCCAGTGGGTTTTTAATGCTTTCAGTCCTGTCATCCTCAGAGCTCATCACTACACACACACATGCAGGTGAAGTTTAACAAATTACAATTACATTTAAAAATGTAAAACCAAATAAGTTGTGATCTCTGAATGTGAAACTTAAATTCTTTTTGTATTACTGAACATTTTAAAGACCTCTTGTCATCAGGGTGTAAAAGCCCTTCCTTTCTCCCTTGCAACTTTTCTGCTATCTAAAGCAAAATATTCCTCACTAAAATTTGGACCAGAGAATAGCACTTTGAAAGTATATTTATCAGGTATGCAGTGTTCACCTTGGTCACAGGAGGGCAGACACGGTGCAGCTGAGGTGTTGATAGAAGGACTGAACTCCTGCATTTGGTCTCCATTGATGCTGAACTGAACCACGTAGTTCAGCTTCACCTGATCGGGACTGTACACCACGTACTCATCATCCTGGAGCACCAGATTGAATAGTTATCAGTACACAGTGACATGTGTACATAAGTTTCATCTCAATCATCTTATAAACTGTAATACATTCTTAATTAAAGAAAATATTTAAGTAGTCCACACTTTTATTCTAGTTTTTAGTTCCTTAAGAGTAAAGTTAAAGCTTTTAACTTTGTGTTGACATTGTGTTGTGATGTAAAGGTTCAGACTGAGGCAGCAGCATTGCTACAAGTTACATATGTATTTGATTTACGACCAAATATGCAAATCAGAATCACAACTGAAACCCCTTCATACATGATTTGATCAGTTCACACCGTCACTATAAAGAACTGATCTATGTCACATATTAGGGAAAAATCAGCTTTAGCATCAGAAAGAATAAACATTCATCTGCAATCTGTCTGCTGATCTATTTATTTACATTTGCACACACGCAGAGTCCTACCTCAAACTCAGACTGAGTGTTTGGGGTATGGCGGACCCCATGCACACTGTCGTGTCCCTCAGGGGCTTGGGTCAGCGTGGGGTCTCTCTTGTGGACGGCCTTGCACCCTCCCAATGCCACATCACACACCAGCAGCAACCGAGAACCATCTGTCACACTGGGTTTGGAGTATTTCAGACTGGTGCTGTGGGTGGAGGATATGGAAAACTAAAAACATGCTTACTAGAGATGACTTTGTTGTTGCCATCTGGGTTCCTGGATGATGAAATGATGAATGCAGGCTAGCTAGTGTAATATCATCTTTCTCAAAAGGAATTTTCATAGAGATAGCTTTTGAAGTTCTTTTGGGTTTTGATATGTTTTTTATGTTTCAAAGCAAAAAAGAGTAACCTGTGACTCACATTTGAGTGATTGAGGTCACAGGAGTAAAAAAGTGAACTCAATGTGTCTCATTTTAGTGGAAACATTTTTGTATTGAAGAGGATGTTATATGTCACAACAAATGCACATTTTTATGGAATAAACCTTGTTAATTTCAGATATTCTACTAACCTCGCAGCATTGCTAAAGTAGATTCCACTTCCAAGATTCCCAACATCTGTTCTTTCTATCCCATGATGCTCCACTCCAACACGAGGCAGCAGCAGACCACTAAAGAGAGAGAGAGAGAGCAACATTTAAAATCCATGTCAAAGTTCATTGTTGAGTTGTACATATAGACAAGCACTATAGCACTATACCTGTCAGGCTGTCATTTTATATGTATAATAATAAATAATAGCTAATAGCATTAGAATATAACTGCTCGCAAATGTAAACTTTATTTACCCAGAAACCCTGTAGGGTGAACTTTTTGAACTGATAGCCTACAACTCGGATTCAACTGTTTTGTTTTGTTTTTTTAATGAAACCAAAAGAAAATATATAATGTTCCTTTGGTGGGTGCATTCGCTTACTACAGATAGTTGGGCTTTTATATTCCAACAATTACTTTCTTTCATAACTTTTTGTGAGAAAACACCTGTTACTATCCAACAACTGGATTTCATTTTGAAAGACAGACTGAATCTCAGCTTGCTACATTAGTGAAGATGTAAGTTTAGTTTTGTTTAGTGTGCGTGTTGGGAACAGAGAGATAGGTCAATTTTTATAACAGAAGTTTTCCATATAATATGTGAAAAATACAGATATGATTAGAGAAATTAAATAATCTTGAAAATGTAAATGTATGTATGTTATATTATTATTATTATTATATTATATTTTCCTGTAACACACCAATACTGAACTGGCTGTGTGTGTGTGTGTGTGTGTGTGTGTGTGTGTGTGTGTGTGTGTGTGTGTGTGTGATCTCACCGAGACAGGATTCCTACAAAGTTGCTGGGGCTGGAGGAGTGGAGGAGGGACTTAATGTTCCTCAGCTCACTTTTAAAAGTCTGAAGTTCCACCCCTCTGCTAACACGTAGAACCTGCTGGATCTGCACCGCGCTGCAAAGCACAGATGGAAAAACTGGCAGTGAGACACCGCACACATCTGACAAATATACATTTATTTATATAGTGTATGGATGGACTCTACTGCCTACACTAAAAGGCCATTAAAACACACTCAGTGACTGTTTTGTAGCATTAGGACATTTGGGGGCATTTACCTCTGTAACTAACTACTACTACTACTATTTAGAACAATTTCTCTATGATGAAGTTAATTTCAATGATATTCTCTTCATGTCTTGTATAGTGTCTTTTAGTGTAGCATCTTTGTATTTTATTAAGATTAAACTGCATTCTATGCCTCCAAACTCACTTTGCTTTAGCCATTTTTTGGGCTCTCTCATAGAATTTACCCCAAATTTTGTCTGTATTTTTTTACAATTACATACTGTATATAGCTTAATGGAGATGGTATCGGTTGGTTGAAAGTGGATGGTTAAGCAGAAGAGAGAGCATGTCAAAAAGGCCTCAAGTTGCATGTATAGTACCACTAGAGGGGGTTGCTCTAAACCAGGGGAAAGATTCAGTATTGGATTGTGTGACAGTTCTGGTACTTTAAGGTAGATTTGTGACATTAAATGGAATGAAAAAGGAATAATATCAATAACAGGTGGTGTGCTTTTCTATCTGCAACTTGAGTGTTTTTTTAAATTTAGTTCTGAGGCAGTACGTTACCTGTCCTGCAGCAGAGCAGTCACATCCTGAAACTCAGGACTGTTAGGGGGAACGAGTTCAATGCTGCACCTCAGAGCACGATACTTCCCCAGACAGGAAGGGGCGGGGCTTCTCAGGGTCATCTCACTCACATTCAGAACATCTCTGATTAACTTGAAAACAAGAAATTATTTTGTTAATATTAGCATGCACATGCACAGAGGACAGTAGTGACTTGGGTTTATGGATATAAGCTAATAGTTTGTATTGATGACTCAACAATTTTTACATTTTTTTTTTTTACATTTTGCTGTCAGCAGAGACATGCTGTAAATTGTAAATTTGTAATGTTTTGTGGTGAAACAATAATAGTGTTTTATTGTGAGACAAAATGAGATAAAGTTGGTTATACTCTTTGATATTAACAGGTTTTAATACCTAAACAATAAATACAATGAACACAAATCTTCATATTTAAAAATGTAATGTCTATACATGTACTGTTGAATTAAAAACTATTTTACTGTATGTCAAATGTTCAAGAACTAAAAAGAACAAGCCTGATGGTATTTCTGTCACAACACATTTTTAAGTTTATCACAGTGGTTTAAGCTGAAGAAGTCTCAGAATTTTTTCAACCATGTAATCCCTCAAATTGAAATCACCACAAACAATATGGCAGAGTAAGAATATCCAAGCAGCATGTAAGTACCAGTAGCTTCAGTCTTCTGTCAGATGTGGTTAAGGGACAGTATTGATTGTAAGTCACCTATGTTTTGCAGCGCTCAGAGCCTAACACACAATAATACAATAACACTGTAGAGACACGCGTAAAACTGAAGAAAATAGACTTGAAGTGAAAAATAACTCTTGGGATTGTGCTTGTGTGTGTATAGAAGCTTATCTGTTCCACCAGACATGCATGAAATGGACACCTGAAAAACTCGGCCTCCTGTGTAGACAAGCCTTTAGTGTGTGCGTGTTTAAGTGTGTTTTCAAACCTAAGGTTTGTTTGCTCTAGTCCAAATCGGTGGATGATTTTCATGATATGATTGGTAAACTTGTTATGTTTTACCTTTGGTTCTTTTCCCACAAAATTCAATTGAATCAAAAAGAACATTCAGTCCGCTCGTATTCACTACGCTCAACATAAACAGGAAGAAGGTCCTGAAGAAGGTCCTACTTGCCCAATTAGCATCAAGGCAACATACCTTGTTGCTAGTCCAGGTCTGACCTTCATTCTCCAGCTAGCTGCTAGCAACTGTCGCTTTAATGTGTGTCCCAGTATGCGCACCTGGCTGCAGGAGCAATTTAAGCTCAAACTTGCAGAGTATGCCTTGTAGATGGGTCAGAGGAGAATTTGTTTTCGACCAGACTGAGACAACTTCCTTTAAAGGGTCTTGGTATGGTTGTTTTGGTCCACACCCAAGTGTGATTGCTGTGTTCAGACCTGCCCAAACGAATCACACCAAAGAAGAAAACCAACCAGAGTCCAGTTCAACCACACTAAACAAGCAGTTTTGAAAACACCCTAAGAGTGTTTATAACACAGTATGTGGTTCTTTATGACTGTATACATGTGTATCTGCCTTATTAAAACTATAATAGCACTTTTAGCTCTTTTAGCCTGTTTTATACTGAATGCTGGTATCCACGTGTTTGCACATGTGTATATGTCCTGTGATACCTGACAGAGGTCCAGTTTCTGAGAGATGAGCTTGGCATTGGGAGGTGGATGGGGCTCTCTGTGTGGCAGCAGGGTGTAAACCTCATCCAGAAGGGACATCACCTCAGCATAATTCCCCTCTCTCTGCTTTCTTTGAGCCTGAATCAACAAGCCCTCCGCCCTGCTCACCTACACACACACACACACACACACACACACAAAGACAGCATGGAGCAACGGTGTGATTCTAATCAGATTTGTGATCCGACAGTCTTTCTTGGAAGGTGAAACAAACAACAGGCTGACGGGACAGCTGATGCTACTGTCAGACTGAGATTTCACAGGACGATCCACAGGGGAAGCCTTACATCATTGAGGCTGAGTTTGTCGACTGAAACTCTGAGGATGTTGCCAAGGCAACCCAGGGCCTCGGTCCACAGCAGCTCCACAAACAAGCCCACATCCTGCGACAAGCTTCCTGTGCTCAGCTTCTCCTCCAGCAGCAGCTGCCAGGCAAACAAGGCACATGTCAATCAACTGATCAGCTAATTAAATTTAGCATGAAAGTCCAGCAGCAGTAATTACTCTAAGCGCACAGATATCTTAAGAACACAAAGCCAACCTTAAAAGAGTACTGCACTGATTAACATTTAACATTGTCAGCTTCATGATGGGCAGTTTAACAAAAAGGACTGAAAAAAAAACGATGCAGTCTTTTTCCTTGACAAAACCTGGCGCCAATGTTACCCACAATGCAACTTGACTGCCAACAGTTTGATTTGGGATTCAGATGTGTTATGCTAGTGGCCGCTAGCCTCGAGCAGAGATGAGGAGCGGACCACAAAGGTCTGGTAACCTGGCAAATCATGGAACTCAGTGCATACTTAGTTGAGCTATGGTACTCGTTTCATTATTACTTGGAGCGCAGTCAGCTAATGTCTCAATTGCTGAATCAATGTGCAGAGAGTGTGTCGGACCTGCTGGAGGGGGAGGGAGCCCAGGTCACGGGCCTGCGGAGGGATGCTGGTCCTGAGCTGCAGACCTGAAGCCTGCAGGGTCTCTTTCAAGGCCTGGTACATCTCTAGAGCTTCCTCTGAGGTGGACAGAAATGCCAGCATATCCCTCACTGCCGCCTTCTGTTAGCACAAAGACAGGGTACATGTTTTTATGTTCTTCCAACATGAAAATTGTTCTACTCAAGTCCAGTCATGGGCCCCAAATTTTGACTCATGACTCTGCTGGAGCTAAAACTGGATGACTCTGACTCAAGGACACATGTGGTCTGGATTTAGACAGATTAGTGTCTTATGATGGTCTAAATGTTGACTCATGTATATAGCACAGTTTGAAGCGGTGATTTTACTGTAATTACTTTTTGTTTGTCCTTACTATCTAGCTCAAAGAAATCAAATATTACCAAACTGCTAACAAGCAAATAAGGTAATCTGTGAGCTGAGATGCACTACAAACAGTAATATACAACAGACTTACATTAGCTCCTATATCGTCCTTCCAATACTTGACCACACGGTATTGCCGCCCTTTCTTTCCTTTGGCACTCTGCAGCTCCAGAATGCACCAAGTGTTGCTGTTAATCTAAAGAGAAATGTTGATTATAAATGATAGTAATCATTGTAATACAGTAACAGTAGTGGTGGCAGTAACCTAGAAATAAATTGCAGCTTTACCTTTTCAAAGATGGAATATTTGGCCACTTGAAAATGATCCGGGTATGTTGGAATATCATGATCAGTTTCAGTATAAATTCTGTAAAATTTAACAAATGACAACAAAAATGCAAAGATAAATGTCATTTCCTATATATTATTTGAGAATACACTTTTCTGCAGAAATGTTTATGAAAACTAAATGCTGACTTAGTTTTCCAGCTCTTGTACAGCAGTGTGTTTTCCCCAGTTGTTTCTACCGCCATGTGAGCGCTAGTTATTTTTCAGGAGGCACATGTGGTTTAACTGCATCTTCGAATGGATAAATTTGGGATTTGAACTCCCAAATAGAAAAAATAATCACATTTTCAAAACAAATTATTTTTATGGTGGATTGCTCCCTTTAAAGCGTGCCCTGCCAGTGGCTGTGAGAAAGCTACTCTCTTTAATACTATAATCCTTGAAATCTTTGACTGATGGTGTAATGACAAAAGAAAAAAATCTGGACAAACAGCATTACTCTCCTCATATGAGAAAGCTATTAAGTTTTTCATGGAAATTAATAACAATAAATCAAAGTAACATATATATAATCTATATACTGTTTAAGAATGATGAAAGTTTCATGATGTGTACACAATCTGCACAATTGACAGTGTTATTGTATGAGGATGACTCTTATCCACACCTGAACCTTTCCAGAATGCCTCCACTCCTTTCTTGAGTCTCCACCCTCTGAGTCAGGCTTATAGAGTCCACAGGCTCAGCTTGACCTTTGGATGGCTCAGCAACTGCTCTACTTGTCAGTATATCAGTTACTAAAATACACAGATAGAGCACACACGCACACATTAGCAACACACTCAAACTCAAGTCACATGTTCTGCAATAAATGCATTAGAGTTGGTATGCATTTAAACTTCAGTACACACCGGCTATGTAAATAAGGTGACAAATGGATTATCACAAACACACATCATTCATGACACTTCATTGCGGTATGTTTGCTCTAAAGAAATATGAATGTGTAACAATGTGGAGTGCAGCACACACCAGATGAGCAAACACACCCTTTATCTAACTAAAAGACTGTTGTTTGCACTTAAACCTGCTGACTGAGTGTAAACTGGATTTTTCATCAGCATGTCCATATATCATCACGGAAACAAAGGTGGGGAGACAAAGCTACTGGACCAGTGTCCAAAACACAAGGAACTTGTAACTTGTATCTGTGCTAAATGTTAAAGGCAGGTTCACAGAGGGATCATGAGTCATTGTGCTGGAACTGGGTGGAGTCCTGATTCTGATTTTTTTTTTTGTCTGCCTTCTGTAACTAGCTGAGAGAGTACAAAGTGAGTGATCGGCATTTTTCACTCCCACATCTCTGATTGCACAGTTTACAGTACAAATCCACACTGCATAGTCCGCACTTTAATATAAAAGTATGATACATTATCAGCTAAATAACGTGCATGTACAAATATCAAGTTTAGGGTTAGGCGTGCTGTGGCCTTCACCATCATGGTCCTTCACTTTACTGCTGCAGTTACTTCATTTTCCAACATGTATGTTATTTTTAAGAAAGAATCCGCAAATCTGTGTTTTTCTACTTAGTCTCCAACTTTGATGCTAAGCATTTATTGCTGTGGTGTTTTTGCACAACATTTTCCAGATATCACCTGTTAATTATATGGCGTGGATTATATTCAGGCCTGGCAATGGGGAAGTCAAATGCAGTAGCCAATCAAATTCAGTCCTCCTGAATTGGAGCCAGCGCTGGTGAGAGTCAGATTTCCTTGTGTTTGGGTGTTGGGAGGTACTTTGAGTTTTTACAAGTGGCGCTATTTTCTTTTCCTACCCAACCATTGCAGCTATTGCAACTTATGGTAAATAGCAAATTCTTTTTATGTTTTATGTACCAAACTAGAAATGTGAAATTCATTATTACATGAAACCTGTAAGCATTATTTTTATCCAGCACAGGCAGAAGTAAAATAGACATGTATGCATGTATTAACATGACCCCTTAAACCTGCAGTAACTTAATTATAACAAATTTTGACCACTTGGCTGTGGAAATAAATTGTGAACACAACACTGACAACTTGTTATATTGCAGCCCCATTGCAGCAAACACTTGCTTATTTACACATCCTGTAGTTACAGAGCAACATTATCATTTGAGTCATGTTTCTGGTCACCTGATGAATTTAAGTCCAATATTCAGTCTCTTTTAGCTCTGTTTGTTGGCTCTATCAACTCCTGAGTGGAATATCTGTCTCTTAAGCTGCCAAATTCTCCATCACCATGTTCCATCAACCATGTTCACCAGCTAGTCGCTAACTCAAAAACAGCTGCCTGCTGCAGCAGAAAATGACACTATGAGAGCGGTGAGAGTGGTGAGAGTGAAACAAAACAGTAAAGTGCCGTAAAACTTGCCGTAAAACTCTGTAAAGCCGAAAGGAGCTGCAGAGTAGGGTGATAATTCGCTTTAGGTTCATTACTATGAGTGATGTCTCTCACATTACACACTGTCATTTGATACAGCGTGTCATGAAGTGACTGTTGCATGTCATTGCAGCCCCGAGCCACTAGAAGGCTCTGGTACCACTTACCATTAAGAGGGATTATATACAGTCTTACGCAGAATGTTATGGCAGTAACTAAGAGAAGTTGTACCCCCATGTTGGTCATGTTATAACGTGGTTATGGCCGTTAGTACATTAAAGCCAGCTCAACTGAAGACAAGTGTCGTATCTAATGACATGTACCCTAAGATATCACACAGCGTTACTATAAAAATATTTATTATAGCTGCTTTAATTAATCCTGAATTATGTATGAATTTGAATATATACATGAATAAAGACTCTGTGAAGTGGACACCTAAACTTCCTGAAGAAAGTAATTTTTTTTCTTAACAGATTAACTTTGTTACCTAATTTTTTTACTGATGATATTTTTCTTACATGGAAATATGATGTTATTCCTATTCAGTCCACCCAAACTGATTCCCACTTTTTTAGTTAAAACTTCCCCACATCACTCTGCTGTCAAATAACTACATGCAGTACACTATACATGCATGTTTTGCTTTTTTATCTCATGTGGACGTGACAAAGGTGATCTGATGAAAGTATTTTTGTCATGTCCACATAAAACAAGCAAACAACACAGCAGAGCACAAGAGGTTCTTCTCCTGTTTTAGTGTACATGTTGCAAAATATTTATGGATGTCTGTGCGCCTCTCGGAAACAGTTCTGCCTATGAAAGACGATACCTTGATGTGAGAGTGGATCTCGCCTTGGTGAGGAGAGAGAAAGAGCAGGAGAAAAAGCAGAGAGACAGGAAGTATCCAGCTTGTATTCATCCACAGGCAGAAGAACTCCTCTCCCCAGACAGCTGTACACATAATCCATCCCGACCACGGGCGTTTGGTATTTCTGGACACTACGAAGCCTGTTGGAGCTCAGGTTGGATATGTCATTGGTCACAATCAGAGAGCACTGTTGAAAATGTAGACAGAAATCAGAAAACAAGTTGTGAGTTTTGATATTGTATATGAATACTGTATATCCATCGGGCAGAGGCAGACCAAATCTAGAATGCCATGACGTCTTTCTCGATTGTACCACTAGGATGACATATAATCATGCAAGCTGCATTTGCATTAATCATATTGTAGAAGGATATATTCTGTTTTTAATAAAAGGACCTTAACCAGACTGACATCTCTACAAACAGGGTGATACCTGCCTAACCAGGCACTGGCAGCGGAGAGTGATCACATCATCTGACCTGTTTGTTGACCACAAAGGAGATGTTGCCTCCATTCTCTGTTACAGCTGACTTCAACTTCTTCTTTTCCTTGAACGGCAAGTTTTTCAGCTCCAAAAGCACGGAGCAGCTCTCAAACACAGCCATGCCTGTGAGGAGAGGACACACCCAAGCAGGCCATTATAACACAATATCAGCTGCTTTCAGCTGCTGAGTTTGTAGGTGTTTTTTCTTCTCTTTCGCTCTTTTGGTGTGACCTGTTGGTTATGTACACTCAAATGTGATGATTTTTAATTATCACCAACATAACCACACTTGACTTGACCCCACCCCCCTCCCCCCCTCTCTGTCTCTAACATACACACATACACACAAACACACAAACACAAACAAACACACACACACACACCTAACGCTAAATGTGTTCATATTCAACAACTAAGAAAACAATAATAAACAAAAAACAATAACAAACCAAAATGAAACAATCAACAAAGTGAAGTTGTCCTTAGCCCTCAGCTCTCTGTAACATTTATTTTGCGAATAAAAGCAACAGCTATTAAATGAGTGACAACACTAACTTATTGCTGATTAAAGAAAGAAAATGAGGCTTACTTTACTGCAGGCATCCAGACAACACTCCTGCTGTTGACTTCACTGCTGTGTCTATCAGGCTAGCGAAAAGCTTTCAGCATTATCTGCTTGTAGGCTTGTGTTTTCAAAATAAAGGTTGTGATATTAAAGGATAGGCTCACAATTTTTCAAGTCTGTCTTAAAACAACAGTCAGGTGTCCATATGAACAGTTTTTCAGACCAGAACAGAGTTTTTCCTCACTGTAATCATTCCTCCTGTTCATACTGGCTATTAAAAAGTATTCAATGTAAGTGATGGAGTGAAATCCACAGTGTGTCCACACAGTCATTTGGTGCAAAAATGCATTAAAAAGTTGATGTGAAGCTTATATGAGGCTTCAGCAGTCTGAGTTAGTCATATCAAGTGCATATCTGCCACATTTACAGTCTTTTTAGCTTCAAATTCTCATCTCTTTGTGTGTCCTCGGACAGTGTTTCCCTGTTGAGCTGTGGTGGAAGTATAGTAACAAAAAGAGGAACTTTGACACTAAAAAGACTGTAACATTGAAAGATATCTACTTGATTTGACTCATTTGGACGGAAGCTTCATATTAGCTTCAGATAAACTTTTAAATATATTTTTGCACAGAAGGAGGACTGTGGATTTTGTCCCCCATCACTTACACTCTAAGTGTATTATGAGGGGATCGTCTGATGGCCAGTATGAACAGGAGGAATGATTACAGTGAGAAAAACCTGTTTCAAAACTTATTTGGGCTCCTAACTGTTGTTCAAGACAGACTTGAAAAATTGTGAACCTGTCCTTTAAACCTGCTGAAAATGAACAAGCTTTGAACTAATTCCCAGCTTTTCACAGTCATAATGAACACATTTTAAACAATTGATGTTCGAAAAATTGTAAAGTTATCATTCATTTGTTTCTATATCAAAATTTCATACATCAATACATCTTTTGATTTTGAGACCAAAACGAAGATAAAAGGGGCAGTGACTATTTGATAACTTCATAGGTTGGTGATATGGTGGCGGCGGCTGTGTTTTCCTTTCCCTTGTGGCCAGAGATGGATAAATACAGCTTGCTGTTGTGGAGCTGAGTTTCTCAGTGGAATTGTCAGGAGTAGCATTTACGTGTGAAGTCATTTGATTCAATGTGTATATGGAAATATTTCCTTGTGCAGTTTTAAAACTGATAAGATAAAAAAAAATAGTATGGTAAGTGGTGCATTTTTTTCTCTTAGGCAGTCTGTTCCAAGAAGCATGATTACCAATCTGGATAACATTGCTGTAAACCTGCCTTGGAAATTTGAAACAGGGATGTAGTAAACTTAGTAAACCTGTGTCTTGCTTTGAAGAGAGTTCAAACTGAACAATAAACAACTGCTCTTTTGTTGTTTTGAAAGCAAAGTTTCATATAATTACAAAGAAGGAATTCAGGTCAGAATATAAATAAAAATATAAATAGTAATTGCTCGACGACTCAGATCTCTTTTGAAATTTGTTCGAACTAAGGGCCCATTTCTGTCTGGCTTTTACAATGAAAGGAAGATCACAAAACAGGAAGTGATCTTGATGTCAGTTACTGTGACTTGACAGACTCAGTGAGTAGCTGTCTTCCTGGTTCAAAGCAGCGATTCCAGTTATTCACATGGGCTGCTCTGTTTACAGCCCTGCACTGCAGGGCCTGCTGCCCTCCTCAGGATGGAGAGATGTACTACAAACAAAACCAGAAGGATAGAAACCTGTGTGCAGTTGAGGCTGGTGGCCACTGAGCAGCTGTGATAGACAATTTGTGGTATGTGTGTGTGTGCTGCTCTTCTTAAAAGATCCCAACAAAAAATTTAAATAAATAGTAAAAAAAACTCTCAAAAGACTGCATCTCCTCCATTGTAAAATCCAGAACCTATATGTAAATATTTTTCATTTCAAAAGTTCCGCTACAGGGCACAAGATGTCCATTTTAGTATATGTGTGCTATGTGTTGCAGGTTTCAGCGTCACACACTGTGAAGGTCAAACCTCTAAGTGAAGTAACAATAAGCAAAACCCATTTTGAGCAAATGTTGTAGGATCAGGCTTTGACTCAGGTTTGAAATAGTCCTCCTCTTCAACCAATCAGGTTGAATATTAATTCATTTGGGGTTTGTTTTTTGTATCTGCTGCTGTTGTAAGACTCCTTTACAAAAAAAGAGATTTTGTTCAGAAAAAAGTCCAAGTGAAATGTTAATTCTTATTTTACATTACTGAGAACATTTGAAATATAAAAGTTTGAGTCATGCAAAGTGAGTCATGAGTCATGTTGACTCATGTTTCTCTGGATACTATGAAATGACTTCATTTAAAATGAACCACCACTTATAATACTACTACTAATAAAAAAAAAAAGTACTAATCGTTACAGTGAAATCTTCATGAGCCTTGTTCTACTCCATACACAGACACTATAAAAGGTTTTGACATTTTATGAATATGTGATCAGATGTATATATAAACATGACAGAAATCCTACAGTTTGAATGAAACATAGCTGCATTTTTGGCTTCATACTGTAATAACTGTGATATTACATTGAAGTGCACAAGGTGTTCAAATTTCCATGTGTGATTTATGAAGGCTTTCCATTTTGGGGAAGCAGCCACACGGAGCAGAAATCAGCAACATCACTGCCCTTGAAAACTCACACACACAGCAGATCACATGGGGTTTTATCAGGAGTGGAGGTGCTGGCTTTTATTGCTGCCTAGTTGAAAGGTAAAGCCAATAAACTAATTGAAAGGTTAAAGCCTGATCCTTCTACATGTGTCATAACTGTACAAATGGATATATTTTAGTATCTACAGATCAAAGATGGGCTACTTCAGCACTTAAGCAATGGCAAAATGATTTCAAACTTTATCCAAATATTTTTTTTCAGAAAACCAGTTATTGGATTTTCAGTTGATTAATAAAATATTTAAACAAACAAAACAAATAAAAATATACATACCTGTGTCATTGCTCCTGTAAACCTGTGATGGCTCCTCAGTGGCCGGTTCTGAAAACACTAGCCCTGCCTGCCAACCCCTGTCCTAAAAGCTGCAATAATAACACCCTGCAAATAAACAACACACTGATTTTTTCCCCCTAAGAATCTAAGCAGGAGTGGAAAACATGTGATCTTTGGGGTGCCCTGGTGGCTTAGGGGTTAAGGACCAACCATGAACTGCAGCGTCCCCAATTCGCATCTGGCCAGGGACAGTTGTTACATGTCGTTCCCCATCTCTCTCTCTCTCTCTCCCCTCACTTCAGACCATTTTTCTACTGTAATAAAGGCATAAATTGGAGCTTTATCCTGAGGGCAGTGCTGGAGGAAAGGTCAGAGGGTCATTTAAATTTAAAGCATTCATACTCTTCAGGGAAATACAAATGTGCTCATTAAATTTCATGACAATCTGCCTCTTGGAATTTGATTTTTCTTGTGTAAAACTGGAAAATTTGGCCTGATGGTGCCACAAGAGGAAAAAGGAAAAGGAGAAGGAAAAGGTGTCACAAAGCCTAATGTCCCATTAACACCTGGTATTAACATATGATCTGTGTCTGGATACATTATCTGGATAATGACATCCGATCTTTGCATTTACAGCTGGTATACAAATGCTTTGTATTCAGATTTCAGTATGCAAATTAGCTAGGCAGAGTTGGCAGAATCAACAAACATGGTGCGTCCAAGGTCAATGAAACTGCTGCCATGAACGGACATAATTCTTTTTTTTTTATATAAGGGAAGACTTCTAGCTACTTAGACTACTTGTAGCTTTTGCAGGACTTACTTTAGCAGGAGGACATGGAGCTAAGTGACCTTTCAACTTACTTTGCTGACCCAAGATGCAGTCTGGCTGATCTGATCACAATGTGCTCTGAGCACATTTACACCTTGCATTATCCAGATCACATACAGATCCAGATACAGGTCAGGTGTAAATGAGGTACAAAACATTAGATATCATCCTCTGGGGGCCATGACCATCCACAGTAGATTTAATGACAGACTGGCTGGTTGTTGAATCATCTTGCTCTGTATCAACATGTTGGACTTATTAACAACATCACCATTGTTAGGCAAGCAGAGTAAAAAGGGCAATCTATACTTCAAATTGTTGATTCATCTCGTTCCAAGTTGTTGCAGCCCATCATGTCCTTCTAAAACGTATTGCTCCTCTTTTCTCTGAGGCGGTTGAAGGCAGCAGTACTATGTTTGATGGAGTAAGGTTGGCCTTAGTAGAAGTGAAAATACATCCAGACAGTAAGCCAGAGAGAGCAGGCTTCACATTTTAAGGGTCAGTATTCAGAAACTACATTGTGAGTTGCACTTGTCCTCTGAAGACTCATGACTTGACTTGGATTTTATTCAAGGACATCTGACTTGGCTTGAGACTTGCTGTTACAGACCTGAGACTTAAAGGATAAGACTGGTGATTTTTGTTTGTAGTCAGCAAATCCCATGAGAGGACTAAAACCAACAGTGCGTTAGTCCATCCTTTAACTAGGACTTGACTGTAAAAACTTAAAACAGCTCTGCACTTACATGAAAAATTACCCTATTTCTGTTCATAATATTTGGCTGTGCAGAATGCACACTTGTATATATACAGATGTGTATAAAGCAATAGTTAAATACAAAACGTCAGCTTCTGCACACGGTCAACACTTCTGGTAAATTTATTCAGTATATGTGTCAGTCAAGCGACCTTCAACAGGCATTTCACACAGCAAATGACAATGAGCCTGAATATACATACAGTACTATGCAAAAGTTTTAGGCACTAAAAGTAAAGAGAGGATGCTTTCAAAAAGCAGCTTTGCCTTTAAAACAGCAGCAGTTCTCCTCGATACACCTACACACAGTTTTTCAGGCACTTGGCAGGTTGCTCCTGCATCTTGAAGGACTTGCCACAGTTCTTCTCTGGATTTCGGCGTCTCAGCTGCTTCTGTCTCCTCATGTAATCCCAGACTGACTCCATAATGTTGAGATCAGGACTCTGTGGAGCCAAACCATCTGTTGCAGGACTCTTGTTCCAAGAAATCAACAGTTTCAGAAGAAACTACACCTGCAAAGAGGTGATGAAAAACATGAAAACATGCTAATAGGGCCCAAGGTGAACCTCCCTCAATTTCCCCAATAAAATGTAAAAACAATGATCTGTTTCAGAATAGAAAATAATTATGACTAACAATAAGATTCCAGAAAAACAAACAACTGTTCCACAGAAAAGACTACTTGTAGTATTGTACAGTAGTACTAACTACACAACTGTAGAATAGAAATAGAAAATATGATAAATATCATAAAAAATATCAACAAAAGAACACTGGAACCCATACAGTCTACACTGAAAACATTAATTCTCGTAATGACAAGTATGTCGAAAATCCAGAGCACAATCACAATACAGTTACAAGTTTAAAAAAAAAAACAATGTAAAAAAATAGAAAAGGCTTTCCATATAAGAAAAAAAAAATCAGCACCCACACACTGTCAACAAAAAATATTTGGCTGCTCAGCATGTCCGCATCCTTAAACATTGTTTATCTCATGACTCATTAAGAGCCACAGACCATCTGCATGTTAAATGGTATAAAGCTAATATAATTCTAAACAAAGTTAGTGATTCAAAGCTACTGTGCTACTGTACCTCTGGTGCTGTATGGTGTCCATGACATCTTGATGGACCATTACATAAACAAAGCTCAATTATCTGGAGCTGAATAGCTTTTTAATTGCTGCTGTTTAACATTAAAAATGAGGCTGTGTGCTGGTTGTCAGAGCGTACAGATGCCAGGCAAACAGTTTGCTGCAGGCAGTCATTTCCCTTTCGACTATTACATTATTTACTCAGAGGAGTCTTTGGGCCTTGTTAACAAATGTTCTTAGTTTTTTGCTTAAATTTATTTGTAAATGGAAGAAGAGAAAAATAAATATCCAGCATCTTATGAAACATGTCACTCGTGTGAAAATCTTTGTAAAATTAAATCCACATTCCAGGCGATGTGTCATTAACATGATGAAATCCCTAAATAATCCTCTATAAAAAGCGACCTTGTCAGAGCCAGGAAAGCCCACACACCAGCCTGATCTACATTCATATGCAACCATTTTGCAAAAATATGTTTTGGGGAAACGTAATGCTGCCTAGATTAAGTTATATTTTATTGTTTATATTGATAAAACATTCATATATAACATATCTGAAAATGTTTATGGTGAATATTAAAGTCTTTATTTCAACATGATCCTACAGAATGGTTAAAGGAATAGTTTGACATTTTGGGAAATACGCTTACACAAGTACACAAGTGTGATGTTGAAACTAGAAGCCTCCAGTGCACATATACTGAACTTTTCAATTAAGTAGGAAACATCTTGCGTCCAACTGGAAAACTTCTGAAATTAAATATATTTGCATATTCATATATTCTGAAATTTTTAATGACAAAGAGGGAATAGATGCCTTTTTAAAGACATTAAAGTGGTAATTACAGGATACTTTTTGTGGTTGGAAAACCATATCAGACAGACATTATTGTTGCTTTTATGTCTTTTTTATTTGTCTTAATACATGTCTGGAGGTGATCTTTAAA
Source organism: Thunnus thynnus (assembly GCF_963924715.1). NCBI lineage: Eukaryota > Metazoa > Chordata > Actinopteri > Scombriformes > Scombridae > Thunnus > Thunnus thynnus. The sequence goes on along the minus strand of NC_089527.1, from coordinate 28,263,364 downwards.
ATATAAATATCACCACTCTCATATCTGTATCTCATATCTAAATTTGAAGATGGTGCCAGGAGACAGTTAGCTTAGCTTAGCATAAAGAAAGAAAATGGAATGATATAACAATAATTTGTGTGTTTACATGGGATTATGTGAGAAATTATTTATTGACTGGCAGCAGAAACTTTCCTTTTTTATGCTTTGGTTTTGTGAGGTTTAGAGGTGCTAGTTGATGGATTTTGTTACCTTTGGATAGAGCTAGGCTAGCTGTTTCTTTATGCTAGGCTAACTGGCTGCTGGAGGTAACTTCATTTTTAGCACTCAAATATGAAAGTGGTATGATCTTCTCATCTAATTATTGGCAAGAAAACAAATATTTCCCAAAATGACTATTCTCTTAGGCAACTTAAATCACAGCAAGTTCAGGAAAATGGTTTAAGATCATCAACAATGGCTGCCAATGTTAAACTCAAACGCTTTGTACATCCACCCACATCCCTGGAGCTCCACAGCCTTATTATCCCTGTGCTATATGAATACCATACTATTTCCTGCATTGGCACTAAATGTCAGTTCATATCATATAACCCTTTAATTGCTCTGCATGGTGATCTCCCCATAAATAAAATTAAATGTTCACTTGGGCGCAGAAAGTAATTTTCTGGCACTCTTGGTGCATTGGTTCACACTGTTCACTGGGGTTCAATTGACAGCTTTCTTACAAGGTTGTTGAAAATGCATATAATGTACACAGGCAGTGGTTGAGAACATAAACTTGGCAGCAGCATTATGCCTGTTGACATTTTACAAAGACGTGAATGGGTTGTAATGGTGTTAATGGTAATTGTATCCGCCAGACATAAGACTGGAGGAGATCATGTGTTTGTTTGTGTGTGTCCATGTGTGTTTGCATGTGTGTATCTGTCCACAGCTAATCTCACATACTACCGGACCCATCAGCCTAATATTTGTGCACATTTATGACTGTATGCTCAAAGACCTCTTGTGTTTGCAGTGATTCACAATTGCTGAAAAACCTACTTTATAATGCATTTTATACCACCATTGACTACTGACTCCTCACTCCTCTTAACTGGCTGGTAGGGGCTGCAAATGATCAACAACTGCAGCAAAAGGCATTTCTGGCAATCTGCTAGGCTAAAAACAAGTCTGTTGCAGGCCACATTTTGGCCTTTGTAATCGCTCACAAACTGACATTCATAGAAAGGTTTAGTCTCATCTTGAACTGGAGCATCTGCAGATTAATTCCATATCCGATATGTTATGAGCCACTAAAGTCAGGCACAATACGAGATAAATAAATCCATGCTTTAGTTTGCTGCCATCCTGAATGCAAGGGAGCCGGGAGGGACAATTCAGTGAGATTCAACTCTTCTTTGTTTGGTAGGGGAGAGAGAGGGGTTTTATTTTGTGTGGTGTGTTACAACCAAGTGGCAACCTCCAGGGCTGAAAAATGAAGCCAATGCGGAAGTGCTAAAAACTGCAGTTCCTTATATGGCCACTTGAGACTGGCTCCAAAAGTGAGTCAATCCCCATACACACCCATGTTAAAATACCCAACTTTACAGCAGAAATAAACATGTTTACAGCCTGGTACAAAAAACGGTTTAGGTCTCTGTAGCTAATTTCCCCTTTCATGATAACTGTACGGGGGGTGAATTTTTTTTATAACTTGCCCGTTTAAATTTTATTGAGCTGTAAAGTTATGCATAATGAAGAACATGGCTGCTTTGAGTGACAGGTCCGCCAGCCACTAGGTGGCTTGTTTTAGCCATTCGGCCTGCCTCTTTGCCCATTTTTGATTGGCTGGGAGTTAGGAAGCGTCACGCACTGCCAAGATGGCGACGGCCGGAGTGGCTCACTTTGAGCTTCAAAACCGCTCTTCAGAAACCAACGGGTGACGTCACGGTAAATACGTCCATATTTTTATACAGTCTATGGTTACAACAAAATGTTCTAAATAAATAACAATGTTTAAATTGAGTTTGGACTTATCATCCTGTTTATGTTACCTTAAGTTTATATAGTTGGGTGAACCCAGGATGACACTCAGTTACAATACCATTACACTATTCTATGCATCTTAAAGAAAACTGAGACTATACATGCCACCAGACACACTTGGCGGAGATCTACACACTACTGAATGCACTCTTCTAGTTCTTCCTGTGGACTGTCAATTAACTGCACAGGGGAGATGTGAACACTGCTGTAATATGACCTGCAAACACACTAATGCTATACCTCCATATAATTTACTGTGCATTTCATTGAACATACAAAGCCAAGATAATAAAGACGTGCCAGCACAGGACACATTAATAAACAGTGTCGAGGATACTCAGGACTGTGGAATAAGCAAATGACATCATAACACGTATCTGGAGCAGTCAGTATTATTAATTGATATGTTTATCAATATCATTCTAACACAAGATTTAAAGATAATATGTTCTACTGTCAAGTTCTCCCTGAAGACTTGAAGGTTGGCTGAAACACACCTGACGCTTTTGTAACTTCTACATCCCCCTCTGCCACATTGTTTTTGTTCCACTGTAAGCTTTTTGGTAAGTTCAGTGGCATGCACAGCACTATACCTCAAGTAAATTTTTGAATTTCAGACCCTTTTGCAAAAATAAATAGAATCAATCTAAACATTTACATCTTTTTAAGGGAAACATGAAATCAGACTCTACCAATTTCTTTTTGATTAACAAAAAAAGTTTTCTCTCCCTTTTGCAGACGCAACAGAACATCAGTTTTAATACAAGATAAGGACAGGACATCACTAACAGATGATTTAAACAGTGCTACATTGTTGTGTGGTGGAGAGATTACTCCTGTCCACATTCCTGTGTCAAGAGTGGAAGTCACATTGATGCTTGGAACAAGTTCATTGACCCTTTTCTACCATAATCACTCTTTGATTCCAAGTGATTTGTCTGGATGTTTGAGTAGTTGTGTCCAGAAAAAAAATCTGGATAACAAATTGGAGGATAATTACACGAGTCATGCTGGAAAGGAAACTCAACAAGAGAGAACAGCAGGAGGCAAGTTCATCACAATCAGAGTTTCCTCTCTCACTGTGATTGCCAATCGTTAAATCAACACCGGATGCCACACACACACCAACACACACACACACACACACACACACACAGTATCATAGTGGGGATTCTCACTGCTGCCATTTCTGCCTGCCAAGATTTGCATCATCAGGTAACAGAAGCCACCAAAGTGCCTGGAAAAATGCAGAGAGATGAGAGGATCACTGATAAAATTGAAAATGATCTAAATCACCCACAAATCCAGAAAGACAATGCATGACACTGAAATTCCAAACCATACCTAAATATAGATCCAATCTGCTCGTGTCCCAATCATGCCATAGCACTCACAGCAGCCATCTCTCATAAATCAGGGGACATCTTGTGGAAAGGGTTAGGGTTTCATTTTGTCTAACTCCAGCATTTGCAGACAACACTTTATCTAAATCACAGTCTAGTCTAATCAATGCTTAATTGAATTATTGGAATATTGTCATACTGTCATACTGTACTCCGTAATATTAAAACAGGTACTCAATAGTTAAAAATACTTATGCCAAGCTCAGACTAGATGATATATTTGTCTTCCACGATGGTCACCATATCAATGGAGATTAGGAAATCATAGTGTACTAGAATACTAGAATAGGGACCTAGAGATTAGATTAAATTCCCATTATTACCCCCTTATTCCCTAACTTCACATCTTGTTCCCTTGTACCAATATGTATGTATGTATGTATGTATGTACGTACATATGTATGTATGTATACATGTATCTGTATGTACTGTACTGGTACACATTATAGTATTATAGTACAGTATTGAAAAATACACTGAAAATTTTCATAATGAGGCTGTACTTTGCAGACTTAAGTGTTACCAAACATTTAGTTTTTATGCTTTGAGTCCGCCCAAGGATCTAAGAGTAGCTAAAAGTGTTGATAACATAAATTTAAAATCCCTCTCTTTAGTCTGGCTTTTACTTAAAATGGGCCATTGATTTTTAATCTTTAATCGTTTTTTTTTTTTTTTTTTAAATGCTTCTAATGTCTTTTATTTATCATAATGTCACAATTTTTCCATTTTATCTTAATCTCTAATATATTTATACATTTTTTCTTCATTAGTGTCAAATAGTTTTACAGTTTATACTGTATGTCTTAACTTTAGCTTATTTATATTATTATTATCATTATTATTATTATTATATTTATATTATTAGCTTGTCAGTCACCTGTAAAGCACTTTACATAGCACTAACATGCATCCATGGACCCACATGGATCTCACTTCAAAGGAGTACACAGTGCTGCAGTGTGTTTGTGTTGATAATCCTTCCAACTGCTTAAATGTCTCTTTACATCGCCTTGTGTTGCTTTTATATTCTGTCTTGATGCCTTTTATGCTCTATGTAAAGCACTTTGAATTGCCTTGTTGTTGAAATGTGCTATACAAATAGACTTGCCTTGCCTTGCCAACTGGACTCCCTGGATTGAATATTATCTGTTCATCTGTATATTTAGCAACATGCCCACAGTGATGCAGCCCCATATGTTTTCTGCTGGCCTGAACACAGCATTAAATTTCACTCATGTACTTGCATGTCACAGAGGATTGCAGTCCCCAAACATGCCATCAGGAGGAGCTCTGGCTCCTATGAGGACACCAAAGCACTCTGACCACAGAGACAATAGATGGTGATTAGTGTGAGGATTTTATCCTGCTCGCATTCCTTTTTTGGGAGCCACACATTCAGCCACTCATAATTTCCCTGAATACTAGTCATCACCTCAGACACTAGACATCTGTCCTCCTGATTGATTTCATTCATGCAGAAAAAGAAAAGCACATCATCAACACTGACACAATTCTGGCTCTCCCTGTTCTCCTTTAAAGCTTGTCTTCCCTTATCCATCCTTTCGTCTTCCTCCTGCTTCCTTCCCTGCTCACTCTGCTTCCTCTATTATCACATTTGCTGTTCACTGCCATCTGCCTGCTCTCTTTCTCTCATCCACTGATGTTATGTACTCTCCTCACTCTTCTTACTGTACAGTATGCGCGTCACATCAACTGGATGTGGATTGCTGATATCTTTCTCTCACAGCTTCTTCTCCTCACCGTCCTCACTTTCATCTTCTCATCTTGTTGCTCTTGTGGCTCAGTTAAGCTTAGATGATAGAGCAGAGGGCAGGCAGTAATACTGAAGCGGTAGTCTGAGGCTAATGTCATACGACTGAAAATCTATGACGCCTGGTGTGGCCTGCTGTGTGGTGGGTGACATAGCTGCCAAATGTCAATGTAAGACACACATACTGGTGGTGACGGGGAGCAACATGAGGAAGCAGATTGATTCGTAGGACCGGGTATCAGTGAAGTTTCTGTACTACAATTGACTTGAGTGGGGTTGTTCTTGAAGATGACCACCTGATGATGGTGCTACCATTATGACACATCTTCAGTTGTGTACGTCGACATCACTAGGTGTTTCGGCCTTTTATCACATGACAACCTCAGCTGAGGCAGGCACACTGCAGTCTGATCCAGCCTCACTCCTCTGCTTCAACTGCAAGGTTGGCCCATCACAATCTTTTTTGTTCATATGCCTTATCCACAGCATCCTCCCAGAGGACAGTCAGCTCAATGATGAAGACATGCCAGCAGGAGTTGGACCAGAGGACCAGATCTGGTTGTAGGTTGGTCGTTGAAATTTTCAGATGGGAAGGTGAGTCTCTGGCCAAGGTCAACATGCATTTCCCGGTTCCTAGCTGCATTCAGTGGGCATGAGTTGGGAGGCGAGGAGTTAGCCCACTGTTTCTCTCCTTCCCAGATGATGGATGGTAGTTGTGGGAACGTTGTCTGGGCATTGACAGGCCTGACATTGCTGGTTGATCTCTTGCACTCAAGTTCAGCTGCCAAACACCTCAGCACTTTGTTGTGTCACCAGGTGTATCTGCCTTGTGTTAGGCTGGTCTTAAAACCAACCAAGATGTGCTTGAGGGTTGCCAGAACTGCACACTGGGGACAAACTGGATCCTCTCCCAGCCAAAGATTTAGGTTTGTGGGAAAGGGCAGGACATCATATGTGGCTCTGATGATGAAACTCAACCTATTTGACTCCATGCTCCATAGCTCACTCCATGCCATTTTCCTCCTCTTAACGCCATCCCACCTCTCCCAGCGGACTTGCTTGGCTTGGGATAATGCTTTGACACACCTGGCTGCTTCTTCTTGGCGGCACACCTCCTCCACCACCAGGTGCCAGTGTTCAGTTGGAGTAGCCTTTTGCCAAGTAGGTTTTATTGCTCCCCAGCCAAAGCCCCCTCTGCCTTGTTGGACATGGCCCACTATATCCTGATGTCGGAGGGCATATTCTGCTTCCAGTATTGCTGTGGGTGGGGTCCATTTCTTCCCTGTTGTTTGAGTTGGAGCAAAGCCTCTTACGATTGAATTCCAAGATTCTGTGAGTATCATGTCTGGCTTGCTTTGGCACATTTGTATTCCTCCACCAGCTTAGGGATTGGCAGTGAGAGGGCTCTGTTCCCATAAAGCCCTATGCTGCTGAGGCATCTCCGTAGCCTAAGCTACTTCCTTACTTGTGAATTCACCAGTCTCTTCAGTCAATTGCATGAAATAGAGTAACCTCATAAATGGTAATTGGCCCTGAGTCAAGGTAGCAGTCCAAATTGAAAACACCAAAGCTTCAGCTTCCCTGGGAGAGCAGTGTTATTGATTTGCTTGAGGCCAGTGATTGCATCCTGAGTTGTTCCACCTGCTCAGTATCTTTGAGGTATACGTTGTACCATCGTCCGAGGCTTTTGATGGGCTTCTCCAGGACATTTGGTATTGGCTCAGTGTTGATGCAGAACCTTTTGTGTGTGAGCCAGCCTTTGAACACAGTGATTTACTTGGGTTTGATCTCCATTTGTGCCCATTTGATGTTTTCCTGAAGTTTATCCAGCAGGCGATTGGTGCATGCTTTTGTTGTTCTTAGTGTGATCATGTCATCCATGTATGCCCTGATTGGAGGAAGACGCAGCCCATTCTTCAAGCATTCTCCTCTGACCACCCATCATGATGCTCGGATGATGACCTCCATTGCCATGATTAATGCCAGGGGGAGAAATGGTACAGCCCACCATTATGCCTATCTCAAGGTGCTGCCAGACAGTGGTGTTGTCCTGTGTTGTGATGCATAACTGGAGATCCTGGAAGTAAGCTTTGACAAGCTTTGTGATGCCCTCTGGGACCTGGAAGAAGTCTTGTGAGGCACCACCCCAAAGGCATTGGCCAGCTCTAGGAAAACCACATGCAGGTCTCTCTTCTCCTTCTTTGCAGTTTGTATCTGGTGCCAGATGATATTTGCATGTTCCTGACATCGTGAGAAACCATGTATCCCTGCTTTCTGCACTGATGTATCGACAAAGTTGTTGTTCTGCAAAAATGCTGAGAGTCTTTGGGCCACCACACCAAAGACAATCTTTCCTTTCACCTTCAGAAGACTTACCTGGCGGAACTGGGTGATGGTTGAGGAGTTTTTTCTTTGGGAAAAGCCTTTGCCATGCCTCAGGTATGAATCCTTTCCCCCATGCCACTTTCATTAGCTTCCAGGGGTATTGCAGGATGTATTGAACCTGTATGGAATGCCATTGGGCCCTGGGGCTGATGCTGTTCTTGCCCATTCTCCATCTCATTCCATGTAGGGGCCTTGTGTCCATCTCATGCTTAGGTGGATGAATTGGTGGCATGTCATCCAGAATGGTGACTGGCTCGTGCCTCTGGGTGTCAGAATAAGTCTTTGTCAGGTGCTCCCCCCAGTTCCCTTACAGTTTACATATATCCAAAAATAGAAACAGATGAAAAAGCAGGGAGAGTTATCGCAGTGTTTCCCCTATATTAAGGCACTTCCACTGCAAAATTATGAGCGCTGCTGTTAAAATTTCAAACGGTCATTTATATCAGTGGGCTACTAATGATTTTCACTCACAAACTGTGCGAGCATGTTAATACCGTACATTACTGTAGAATTGTTTTGAGTAGGGATGCATGATATGATGATGATGATGTCAGCGGTATCAGTCGATAAAAGCTCTAAAATGAAATATCGGCATCGGCAAATTCTGCCGATTATGAGAGGCCGATATGTCGCCTTCTCCTCCGCCTCCTGGCTGTGCTTCCCTCGACGGACTGTGTCACCCTGATGGTCCCAGTGCTTCCTCCACAGGCTCCACTTCATTCAGCTGCCCGTCAGACCTGCTGCTTCTTCCCACTTTAACCTGAATAACAAATTGGGGCTCGGTTCTCTGGTTAGATCCGCATGGAGAGCCGGGGCTGATGTTAGCTGAGAGGGTAGCGGAGCGTTAGCCACAGCATGACCGGAGGGAAGCACAGCCAGCTAGCCTCCGCTGGTGACCGTCGGGGTGAAACAGTCCGTCGAGGAACTGCTATGTTCGGCTTCACAGATAGGAAACACTTTGGCCGACAGGATGTACCACTCTGTTTGGAAAAAAAAAATCCTTCTTTTTGGTTTATAACGGTGGTTGGCAACCAGCGTATTAGGTGCATTACCGCCACCTTCTGCTCCGGAGTTTGGACCAGAGATTAAATCCCACACATCAATCCTGTCTGTCTAATAAACTCAAAGAAAACTACTGCTCCACCCACTTGGAAGGTTCATTAAAGTTTTAATGCAGAGTTCCTGAACTCCAGTCTTCCTAAGTTCTTCGTTCATATCTTTCTTCATTATACTTTGTACAATCTATGCTTGCATGCATAATAGTCCCCTCAGCCAGCTGGAAAAAAAGTGCATACATCGGTATCAGCAGTGGCAGTCGGCCACAATGAGTTGGAAATATCGGCATTTCGGATATTGGCAAAAAATCCAATATCATGCATCCCTAGTTTTGAGTCATCCTCCCTCTCCTCATTCTTCAAAGGACATCTACGTGAAAGGTACTGTTATAAGAGTAGCGTAGCTCCATTAAGGAATAGGACAGTGCATAATGTGTGTGCATAGTGAGTGTGTAGTTGTGTGGAAGAGTGAATAAAGAGAGAGAGTGGCAGAAAAGTGACAGTGAATGCAAGTGGAGCGGAGGAAAAGGTTAGCAGTAAGTTGTCAATATGGCAGTAAATGTAGATTACAGGCTACAGTGTGTCAGTTAATAAATGCTGCAACTCAAGACCAAGAAAAGACTGGAAGGGGGTTAGCCCCAAAGTTAGCAACAATGGGTTAGCCTAACCTGACCAGGCACACTTAAGGTGGACTGACCTTTAATCAATCTCAGCTGCTCTTAAACACAGAACAAAGAAATATCTGGCTCCTGAGTGTCTTCCGAGTTTTTGATTAGAAGGCAGAAACCCTGCTCAGGCTGCCCAGCCAACCCGAGCCTGAGCGGGGCTTTTGCCTTCTGATCTGAGCAACGGCTCAATGTTCAGGGTAGAATGTTGGTTCTTTTGCAGAAGGCTTCCCTCTTGACTTCCACTCTAAAGTTTTAATGTCATAATTTATGCAAAATGTAGATGCGTAAAGTTGGGCACAGCTGTAAATTATTGGGATACATTTCTTTATCATATTCCAGAAACAACATGTAATTGAAAGAAAAGTTTGAAAAGGTTCCCAAACTTTTTGCTGCAGGGCCCCCCTTTTGTATATTTTTGTAAATATTTTCAAGCTCCCTCCTCCACCTTTATGCACGCAAATACTGTAAATACACTCTCAGCTCCTGCTTGCAAGAATGATACCTCTGCTGTAGTCCTGCAATCTTTTCAATGACTGAATTTGTGAATGTGTTTTTTGCTGTATAAACGCTTTTCCTGTGAAGCACCTTCTTGATTTTACTTTCATATACTACAGTATACTGTCACTTTCAAGATAATATTGATAATAAATGTTATATACTGTAACCAAACACACAGCAAACACATCAAGATTACATCCACCCTCATATGTTTTTCATGAGCCTGTCCTCCCAAGAAAAACGACACTATAGGTCATAAATTCAGTCACCAAGAACGACTTATAGTTACGTTAGAGTAACAGACGCCACCTAGCAGCCAAAGTAATTATGTTCTAACACCATAAAACCAAACAGTTTTGAAAAGCAGCATATTAAGGTCCTATTTTGTAAAGCGGCATATTTCACTCCAATGGGTCATTCTGGAATGCAGGTAGAAACAACCTACATGGTCATTCAATTTGGAGTACATGTTGGTTTTTTGTTCAAATGCATAACTTTTGCTACATTTACGACTAGCTGCTGCTTGACATCCCAAAACACCATCAGTCAGCAGCACATCCACTCAATTTTTGTGTGAAACATGTTGCCGCATTTATCCGCTAACTGAGTAAATTGTGAAAAGTTTGTATGGAAGCAATACGGGTGTGAAATGAATGATATATGGTAAGAAATAACTGTGTGTGTTCAGCTGCCCATATGCAAACACAAACAATTTGCATCATTGGTGGATTATGTGACACTATGTCCCACTGAAGAAAAATTCCACAATTTTTCACAAGGATTTCGAATCTGGGGGTGAGGTGAAAATATTAATTTTATAATTTTTGGAGAAGTGTTTCTAAAACTGTGTGGTGACTGTCTCCGCAGGAGACAAATGATCAAACCTTTTTATCTTATCTAAGACAAGACACACTTCTGTAGGGTTTTCCTGTGGGTGTTAAAGTTGGCTCCATCGCAACTGTCTGTCAGCCGGGTCTTTGTTTGCCTCAGCAGGGGTGGATGGTCTTCTGTTTGTGGTGTTTGTGATGACAGACTCACCCTGACTTTAATTTTATCCATAATAAAAGTTAATGGGCGAAATAACAGATCATGAATAGAAAAAAACCCCAAAACATTCTAATAAATGAAGAAAGTTGTTTGTGGTTCTTTTGTTGTTCATCCTGTACAATTAACATAGATTTTTAACTAGATGGTGAGTCATAATTCACCAGTCTGCCAAAAATGCATCCACACTGTAATTTTATATCTGGAGATCCATGAATCAAATGGTTTTACCAGCACATATTTTAGGCCATTTTGGTTTGACAGTGTGAATTTCATACATTTAATAATGACCTAAGCTGAAAAAAGAGGGGATAGGTCCATGTACAATTATCCAGGTTATTGATACAGATGTATTTAACGCTATTCATTTAATTTTGTATTTGATGTCTATGGATTATTTGCAGGTCTTTATGAAGACCACACATACCTATATGGAAGAATGAGCATGTGTTGATTGTGTGGCAATAAATAAAAGACAATTGAAAAATAAAGAGACATTTGCTTTGTTCTTATCGGACACCCTTCAGTGGATCTGGCTTTAGTTACCACCCAGTCATAGCACCACCTGTGCTCCCTGTTTTTACACTCCACCTTCAACATGGTATCATCACCATCATCATCATCATCATCACTGCAACTTCATCACTGTATCATCATCATCATTCAGCTCAGAGTCAAACCTGCATGTCCTGTTCTAATTCTGCTGTCAGCTTCTTAGCAGCTCTGACAACAAACTCACATCAGAAATGTTACAATGTAGGCTAACAATACCAATTCATGGTATTGTTAATTTATGTTAATTCATGATATTATGATATTTATTATTGCCATCAAAAGCATGTATGTGTTATATATGTTGAATAAATTGATCAAATTTTATGGATTCTCTTAATTTGCGTGACACGATGGGAGTGTTGTCTATTATACACACTGGAGTGTATAGGGAGAAGAAAGATGTGAGGTATCTCCTTAGAATTGTGAGAGTAGCTGTGCTATCCATGTTTCAGTCTTACACAATATCTCATACAGTCAACTCCAGTCCACTCTTTTCATCCTGTGGACAAAAAGCCAATTAATTGTCGTCACTGTAGAATACTGACGAAATACTGAGCTTTGAGAATTTTACATTATATTCAAATTTGTCCCTTGTTTATAAAATTTTAAATGGTTTCTTCTCTCCTCCATTATGTGAATTTGTGTATTTTCATTCAGTGAACTCTAAAAAAATGTTACCATCAAATGGTAACATATATGTTTATGACACTGTACATGGTCCCTTACAAATAAAATAAATAAAATAAGATGCATAAAATAAGTACATCTTTTGAGCAACGGTGTTCGTAACGTCCTATAGGTTACAGCAGTACATTTCAATAAACATATAACAATATCATGTACACCCACACTGGGTTGCCCTTATGCCTCTGGATACTCAAAATTACATTTGTACTAACAAACATAAATATTAAACGCTATAAGATTCTTGTGAAAGCAGTGGCCAATCAGTTGTGTGACTTTCTACATAACAATGGTTTATTTGACAATTTTCAGTCAGGATTTAGAGTGCATCATAGCACAGAGACAGCACTTGTGAAAGTTACAAATGACCTCCTAATTGCATTGGACAAGATCTTCTCTGTGTACTTGTCTTGTAAGATCTTAGTGGTGCATTTGACACCATTGACTATCACATCCTATTACAGAGAATGGAACATTTAACTGGCATTAAAGGAACTACATTAAGCTGACTTAAATACTATTTGTCAGATCGATTTCAGTTTGTACACATTATGAATCTCCTATGCACGCAAAAGTTAGACATGGAGTTCTGTGCTTGGTCCAATACTATTCACCTTATATATGCTTCCTTTAGGTAAAATTATGAAACATTCCATAAATTTTCATTGTTATGCAGATGATACCCAATTATATTTATCAATGAAGCCAGATGAAGCCAATCAGTTAACTAAACTCCAAGCATGCCTTAAGGAAATAAAGACTTGGATGACCTGTAATTTTCTGCTACTAAACTCAGACAATACTGAAGTTAATGTGCTTGGCCCTAAACACCTCAGAAACACATTATCTAATAATATAGTTACTCTAGATGGCATTACCCTGGCCTCCAGCACCACCGTAAGGAATCTGGGAGTTATCAGGATATGTCCTTCAACTCCCACATGAAACAAATTTCAAGGACTGCCTTTTTTCACCTCTGTAACATTGCAAAAATCAGGTATAGCCTGTCTCAAAAAGATACAAAAAACTAGTCCACACATTTGTTACTTCTAGGCTCTATTATTGCAATTCCTTATTATCAGGCTGCCCTAACATGTCTCTAAAGACTCTCCACTTGTAATTACATTAAAAACATGTTGTGCTGCCATTGCTAGCTAACTTGTTTTTGGCACCTTAAAAAAGGGGAAAGATTCAATTTTGATTCAATTCAATTTTAATGTTTTTAATTGGCTTATATTTTTATACAGGATATTTTCCCTTCTTTTCTCTTTTCTGCATTATTCCTGTTGTTTTAATTCTAATAATGAATTCCACACATGAATTCCTGTAACCTCTCTGTATTTGTTTTTAACAATTTTTCAACTGCACTATTTATAAAAAAAACTCCAACACTTAAAGTTTAAACTTTAAAACTGTAACTTATTGAACTGGCATGTGCATAAACTTCGATCTACCACATTCAGACTGTATCAAAGGGTAATGTGGCCACTGAAGGTGTGTGCGTGTGCCCATGGAATGGACAGAACAGCTATCTCTGGGACTACCGTGATGCTTCTCTGACAGAGGCCTGACACAGGAGTTCAGGGTGAACTCAGTCTAACTGCCAATCCAATCCATCATCTTGGGCTACAAGCAGAAGTCAAGATTAGTCCGGGAGCTAAGAGAGTCCACTGACCTGCTAGTGAGGTGTCCCTATCTGAACAAGCTGGAAGTGGCAGGCACACACAGAGGTCAACAAGGCCATTAGCAAGCTGCAACATCAGGGGATAGTCGTCAGGGTGTAATTTTGACAAGTAGGGCTCGGCTGGGGAGAAGCTCCATGTCATGCCATTTAGTCAGACAAAATTTGTTGCATGAGCTTCAGTTTGGCTTTAGAGCATCATACTCTACGGACACCTGTCTTATTCATCTGTTTGACTTTGTTAGACAAAACCTTGATGAAGGAAAGTATGTTGGCATGATCTTGATGATTTTCAAAAAGCCTTTGACACAGTAAATCATACTATACTGATGTCAAAGCTACAGTGCATGTGTTTGACATACTGCTGTAAAATAGTTCACTTCTTACTTTACAGGAAGAGCTTGTCTGTGATGTTAAAGGAGATCTATTTTGACCTCACTCAGACTGTCACCACAGTCTTTACCTTGAATGATGCCATCATCTACCTATCCTCGAGACCATGTATCAACAAAGTCATGTGACTGACCTTAGGAGGCTTGGTTCTCCATCTATTAGAGCATCCAGGTGACCGTGCTTCTTCTTCTTTTCTTCACTCACCCCATCCAAGACCTGTAGGTAAGCTGTGTATGTTTGGGACTCCACTATTACCAATCTGTCACTGTGGCACAAGTGCCTTGTGTCCCTGAGGACTATACTGTACGTGGTTTTTCCCTTTTGCGGTTTTGAGTTGCATTTAAATGGCAGAGGGTTACACTGCTTGTGTTAACCTCTTCTTTTCATTTCAGGTAGCCTAATTTGTTGCACCTAGTGCAAAGCAATTATTGTAGATTGCAGCTTTGGGTAAGTGCTGTTTGTTTCACACACTTTTTCGCTCAGGAGTAAGTTAATGAAACAATTTGGGCATGATTACTAAGTAATCTCTTTCTATATTAATTTGAACTGGGTTCACTTACTCTCCCCGTTTACTCACTGTTCGCAGTGACTGGGGTTTTTTGAGTTACATCCGCACCCCCCACCCTTCCCTTACCCCTCCCTCATCATGCTTTTGCACACAATTAGTGGGGGAGGTGAGTTTTGATAAACTGTTCCTTTCTATTTAATCAGAAAAAGGCGTTATTAGCAACTTCCCTTCTTACAGGACTGTTTAGTTTCTTCTCCCTGTATATGAGATACACAGGGATTAAGTTGGTTATTATTATTATTTTAGTTAAGTGCTGGTTGTATTGTCCTGTCAATTTCCCTTTTTACCTCTGTGTACAACGGGTGGGATTGTTTACTTTTTTCTACCTGTATATGACATGCACTGGGATTTAAGTTGGTTATTATTTTTTTGTTAAGTGCTGATTGTATTGCCCTTAGCCTCTGTTCACAGTGGGTGGGCTTCTGATTGCTTCCCCCTTCACCTTTACATGTATACAGTGGGTGTTTTCAGGTGAATTACATTTATTCCGTATTTTATTTTATTGTAAGTGATTGTTGCCAGCTGTGAGTGGCCTGTTTATTGGTTCCCATTTTTCAGCTATCCGTAGCTGTTGGGCACTGCTGTTTATTTTCAGTTCACAAAAATAAAAAAAGAAAAAACAATTACAAAAACTTACAAGAAATGGCCTCACAGTTGTGTTGTTTTTGCTGAGGCCCCCGTGATGGCCATCATGAATGCCCGTTGTCTTTGGCATGGTACATTTATTGGAGGATATTGAGAATCTGTGTAGGGCAGCAGTTGAACTTCCTGTGGAGGAGCACATTCAAAGAGCCAGGTGGTGAGGGGGAATATGTTTCCAGGAAACATTCCCAGAAGTGCAGAGATGAGCACACCTTTAATTGTAGGCAGGTCCAGGTAAAAAACATGCCACCCAGCCCTCATATCACCTACCTGGTGCTTTGGGAGAACAGGGTCAGCAGGATGACACTCAGCTGCGAATCCTAGCTGCCATACGTGGTCTGAGAGAGAGTGGATAGAGTTGAGGCCCAGTGTCCTGCTACAAGAACCATGTCAGAGCCAGGACACTTGAAGGGTTCCTCCCCTGACAGGTTACCTTTTTATCAGGAGGGGAATATTGATCAACCTAATGTTCTCTCTCTCTATGCTGAAAATTCCCCTTTTGGAAGTGATGAGCAGTCTGATGGCGCTGCTGGGTCAGAACAGCTCAAATCCTTGCAATTTGAAGGAGCGTCCAACCTTAGCAACACGGGTGATAGTGAGCCCGCAGCCTCCAAGGTGATGAGTGCTGCAAAAATTGTGGAGCTCAATGTTTCAGTTGAGACTGCTCCAGTGGATGGAGTTTTGGCAGACATCTCTCCCAGCAATCAGTTTATGTTACCTGTGGCTGGAGATTATTATCATATCATATATTATCAATTCAATGCAGGCTATTGGAGACTGATCGAGGTTCAGTATGCTCCGGAGACTGGAATGGGGGATATGCCTCCAGTTTAGCAGGAGATGGCAGCCTTAACATCTCTGGGTCCAGAGTGCGTGACTGCTAATCCACACTGTCCAAAGACTGACCCACTGGTGTGTTGGACTTACAAAGCAGCCACACGAGTAGCCCGGTCAAGCAATGTTATATTGCTCAACAAAGTACTTGGTAGAGAGTTGCTACAGAGCCCTGCGCTCAAAAATAATACTGAATGGCAAACTATGGAGAATTTGACAAAGTTAATATAAGCCTATGTAAGATGTTACTATCAAGAATTGTGAGAGATGGAACAGAACAGTGACAATGGTATGGTACTTGCACTATGACATATGAATGATAACTTTATGATGATGATGAGGATGAGGATGTCCAATAAGGTGTTATTAATATATGGGAGGGATTGTCATACTTAAATAGGAATGGTAGCTATGTAATGTGTTGTTTGTCCTATATGTCATTAATATTAGACATATGAGTAGCAGCTATGTGTCCAGTAATGCTGGCCCTGGTTGTAACTATCATTTTGATATAGACATGATAGTCATACATACCATGTATACTACTGTTACGGTGGTACGTGAATAATAGCATTATGATAGGTGATGCCATCATGTACCCTGTGTATACATTTACTTACTTGTTTTGTTACCTTTTTTTCCTCGTTCCTGTCTTTCTTCTCTGTTTTCTTAGTTTTATTGTTGCTGACAGCGTGGTCCTTGAACGCAGTTGGCTGCCTCAGCACAGCGTTAGATGTTGTGTCATTGTCATCCTTTGTATTTCCCACAGAAATAATCGGAGGGGAGTGGAGCCACCTTGGTGTCTCCTCTCTTCAGTCCACGTGTGGGCCTAGTACATTACTCAATAAGGAGGAAGTAATGTCACTGGCCACGCTAACATAACACCGAGTGGTAAGCTGTATGCGTCATTCCTGTGCAGGGTGGTGCGAACAGTGGGACACAGTGCTGACACTATGTAGACATGAGGCGTCCTCACTCCGGTCAATGTATGGGCATGAAGCGTTATTCCTGTGTGAGGATATAATGCTGCTTGCTGCCTCACTATTTCCACAGGAGACATGCTGCACTGGCTGGTCCGATAAATAACAGTACCAGCAAGTGCTTTCTGCATCATGCAGCCTCTGCTGGAGGAAGCAGCCTGAGCCGCTATCATCCCAGCATCACGGAGGGGGGTGTAACTGCTTGTAAGTGTTATACTGCCTGTGTGGTCAAACATGGTGTTGCAGCCTTACCGAAGAGAAGAAAGGGGAAGTTTGATCAAAAATAGTATCAAATGTTTAAGTGTCACTTTCGTGTCACTGTGAAACCAACTGTCAAGCCAGTTATACTATATAAACAAAAGAAAGTTAACAACATAAATTAAATAACTGCGAGCGTTAGCTTAATTTCCAGTGTTGCTGATGATATCAGCACTGGTGTTTTAACACTAGATAGCTAGTAGCAATGTGGTCTGTCAACAAAGAAAATGATCACAGCAGCAGATGCAGTACAGTAAATGGCATAACTTTTTCATCTCCATCAGAGAAAGGAGAGTGGATTTGATATCTATCAACGTGAGTCAGATACACCTTCTCTCTCTCTGTCTCTTTGCTCGTTGATTTCTGCTGATGCTTTAATGTCTTCCTGGCTTTCTGTGCGCATTTAACTCCTTAAGAAGAACACAGCAAAGGGATCATAATATGTAACTTTACTGCAGGTAGTCTCCCAGGACAGTGAGGCTATTGTGTTATAGTATGTTGTCGACACAGAGTCAGTCACAGGGACAAAGTCTGCAGAGCTTTGAATAATTTGAAATTTCTCCAGTTTATTAATAATTTGTTGTTCAGTCACCTGCTGACTGTGATTTTTGAATGAGTCTGTGCAGAAGGTCTTCTTCTAGTTGCTTGGGAGAATTTCCTCTTTCTTGTTTTGTTTAAGCTGTGCTGTATAAGTAATGAGCTTAAAGTAACAGGAATACTGGGGGTATTTTTGTATGTCATACATGTAGTAAAGAGTATGTAAGTCATGTATTTGATACATGCATTGATACATTTTGATGTGAAAATAAACCATTAGATCTGTGAACATTTTACCATTACATTTTTCTGGTTTTCAGCATTGATCTGTACCTGTATCAAAGTATCGTGTAAATCATGTATTTATGATATGTGTATTGTTTCTTTTTTATGTAAACATAAATCTGTAGTGTAAAAGTTTACTGATTAGATATTATGTGTTTCATTGTATTTCACCACAACAGAATGTACTACAGATTTGAAGTTTTTAACTTTGCTGGTAAAATGACACACTGTCCTATTTTCTTAAGTTTTTTTCTTAAGTATTATCAATATGTTTAAAAAAAACATGATGCAAAGATGAATGATTAAATGTGAGTATAGTTGAACTTTAACCCTGCCC
The DNA here is from genome assembly GCF_963924715.1 of Thunnus thynnus. Classification (NCBI taxonomy): domain Eukaryota; kingdom Metazoa; phylum Chordata; class Actinopteri; order Scombriformes; family Scombridae; genus Thunnus; species Thunnus thynnus. The sequence goes on along the minus strand of NC_089527.1, from coordinate 28,244,776 downwards.
TACTAAGCTGCAGTACACAGTATACAGTAACTGTGTAGCAACAGCTGTAGCAAGAACAGCTATGACTCACCATACAGTACAATTCAAACGCACAGCAGGATGCTTTTCAGATTGTATGTGAAAATCCAAATCTTCACAGCCCACTCTCCCAAAGTCAGAAGGTTTGACAGCAGGTGCCTTCAAAAAGGTTCATGTTTACCATCTTACCAAGCATAGTCAGAGTTCTAATGCTTAAAACATTAACTCATTAGTTCCATTTGAAGCCAATGTTCACTTAGCTTATAATAATTTTATGATAATCCCTGTAAGGTTAAAAGAGCTGTGAATGTTTTCAGTCAGACTGCCGAGTTTTAGTGAATATGTAAAAACCTTCAAAAACATACTGACTCATTACAGACAGAATATGTAATAATTAACAGCCCATATACACTTTGTGCTTACATGGTAACACACTAATCACTAAAACGTTAACTTCCCCCACTGACTGGCAGGAGAGTCAGTGGGAAATGTGAAGGAAGGGAAGATACTGAGCTGTCAGGCAGACTGAGTGAGAACCATGACTCCACTGCAATATCTAGAACTGATACAAAACAAAAGGCATCTTCTCCACTTACTGCTCCCACAAATCCACATAAAAAGGATGGATTATCAGATGGGCAAAGGGGACAACCACCTGGGGCCCCAAATTAGGTGTCCCAAAAGTCCATGCATGCAGGGAATGTAAGGCAATTGGTTTAGTTAATTTAATTATTTTTTAGGGAATTTGCAGTACAATTATATAACTGAGGCAGGTTTTACGTTATTAGCTAATGATGTGGCCTTGTCTTATTGAGGGGCCCTGTGTCATAATCTAGCTTTAAGTTCAATTGTGAATTACTAATTTATATTAATTATTTTAGTTGATGTTGTATCATATTTTTACAAATGTGTCCCCATTTTGTTTGGAACGTGCACACACACATGCATGCACATGTGGGCGCTGCAACAGACGTAGCTATAAGTGTTTTCACAGGATTCCGCTGATCAACAGTTTGGCGTAACATGCAAAGAAGACGACTGCAAGCTACCAAACATGCATGATTTTTTCCAAAAATGTCTTGGAAATGTTTTATGAGAAAAGACATACCAGTACATTCAGCATGTTTTTCTGGCCTGAAGGATACACACAGTGTGCTTTTGCAAGTAATACTGAATGCAAACATAACTTTGTGTGTCTTAGAAGAAAATTCCACAGGGCACCTTTGAAGAGGAAGAGATGGGATACGTTCACATTGCAGTGGGTGGGGGGTCAGTAGGGCCCAGAAGCATTTTTTTCCCCAAGGGCCCTCTAACAGGTTTATCTTGCCATGATCCATACAGACACATACTGAAAGACAAACAGTCTCTCTGTTTGTTTCTGCTTTCTGCAGCAGGTATCTTTGCACAGTACAATGATCATAACAGTCAGTAGGCCTATTAATATTTTTGTGCTTGCTCTGCTGCAGAGAGAAAGAGAGAGAAGTGGTGCAACTAAAAGGAAAACCTTTAATGTTTTGAAGTAGGAGGACAGTGTGGCAGTGGGAAACAAGTGATGCAGGTTCAGCTTTTAATCCTTGTTGACATCCATTTCCATTTTCCTACACGACAAGTGCTGAATGGGAACAGAGACACTTTCCAGTCATGATGATTTAAACTGATGTCTAAAAATTCTCCCCTTATTTAAGTATGAGAACACGGAAATGGAAAAAGCAGGCACACATAATTTTGAATTTGAGTCCTGACTGTGATGCTGTGATGTGATGCTCTTATAGTCTAAGTTTGATAATCTGGTTTTGACCAGATGGGGGGCACTTCGGGTGAAACACAGCACTATTTACTAGCAACTTGCAATGTTTCAAGTTCTCCTGTCCTACAGGCTGAACAAAGGTATCACATGGGATTAACAATGCAAGACATTCATACAGAAGATGCCTATTTTGCTTCTCTCTATTACTAATTGAACTAATTGTTGTAATGGTCTTTTGCATGGGAAATAATTCAGATACTGAGTAGTTACCATTTAACCAAGTAAATAATGTCCAAAAACTGCGATCATTATTTGATTGACAGCTAACCTCTGGAACATGCAGAGTTAAAACTAAAATGAATGCATAGCACACATAACTCATTGATTTCATGTGTGTTTCCTGTTTTCATCTTGTCTAATCAATTCCACACATCCTAGCGTAAAGTAATCAAAATCCATAGGACAGTTTTATTACAAACTGTATTAGTCCCCTAACCATAACCTTATAGTTGTTACTGTAGCCAGTTACTGATGATAAAGGTCGCTTAACTTTTACCCAAACCACATGTTTCTCTAACCTTAACTAAGTGATCATTTTAACCCAAATGATCTTTCCCTAAACCTAACCAAGACGTTTTGTACTGAAACCTTACCAGACCTTAACCACAGCATTGTTACAGCATCAAACATTGTAATGGTTTTAGAAAGCACAGACACATGATGTTGTCCTGCTGATTACTGCCGATAGGAGAGTTTTCTAATCTGTTATGTATGGATCTGGGTGCATGGTCAAAGGACGTATTTGGTCGTTCAATTCAGAGGACTTGTTGTAATCATTAACTAGTGTATATACAATAGAAGAGGTCATCACATCTGTGAAATGCACACATGGAAAGTGTCTGCCTTTGCTGTGAGAACTCATCACATGATAAACTATGGTAATAATCAACTGATGGTACATGTGGAAAAACTCCCTAATGTGGTCTTGTGGTCTTTGAGTTTCAAGGTAACATCTCCTTGAGCAAGTAGCCAATGACATCTGACCACATCTAGAAAGATAGTATAAATTGTTGTTACTTCCAACCCAAAGGCAGGAGAACTTAAAGTACGCTTGTATCTTGTTATATGAGAGAGTACTTTTTCTTCTCTTGAAGCTTCAATAAAGTGAGACTTTGTTCCAGCACACAGAGATCTTGGCTGAAGAGTTTTTGTTTTTCCACAAAAAGAATGAGGTTGAACAAATTCACTTCAGGGATTCCCAGTCAGACAAAAAATACAGCGAACAAATAGTGTAATCTGGCTCCTCCTGCCAAACTGTTTTCAATTGGCTCATTTTCTCTTTGCTCTCACTGGCTTGCCAGGTTTCCCGATGACAAACTCAATATAAAGCTGGCAGCAGATTTATGGCTCCTGAAGTAATAAACACAAGTTGATACTGTTTGCTTTGCCGATGGGTGTGAAAGTGATTAATTTCTTAAAGGTTTTCAGTAGACGCCCCAAATTAATTTATGCACTTTCAATATCTCTAGTTAACATAGGACAACAAGAAAGAGTACAAAAAGAGAATATATACTGGGACTTTATGTATTTTGCATACATTACATTCCAGAGAGAAATATTAGCCTGTTGTTTTTACTTCACCACACTTACTAATTTCACATATGTTAAATTCATAAAAGTGAATCTCTCAAACATCTTCTTGTCAACTTCTCAGAAAATGAAAAAGGCAGACTTCTTTTTCCTTTACAATGTCTACATATACTTTTGATACTTAAGTACAGTTTACTGGAGATATTTCTACTGAAGGTTTTGTTTGCAGGACTTTTAGACTTTGGTAGTTTCGTAGCTCTTCATTTCTTTTCAAGACTAACAGCCAAGGAAACAAAAGCTTTAAAAGATGCCTTAATAAGATTAATGTTTTTCATCTTTTTCTCCTCTGCCAGAGACTCTGACTGGAGCTTGTCACTTTCACTTGTTCTGCCTTCCTGAAATGTAATTTCATGCTGCACTCACCATGAACCATCCTTTGGTTACGCTACTGATTTGTAATAATGTAATTACTAAACTTACATGATTTTTATATCACTGTAAGCCGTTTGGGCTTAAACTTGATCAAATACAAACCACCACAACCATTTTTTAGAAGAAAAATGTTCTTTTGGCAACAGGAAGCTCTCCTGCACTGCACTAGATTGATCAACACACAGTTTCTTCTCAAAATGTTATCAGGACATGTATGACAGAAGAGAAAAACTGAAACCAGTTGGGCTTGGTTTCAACTGCTTCACCTCAATGACTCTGTGTGTCCTTTTGAGGTTTTTTTCAGGAGAGTTTCATGAGAACTACTGAAAAACTGTTTTTCTCAGCTTGTTTGTGTAACTGCAGCCACTGTTAAATGCATTGTTTTACCAAAAAGATTCTATCCATGCACCATATTTAGGGTCAGCCCTATCTCCTAGAAGTTATGTTAATGTACCATTGATTTGCAACAGAAAACATGCCCATTTTTTATGAAATGTAATGAAGAAACATTGTTTATTCATAAATCTGCCAAGATGCACAATGTAGATACTGAATATTTCAGTAACATGTTTTCTGATAACATATTTCATTTGCAGTGTTTGGCCTATAATAGTACAGGCCTGGCAGGCTGTGAGGCCAATGAGGCCCCCCGCCAGGCCAAAAAATATTTTTTAATGCAAAAAATAACACCAAATACTCATTCATTCAGAAATCAATAGCGTTTGGGAGCCTCTGTGCAGTGCTGTTCCAAAACGTGAGTTAACCTCTGTGTCGTTGCCTGGGCAACTCTTGGTAGCATAGCTCCTTTTAAGGGCAGTGTGTAATATGTGTGTGTAGCGGGTGAGTGAGTGGTTGAGTGAGAGAGTGAGTGCAGAAAAGTGACAGTGAATGTGAGTGGAGCAGAGGAAAAGGTTAGTAGTAAGTTGTCAGTCTGGCAGTAAATGTACAGTACAGCCCCCTCCCCACACCATGCCAAAGCAGTCAACCTGGAGGAAACACTGATTTGATTTTAAACAGTGTAGCTCTAGCTCTGTCTGTCAGTTGGTTTGGTCTAAACTGAAATATCTTGACAGCTATGTGATGGATTGTTATAAAATGTTGACATTCGGTCCCTAGAGAATGAATCCTACTGACTTTGGTGAATCCCTGACTTTCCTTCTAGTGCTACCAGGAGAAATATCTAATTTGTTTAAAAACAAAATGATGTCATCTACAATGACTATTTTATGTTCTGTTCTTCCAATTTTGATTCCATTAGTTTGTGTATATGTTCTTATAGCAATAATAATCTTGGGGACAGCCCCTGGTGATCTTAAATGGATCCTTTACGGCATGGTTATCCTCTCTATTCCTCCCTTTCCTCCCTTAAAAGAAAAGGCTGGGAATTTTCTATATTTTTCTTATCTCAAATCTCATGTGCAGACCAAACCAACAATGAGTTGATCATATTTACAAGTATTGTGCTGATATATTGTATTCTTCTGTGCCGAAGACCTCAGTTGTTGTTCAAACACTATTAAAAACATGTCAGTGACCCACACTGCTGCACTGGGTGAAATGTTCCTTCACCACAAAGATTACGGTCACATAAGTTAGTGTAGAAAGGGCTCCAACATCTAATAACTATAATGTTTTAGTCTCCACAGAGAAGTTCCAGGTAACGCTACACCACTGTGCATGTGTGGGAATGCTGTTCTGTTTGCAGAGCCTTGCTAGCTTGTTGTGCTACATAACACAACCTCTTGACTTTGTACTAAAGTTCTTTACAATGTAGTAGTAGTAGTTTCACTTTAATGCCATCTGAGAGCCTAAGAATATCAAGCTTTACAGATATTCCTTTAGAAATTTTTGAATGCTTTATTTATTTCCATAGGATCTACTAAACTATTTCCTTTCTCGTCTTGTATTTTAGTAACAGCCCCTTCAGTTTGCTGAAGCTTTATTTGCTAAGCTAGAAGTCTGCTAGGTTTCCCTCCCTGATCATAAACATGTTTATGCCTTATCAAATATGCTATGGCCTTATCAAATTCTGATTGTTTTCGATGACCCTGATGAAGGCCACAAGCCGAAACGCGTCGGTCAACTAATAAAGTTCTTCATACTACAAGTGTTGCTGGAGTTCTCATCTCTCTAGACTTCTTTCCCTTCTCTGTTCACCTTGGAAGTAGATGAAGTTGTGCCAGAGACCCTTACTCTGCATCTTATAAGATTCTAAGTTATAGTTCCTTGTCAATTTCTGAGCGATTATGCACTTTCATGTTAGATTGAAAAATTTAAGTTTTTTTCCTGTACATGCTTACATTTTGTACCAGCGTGACTTATATTTAAGCCCTGGTAATGCTTTATCCACATCCCATCCCATCTCACGGAAGCAGAAGTCTGTGATATGTTCGTTTCAAAATGCACATCAAATACTTCTCCTAAATACTCTATGGAATTTGGATCTTGTAACCATTTTATTTGAAACTTAAAGGGATTTCAAATTCATAGGGAATGCACATCAGTTTTGACTTTACATATACCATGGAAAAAACGACATGATCAGAGGCATCAGCAGAGACCAAAATCTATATATTCTACAGTAGCTTTTGTACTAGAATAGCAGGTAAACTCAAGTTCGAGGTCAAGGTCAAGGTAATCTTTATTATCCCCAAGGGGGAATTTGTTTCACAGCCAACAGTAAATAAATACAATAAACAACACACACCAACCTACACACAAAAAAAGACAAAGAATTACATAATTATGTACATAATTACATAATACTGTTCAAAAAGCCAATGGTAGCAGGGACAAATGAGTTTTTAACTCTATTGGTCCTGCAACTCTCTCGCTTAGATGTCTCCATATATGTCTTTAATAAAATGATGTAATACTTTTCTAGTCCTCCTCCATTCCATTCCAGAGGACCTATCTATCTGAGGATCTAGGGTGCAGTTGAAATTTTCTATTATGATATATTTGCTTTTTATTTTATGTCTAATTAACAATTCCACTAAATACATTAAGAGAAAAAAAATGGAAACAGAACGTTTATCCAAAATCCTGCTCGACAGATGTCACCTCACCTAGATATTGTGAAGCTGGACACAAATCTTAGAGTAACAGTGACTGATGGTATTTGGCCACTGGGGTCTTATTATAAAGATAGACGTACAAATATTAATAATAACAACTACAATGCAGAAGTCATCCATACCTTTCCAATCGAATCCTCTCTTGTATTCCCCACAGACAAATATGGGACATACTCTTAGATAAAAGAGAGAAAGTGGAGCAGAGAGAAAAAAAAGGCTATCTGCAGTCCATATGTAGTCCATCCCTGCAAAGTGTGAGATTACCTGACCCGATTATGTGTCTCTATGCCGAATCACCCAGTTCAGAAATGTATTTCTGCCGGTGTATCAAAGACAAAAGTGCGCTATCGTAGCTTCTCTGTTGCTTTGGCTGACATGTCTGGGGGGGAAACTGATTTGGCTGTTTTTCATACAGCTCTTGCCCTTTTGATCTAGCTTCTTTGAAGACACATTCTCTATGTATGAAGTTGAGAAATTTCACATTAAAAGTTTTTGGTATGCACGGGTCATGTCTTTGGCCTGCTATGTGGTGGGCCCGCTCCAGCATCTGTGGTAGTTGCACACCCAGAGTTTCCGCTATCCATCTCTCCATGAAAATATTGTTTCATTATTTTGTTTTGTTGTTGCAAACCAAGCAAGAAGACTGCTGCCAATCAGCTCAGTGTCATCACTGGAAGTCAGCACAGCTTAAGGAAAGATGCCAGCAAAACAAGTTAGTATATACACATAATTTCTTGGAGATGAAAGGGTTGTTAGACAAGGTCCCAATAATTGCTTCCATATTAGATCCAGCTTCAGCTTTGCAAAATACCCCTTAACAAATCTGGCTGTTGGTCTCGTTGCCAACAAAAGGCGATTACAGCTCTCAACTGAGTCTTTGAGGAGGATTCATATTCAATATGTGAATTCAATGCGGGATTCAGTTTTGAAAAATAATATGGTACCACAACTGTAAGCCTTGAAAGGATGGTATATTGTGTTTCCTGTTTCATTAACTCAAACAGTACAAAGAGATCTCAGAGGTCAGGAAAAAAGCAAACACAAATGGGCAGCTCTATACAGCATTCATTTTCCCCTGTCTTCCATTAATGACACACCACTTTACTGTGCGGTCTATTCTATGCCTGAAACAAAAGCATTACTGGAGTTTGATCAATACCCATTGATTGCTACACGATATCTAGTTCATCTATCCTCTTAACTCAGATCGAAATAAAAGCAGCATTCTGAACCAATTTGTTTTTTTGTTGTTTTTTTTCTTTCGCAGATCAAGCTGTATAAACAGACCCTAAAGAATAACCCAGTGGTTTGGTGTGAAAACTGCCCAGCATTTCAGTTCAGCTAGGGTTATGAGAACTGAGGTGATAAGAGACACATTATATCTAAAGTGTGTTATGTGAACAGCATGTGGGGGTAAAACAAAACCAATTAAAAACATTTTTTTTATAAACTTAACATCAAAGAGGATGAGTTCTGTCCTTTTTTATATTAGCCTGTTCACTAAGCAGATACTCTCAGGCTGATGAGATGCAGAAGAGATAATCCAGCATGTTGAAGAGTGGTGTTCCGCATTTATTGATCTCTTCAAATGCTTAAAAAAGAAAGAGCTAAAAGAGGAAATGCTGTTCACCCATTCTTGACCCCCTTTAACTGCTCAGCATACCTTTTTAAACAGCACTCCTACATACTTCCTCAAAAACAACATTTTATCCTGCAGCAATGGATTTGTATCGACTGTACTGCTTATAGCAACGTGGATCACTTGGACAGCTGAGAAGGTGGGGGGGCAGGCACTGAGCATGGCTTTGTTTCTGTACACTTTTTTTTATGAGTTATCTGCTGTCTATCTATTTACCTGAAATTACTTCACACTTAACAGAGTGAAAAACCATTAAATTTCACAAACAATAATATGGGACTAAAGAATATATGGAGCCCCTGGTTAGTCAAAGTATGACTGAACACATAAACAAATCATATTTAATATTGTTTTGAGTTTACTAATAAGTTAAAAAATAAATTCAATAGAGTCACATGCCTAAACATACAATAGTGAGCTGACTTATATAACGAGGCAGTCTACTATCATGCTAGAAGCTCTGTGAGGCTGTACTTTAAACTAAGCTTAATGCCAACATTAGCATGCTAAACAAGCCCCCAGGAAGGGCGCCAGGCTTTGAAGCCAATTTGACATAGTGGCCAAACTGTGGAATTACAACTTCTGGGTCTGACAGGTCCAAAAAGCATTTTTCCCACGCACAATCCTGGGAAAACGAGAGGCTGTAGCATGAAGGATACATTTTTCACAACCCCGCAAATTGACTCATTTCACTATCAGAATTTGATCCATACGGTCCGACAACATTTGGAAAGTCTAGAAGAGCCGCACAATTCAATTATTTTAATCCCATTCAAGTTAGCCAGGAGGCTAAACTGGAAGTTAGCCAGCCCGGCCAGCGGGATTCTCTGGTGTGAATAGTCTTTGTGCACACTGGGCCCATAGAGCGTGTGCAGTATGTTTTCACCCGGGTAATGTCTTTACAGTGGGAAGTGACTTTTTTGGCTTCATGCGCCACTGAGCAACTTTCATAGAAATGAACAGGGCCCCACCTCCAACACTGTATTCAGTTGTCTTTATACATCTATGATGCTAACAAACTCACAATAATAATGCTAGAAGATATCCACTAATGCTAGCATGCTGATACATGATCCCCAGGAACTAGAATGCTAGCATGCTAACATTTGATAATTAGCACAAAACACTGAGTGCAGCTGAGTCTGATGGGACACCATTAATATTAGATAAATTAAAACTTTGATAGTGGCATTACATGGGAAGTCAGGGATCATCGAAATTCTTACAATTCATCCTGACGGGGACATGAATGTCTTTACCAAATTTCATGGCCATTTCATTCCAACAGATTAGGTGACTTTTAACTTTAAACTGAAAATGTCACTTCACTGGTGGCACTAGAGGAAAAAAAAGCCTTTTCCATTTATCCCCTGGGCACCATGAATGTCTGTGAAAAAAAGTGTGGTAATCCATCCAACAGTTGCTGAGATATTTCAGTCTGAACCAACTGAATAATATAGCCCATCCAACTCTTTGGAAATTAAAGAAAAAGAAAAAGAAAATATTTCCACAGTTCATCTAAATAAAATAATAAACTGTTCTATTGTTTTATTTATGTATTTGAGTTGTGATTCATCAGTTACATTTGTCATGCTCAGACATTATAAGACATTGTCAATCCAAAGTTTTGTACAATAAATGTTGTACAAGATGATGCATATAAATGAGATTTTTTCAAACTCTGGGTTTATTGTCTCTTCAAACTGAAGTATGAGGCATCCCAGACTAAATACAATCAGTTTTTCTTCTTCCAGCATGATCAAAGTGTTACAAAAAGGTTTCAGAGCAGTAGATCCCTAGGGTCTTTACATAGACACTGTTATGCCTGTTAACTTTGATTGCCTTTACAGTAAATATTACCTACACATCTCACAATAGAGGAATTCCTCCATTTGATTCCTTTTAATTCTTTTACAAAGGTATGAGGTGAATTGAATAAAGAATGACTAAACCCTGCAGTTTCCAGTGGGATTTTACCCCTAAAGCAAAGTGAGGTAGAATAAAGATGGAGAAAAGCACTTTGATAGTGTTCTTCCAGCCTCATGAAAAGTACACTGTACAACATTTCAGTCTGGTTCAACTTTGAAACACAAGTTCTCCTGCTGCCTTAAAAAAAAAAAACAAAAAAAAAAAACCTCAACTCAGTAAACTCAATTTATAGGTCAACTCTAAAAGTAAAGCTGAAAAAGTACAGTGCTTCTGACTTGTGTTCAGCTCCATACTTGGTTGACAGTTGGTAGTTTGTTTGCTCAGATGCTCTCTTGGTTTGGATATTTTCTGTCCACTTTTACCTAATCTTATTTATTTTATTGTCTGGTTTTTCAGATCAGTCTATTTCAAATCTGTCACATTTCAGCAATCCTCCAAATGGGGAGATTTTCCACTGCTATATTCTTTATTGCAATGTCTACTTCTTTACAACCTCGGTTCTGTTTCAAACCATTCTGCTTTTACATCCTTTTTTTTCCATCAGTGACTTCTCATTATGTTTGTGAAAAATGTAAGCAAATCCACTAAAGAGAATCTACAGTAAGCTAAAGGCCAACTTATAGCTGTGAGTGCTTTAATATGAGACCGTCCTCATTAGAGAAACAATAAAGTTTTAATTATTAAACAAAGTTTAATTTGTTCAAATACCTACAACAAACTCTGTTTACGTTTAAGTAATATGGACCTCATGGCTGTGTAAATTATGACCCTTCAGGAACAAAAGGTGCAAAGAGTGTGATGTTACTAGCACAACAAAATCTTGTAGGGAGGAGGTTAGATGGATGTGATAGTTCATTTGAAGTTCTTGCATGTGTGACTCAAGTCTTAGATCACTTTGTCACTACATTACAAAGGGCTTGGTTAGAAATTTCACAGACAAATGAAATCTGCCCTTGCAGTCATCCTAATCCACTAAATACACTAGAGCATTTTTTCTGTCAAGTCAAGTCAGTTTTATTTATATAGCGCCAAATCACAACAGAAGTTATCTCAAGGCACTCTTTAATTGAATGTTGGGGAGACCTAGCATTCTCCCATGAGCAAGCACTTGGTGACAGCAGCAAGGAAAATCTCCCCTTTAACAGGAAGAAACCTCAAGCAGAACCAGGCTCTAGGTGGGCAGCCATCTGCCTTGACCTCCCATTCTACTTTTGGAGAATCTAGGAACCACAAGTAAGCCTGCATTCTGGGAGCACACTATTGTCACGTGCAGCTGCATTCTGGACCAGCTGGAGAGTCTTTAGAGACTGGTTAGGGCAGCCTGATAATAAGGAATGACGATAATCCAGCCTAGAAGTAACAAATGCATGGACTATTTTATCTGCATCTATTTGAGGCAGGATTTGCCTGATTTTTGCAATATTACAAAGGTGAAAAAAGGCAGTCCTTGAAATTTGTTTTATGTGGGAGTTTAAGGACATATCCTGATCAAAGATAACTCCCAGATTCCTTACAGTGGTGCTGGAGGCCAGGGTAATACCATCTACAGTAGCTATATAATTAGATAATGTGTTTCTAAGGTCTTTAGGGCCAAGCACAATAACTTCAGTTTTGTCTGAGTTCATTAGCAGAAAATTGCAGGTCATCCAGGCATGCTTCAGTTCAATTCAGTTATGCGTCAGTTATGTCCTTAAGGCATGCATTGTTAATGTATATGAACTGAAATCGAATTGATAAATAGGACTTAAACTAGCTTAGTCCAGTTCCTTTAATGCCAATTAAATGTTCAAGTCTCTGTAATAGGATGTGATGGTCAATGGTGCAAAATGCATCACTAAGATCTAGCAAGACAAGTACAGAGAGAAGTTGTTTATCCAATGCAGTTAGGAGATCATTAGTAACTTTCACCAGTGCTGTCTCTGTGCTATGAAGCGCTCTAAATTCTGACTGAAAATCCTTGAATAAACTATTGTTATGTAGAAAGTCACACAACTGATTGGCGACTGCTTTCTCAAGGACCTTACAGAGAAAAGGAACGTTAGATATAGGTCTATAGTTGGCTAAAACACCTGGATCAAGAATAGACTTGTTGGGAAGGGGTTTAATTACTGCTACTTTAAAGGACTGTGGTACATATAGTGCTTCTTGAAAGTTTGTGAACCCTTTAGAATTTTCTATATTTCAATATAAATATGACCTAACACGTGATCAGATATTTACAAGTCCTAAAACTAGATTAAGTGAACCCAATTAAACAAATGAGACAAAAAAATAAACTTTTTCATTTATTTATTGAGGAAAATTATCCAATCTCACATATTTGTGGGAGGCAAAAGTATGTGAACCCTTGCTTTCAGTAACTGGTGTGACCCCCTTTTGCAGCAATAACTTCAACCCAACGTTTCTGGTCACTGTTTATCAGCCCTGCATATCAGCTTGGTGGAATTTTAGCCAATCCTCCTTACAGAACAGTCTCAACTGTTGGTGAGATATTGGGCTTCTTTGCATGAACTGCCTGCTTCAGGTCCTTACACAGCATTTCTATAGGATTAAGGTCAGGACTTTGACTCGGCCATTCCAAAACATTATCCTTCTTCTGCTCTAACCATTTTTTGGTAGAACAACTTGTGTGTTTAGGGTCATTGTCTTATTGCATGACCTACTTTCTGTTGAGTTTCAGTTCACAGACAGATACCTTGACATTTTCCTATAGAATGTGCTGGTATACCTCAGAACTGATAGCTCCTTCAATGATTGGAAGTTGTCCTGGTCCAGAGGTAGCAAAGCAGGCCCAAACCATGATACTACCACCACCATGTTTCACAGATGGGATGAGGTTCTAATGCTGGAATGCAGTGTTTGTTCATTGCCAAACATAATGCTTCTCATTCAAGCCAAAAGGCAATGTTCTTTTTGGAGAGAAGTGGCTTTTTTCCTTGCAACTCTGCCATGCACACCATTGATGTTCAATATCCTCCTGATGGTGGACTCATGAATACTGACTGTAGCCACTGCATGAGAGGACTTTAGTTTCCTAGACATTACCCTGGGGTCCCTTGTGGCCACCCGGAGAATTACAATTCTGCTCATGGTGTGATTTTTGTTGGTTGACCACTCCCGGGGAAGGTAACAATGGTGTTGGACGTCCTCAATTTGTCCACAATCTGCCTGATATTCGACTGATGGAGTCCAAACTCTTTAGAAATGGTTTTGTAACCCTTTCCAGCTTGGTGAGCATCTTCAACTCTTCTTCTAAGGTCCTCAGAAATATCCTTTGTTTGAGCCAAGACACATTTCCACAAACCTGTGTTGTGAAGCTAAGACTTTGATAGTGAAGACCCAGATTTCTCTTCTTTAAATAAGGCAGGGCCTCCCAGACTCACACTTGATTGTCATCTCATTGACTGAAACACCCGACTCTAATTTCCCCTTCAAATAAACTGATAATCCTAGAGGTTCACATACTTTTGCCACGCACAAATATGTAACATTGGATCATTTTCTTCAATAAATAAACAAACAAGTGTAAGGTTTTTGTCTCATTTGTTTAACTGATGTCTCTTTATCTATTTTTAGGACTTGCATGGAAATTTGATCACATTTTAGGTCATATTTATGCAGAAATAGAGCAAATTCTAAAGGGTTCACAAACTTTCAAGCAGTGCTGTAGCCTGTTACTAAAGACAGATTGATCATATCTAGTAAAGAAGTGCTAATTCAGGGTAAGACTTCCTTAAGCAGCCTAGCTGGGATGGTGTCTAAGAGACAGGTTGATGGTTTAGATGAAGAAATTGTTAAAGTTAGTTCAAGAAGGTCAAGTGGAGAAAAACAGCCTAAATATATATCAGGTTTTACAGCTGTTTCTAAGGTTCCTGTGTTTGGGGACAAATCGATGTCTGTTTAGGGCAGGAGGTGATGAATTTTGTCTCTAATAGTTAAAATTTTTATCATTAAAGAAGCTCATAAAGTCATTACTAGTAAGAGCTATAGGAATACCTAGATCAATAGAGTTATGACTCATTGTCAGCCTGGCCAAAGTGCTGAAAAGGAACCTAGGGCTGTCTCCTCTATTAATGATGAGTGATCTGGCATTACAGAGGTTCTTCCTGTATGTTTTAAGACTATCTTGCCAGACTAAGCAAGATTCTTCCAGTCTTCCAGTGGAATGAATGGAATGCCATCTGCTTTAAAGTTTTCGTAATGTTTGCTTTAATTTGCCATATTATTATACCATGGAGCTAGCGTCTTGTGTTTTATTATCTTCTTTTTTAAAGAAGTGATGGAGTAGAGTGTTATTCACAGTGGCCCCGCGGGACTATCAACTAGATGATCAAGTTTGGAGGGACTAAGTTGTTGTACTACTGTTGTATTGAGACATGGCACTGAATTCATTGCTGATGGAATTGCTTCCTTAAATTTAACTAAATCTAGCTATCTAGTGAAGACATTTTTGACTAATGGTATGTAGTCCAGTAATAGGATTTCAAAAGTTATTAAGTAATGATCTGATAAAATAGGATTTTGTGGAAAGACTATTAAATGATCAATTTCGATGCCATATGTCAGAGCAAGGTTGAGGGTGTGGTTGAAACAGTGAGTGGGTTTAATTACACTCTGAGAGAAGCTAGTTGAGTCTAATAATGAAATAAATGCAGTACTAAGACTATTATTATCAACGTCCACTTTAATATCAAAGTCACCCACTATAATTACTTTATCTGTACTAAGGACTAAGTTTGATAAAAAGTGAGAATTCAGATAAAATTACAAGTACAGGTACACAATAACAAATAGAATTGGCTGGAAACTTTTCCAGGTTGGATGAGAGAGACTAAGAACAAGACTTTCCAATGAGTTATGATTAAATTTGGGTCTAGGGTTAATCATTAGGGTTGAGTTGAAAATAGTTGCAACTCCACCTCCTTGGACAGTGTCTTGATGAATGTGAGTTTTAATATGACTGGGGGGAGTGAATTCATTTAGGCTAACATATTCTTCATCACACAGCCAGATTTCAGTAAGACTAAATAAATCAATATGATAATCTGATATTAGATCATTTACTAATACAGCTATAGATGAGAGAGATCCAATGTTTAAGAATACATTTTTAATTCTCCTACATACTATTGCAATTATGGTGTTAATTTTATCAGATTTTTATGTATAATTCCTCTTCTGTTTACTTTAGATTTAATTGATTTAACCTTCTATGTGGTTTTTGGTTGGGTAACTGCTCTAATGGAAGCACAGAGAAGCATCTAGGACTGCAGCTCTGCCTCCTGGTCTCAACTCTGGGTTGTCATGATTTTGGTCTTCTAATAAACTCAGCCATATTTCTAGATATGACAGCTGCTCCATCCAAAGTGGGATGTATGCCGTCTCTCCTAATCAGACCAGGTCTTCCCCAGAAAGTCCACCAATTATCTATGACAGCCAGTGATTGACTGATGACATGCGGCTATACATGTCATCACTGGTCAGATTTGGCAGGGGCCCCGAGAACTACTGAGTCCGACATTGTCTTTGCATATGTACACAACATATGTACACAACATTAATTTTAGTGACCTCCAACTGGTGTAATTGAGAGCTGTTACCACCAATGTTAATAATAATTTTACCATATTTAGGCTTATCCTTAGCCAGCAGTTTTAAATAGGATGCTATATTGCCCACTCTGGCCCAAAGAATACATTTGACTATGGTTGCTGGTGTTACTAACTTCACGTTTCTCACGATGGAGCTACCAATAATCAGAGTTGGTTTCTCAGCGGATGTGCTGCTGAGTAGGGAGAACCTTACTGCTTATTACTTATTAGAAACAAAAACTGGTTGGTGGTGGACCGTGGGCTTCTGCTTAGGGCTATGCTTCCTTTGGACAGACACCCAGCCACCCTGGCTTCCTGGCTGCTCGGGAACTACCAGTGGGAGTGTAGGGGCTATGCTGGTTTGGCTCGCACTGGCTACTGGGGGGCTGGCTAACTACAGTTAGCCAGGAGGAACTAAGAAGCAAGGAGACATACTGAAAGCTGCCAGTGATATGAGATGAACCAAATTGTTTGAGTTCTACTGTGTTTATCTTTGTATTTCATCCCTCCAGGTGATGGAAAAGGACAAACCCTGGGCCTTGCTCTCAGAGGAGGGCGTGAAGCAAGCTTTTCTTGAAAAGTTAGCTGACATAATGGAACCACACTTCCAAATAATCACCAGCAGAGAGTTCCTACAGAACCCCCTACTGCACGGCCCTAAAATCCAAGCCATGTTCGTGTGGAGCTGCTGCCCTGCAGCTGAGCATTTGCTGCTTAATTTGCTTCCCTTGCTGAAAGTCGTAGCCAACGGAGGAGCAGGCATCGATCACCTGGATGTGCCTTTCATCACCAGTCGAGGGGTGAAGGTGACCAACACACCTGGTGTGGTCAGTGATGCCACTGCAGATATTGCAATGGGTCTGCTTTTGGCATCAGCACGGAGGATTGTTGAGGGTAAAGTGAAAGGTTAATTGAGCCCCGAATTGCATGGACATTGTGGAACGATTCCAAAACCAAAACCTGGTGCACATTTTTCTTGGGAGTAATTGTGAGAGTAAATCATTTTTTAATTATAAAACTGACATAAGGTTTAACAAGAGGTAGTCAGATTCAGGTTTTGAGGTAGACTCCTTAATGTGCCATCAGTCAGTTAAAAATGTTGAACTACTTCTTTAAATGATGGACAGGTTACAACAATTC
The DNA here is from genome assembly GCF_963924715.1 of Thunnus thynnus. NCBI lineage: Eukaryota > Metazoa > Chordata > Actinopteri > Scombriformes > Scombridae > Thunnus > Thunnus thynnus. The sequence continues at coordinate 28,227,613 of NC_089527.1, read as the reverse complement.
TTTAATTCAATAATGGAACACCCATTAGTAATGTAATACCACAAATTTACCTACAAATTTAAAAGACTTTTCAAAAATAATTTCACAATCCAATTATATTTGATCATCAAACACTGCACCAGACTAAGAGTCTTTGTCAGGATTTAGGCATGCTGTAATTTCAAAATTTTCAAAAACAATCAAGAAAACATCAAAAACATCAAGCGAAAAGGCATAACAGACTAGCCTTAAGATGAAAACAACATTTAGGCTACACAGTTTTAAGAAAAAAAAAAGAAATTAATACATTTTATAATGCTGTCCTCAAGTAAATAAATTATTTAAATAGATGAAGATTTCCACCAGCTGGTCAAGGAAAGACATCCAAATGTCTTTTTTTCTGTGTTTTCTTGCTCACCATCTTACATTAGCATTTTGCTTATTAATACTAAACACAAAGTACAGCTGAGGCTGATGTGAATGTTATTAGTTTTGCACTAAAGTACTGGACAAATTAAAATTTTGACCTGATAATTGTACTAGAGGAAACAACTATATACATGTTTAATTATTCTGGTGGCACACTACAGCCTCCATATACAGTACACAGCTGAGGTTAGCAGTGAATACAGAGTTAGCCTTTCAGAGCCCTGCAGCAGCAGTACAGGCTTTTATAAAAACAGTGACTGATTTGGTCCTTTTCTTCATAGGTCACCAAATAGCTGTGGATGCAAAAACTACCTATTTAGCACAAAACTTGATGGGAGTTGATGTCACAGGATCCACTTTGGGGATCATTGGAATGGGTCAGATTGGATACAAAATAGCTAAAAGAAGCAGAGGATTTGACATGAAGATCCTGTATCACAACAGGAATAGAAGGTAAACGTGTTTGATGACATCATCACTACATTTTGACAAATCAATTCATAGAAATGTGCAGACCAAAAAAAAAAGTAATTTCTGAAACAATCTGTTATACTTGACTTTCAATAATGGACCATAAAAGACCTGCAGTGTGTGTACTGTAAATTACAAACAAAAATCTGAAAACAATAACTCAGTGAGACAATGTTTCTACTCTTGTTCGCTTGGTTACTGTTCAGAAGTATTGAAGATGAACAAGCAGTCGAGGCGACTTTCTGCGAGAGCCTGGGTGACCTGCTGAGAAGGGCGGACTTTGTCATGCTAGCTGTCAATCTGACTCCCAACACGACAGGTCTCATCGGCCACAGAGAACTGTCCCTAATGAAACCCACGGCAACACTGGTCAACATCAGCAGAGGTGGGAACAATGTGTTTGCTAGACTGTACTGATTCATTTTGATTAGATAATTGCTAGAATCTGAAACTCTCATATTTAGCCATATTTTGCTCTTTACATATCTCAGGTCTATTGGTGGACCAGGATGCCTTAGTCAAAGCTCTCCAGTCTGGAATGATTCGTGCAGCAGCTTTAGATGTGACTCACCCTGAACCTTTACCGAGGTCTCATCTTTGAATCACTTTATTGTACAACAAAGTGCAACGAATGTTACTTAAATTGTATTAAACATGGCCTTGACACTTCTTCAGTCTGCATAAGAACACAGTGTGTACAGACACGTGAGGCATTCAGGGACATTATCATCTTACAAGGACAGTGGAAAGATCTGAACAGGAAATTACAAAATAAAAAACAAACAAAAAAAAAATACAATCAGTATAGTTCATTAATTTAAAATGTGATATATTTACGTACTACGTAGAATGAACATTTACCAAACACTCAACCAGCTCCTTGACCACTCCTTACAACTCCTCTGTTTCATCTTGTGCAGGGATCATCCTCTCCTTGGCCTGCCTAACGTGCTAATCACCCCCCACGTTGGCATGAATACTTGTGCTACAGTAAGAGGGATTGTACAGAAGATGGTTGAAAATGCCCTGGCTGCAGTGAATGGTTTACCTATTCCAAATGAAGTCAAATTTGAGTGACTAATGCCAGATTCAGACTACATGGTATTTTTGTCATGTGTCAAATTAGGCGATTGTAGAGTCATAAATTGTTGCCGTGAAATGCTGGCTAATTATTGTGCCAGAATTTGCCAAAAGGTACATGAGAAAATTGCTGCTCATCTGCTGTATAACTTGAAGGGACTTTGTAACCTTTAGTACTGTTCCAATGAACAATGTCGCAAGGCAAGGATGTACAAAACTGGTTCTGACTGGAATGTGTTAGGATAGGAAAGAAAACTGACTCCAACTGGTGTATGTGAGTATAAAGATTATGTTCAGACATTATCATAACCAAAACATTATGAGTACATTTCCCCCTAATCTTGTGCTCTTTTCTGGCTTACTACAATATATGTATAACAGCTTCCTTTTTTTTTTTTTTTTTACCTCAGATTGCATGTTGTGTGCAAGTTTCTTCTTGGCTAAGTAAAATAAATATATTCATACAAGACAAATGAGACATATGAGTTTTCTTCATTGATTATTTTATTGATATAAAAGATTAAATGCTTTTTTTCCATACATTTGTAGTCAGCTGTTCTGTTTAGTCTAATATTCCACCATAATCACCATGACATACAATAAGATAAAAATGTATGAAAACAAATATTTTTCAAATTTTGCACCTTGTACACTTGTACACACCTTAAATTCCTTGATACTTCATGTTTTTGTGAATAATGAACCGAGCACAACATTTCTTGCCCTGCCACCTCTCTGTGCTACAGTGTGAGGACAGGTTTTCACATTAACATGCCTCGTTAAAACTCTAACTTCATCCATGGAGAATGAAAACACAACGCTGCTCAAAGATCAGTTCAAAAAAAAGAAGACCTCAGCTTCTACCTCAGTCTGAGGAAACAGCAGGACTGAAACTTGATGCTCAGGTTGAAAAGGTGAGTTTTCCTTGTAAAACTAACTCAGAGTAAAAAGAAATCACCTAGAAAGTTTTTTTTACCTCAGATTGCATGTTGTGTGCAAGTTTCTTCTTGGCTAAGTAAAATAAATATATTCATACAAGACAAATGAGACATATGAGTTTTCTTCATTGATTATTTTATTGATATAAAAGATTAAATGCTTTTTTTTCCCCATACATTTGTAGTCAGCTGTTCTGTTTAGTCTAATATTCCACCATAATCACCATGACATACATTAAGATAAAAATGTATGAAAACAAATATTTTTCAAATTTTGCACCTTGTACACTTGTACACACCTTAAATTCCTTGATACTTCATGTTTTTGTGAATAATGAACCAAGCACAACATTTCTTGCCCTGCCACCTCTCTGTGCCACAGTGTGAGGACAGGTTTTCACATTAACATGCCTCGTTTAAACTCTAACTTCATCCATGGAGAATGAAAACACAACACGGCTCAAAGATCAGTTCGAAAAAAAAAAAAAGACCTCAGCTTCTACCTCGGTCTGAGGAAACAGCAGGACTGAAACTCGATGCTCAGGTTGAAAAGGTGAGTTTTCCTTGTAAAACTAACTCAGAGTAAAAAGAAATCACCTAGAAAGTTTTCTGGAGAGAAGTATGTAATTTTATACAAATTATAGGGGATTTTTTTTTCATTTAAAGAACAGCTCCATTTAAATCCAAGGAAATGTTCGTTAAATTTGTTGGAAAATTTTACATATTTCAAATGCTTGCTAGTAGACGAATTTTGCATGTACTTTTGTACTAATTGAACTCTATTTTCAGTCAGGTGGTACAGTAAGTCCTTTTGTGTCTTATCCCATCAAGCAATGGAAGAGGAAAAACCATGGGCATTGGTCTCAGAGGTGGGGGGAGAGAATGGTTACCTTGAAGAGCTAGCTGACATACTGAAACAACACTTCCAAATCATCTGCTACAGAGAGTTTCTACAAAACCCAGTGCTTCATGGCCCCAAGATCCAGGCCCTCTTAATTTGGAAGTACTGCCCTGCAGCCGAGCCTTCGCTGCTCAGATTGCTTCCCTCCCTCAAAGTGGTTGCAAGTGCAGGAGTGGGCATCGACCACTTGGATGTACCGTTCATCAACAGTCTTGGGGTGAAGGTGGCCAACACACCTCGTGTAGTGAGCAATGCCACTGCAGATTTTGCCATGGGTCTGCTTCTGGCATCAGCTCGCAAGATCCTTGAGGGTGAGATCAAAGATTATCTGAACCCCAGGCCCAGTGTGTGACAATCTCCATGTAATTCCAAAACCAAGACCTACAGCTATCTGTTATCTCAAAGAAGTTCATCTGTGTGCACTTAAATTGACAGAGCAACTCCTTCATCTGTCCCAGGGCTCATATTTATTATGTCTTAATAGGGAATTAATCCTTAGTTGTCCACAATTTTCAGATGAATGTAAAGAATATTTTTATTTATTTTAGATATTGTAGCAAAATCACATTATCAGCTTCCATAACCTGGTAAAGTCATCTGAAAATCTTAATTTTTAAAACTTGGTCGAAGAAAAACCGCAAAACATACGTATGGAGTATTGTTTTGTCCTAAAATTATTAGTGTTGCTGGGTGGGAAACCAGAGAGGGATCACTTCCTTGTTGCTACTTGTTAATCAGGGCAGAGTGAGGAGGTCTGTAATACATATATAAAATGTTTACTTTTTAATCCTTTTTCCTCATAGGTCATCATATTGCTGTTGACCCAAAGACCACCCATATACTGCAAAGCCTGATGGGAGTTGAAGTCACAGGGTCGACTCTGGGAATCATTGGAATGGGAGAGATTGGTTACAAAATTGCCCAAAGAAGCAGAGGATTTGAAATGAAGATCCTGTATCACAATAGAACCAGAAGGTAAAAAAAGAGACGACAAACTTTGCTAATGAGGTTATTTCTTTAATTAGCATGTAACAACATGATATTTGAGTATTTTTTGTTTGCATTTTTGCAGAAATAACCAATGACTGCATTTGATAGTTTACACTGTTGATCATGGGGTTTTCCCACTCAATATGAATGTACTACACAAGACCATACAGGAAAACAAACATGCTTGCACAGGAAATAATGTAGAGCCATTGACTCTCACCTGCTAATGGTTAACGAGGTGGTATTTTACTGAGTTAAGTATTTAAATATTTTTCTTACATGGTACGGTGGGTGTATTTATTTTTTTTTAAATACACCCACCTAGATTTTTTTTCACAAAAAAGATTATGTTTTAAATAGAAAAAACAAGATACAGTCTCTCATTAATTATGTTGACAACACTGTAGAAAGCTGGAGTATAAAAAAGTTGGAATTTGTTATTGTATTCAGGAGTGCTGAAGATGAGCAGGCAGTCGGGGCGATTTACTGTGAGAGCCTGGATTACCTGCTGAGAAGGTCGGACTTTGTCATGATAGCTGTCAAATTGACCTCTGACACTACAAGCCTCATCGGCCACAGAGAGTTGTCCCTCATGAAACCCACGGCAACACTAGTCAACATCAGCAGAGGTGGGGAACAGTGTGTTTCCTAGACTGTGTTGATCTTGATTGAATCATTACTGGTTAACGTTACCTTAATAATGCTCTTTTCATGTCTCAGGTCAAGTTGTGGATCAGAATGCCTTAGTTAAAGCTCTCCAGTTGGCTACAATCCGTGCAGCGGCATTAGATGTGACCCATCCTGAACCTTTACCAAGGTCTCACTTCATTGAACATACACTCTCAGAATTCTAAAAATAACACTTATGAATGCCCTAAAGAGTCAACCTAGAAGTAAAAAAAGTTCTTGGCTGAGTGTGAGCAATTACACATATTTATCAAGTGTAAAAGTGTAAAGTGTAAAAGTCAATTTTAAGAGTAACTCTCATGTGATCACATAATTGATCACATGAAGTCGTCAATCAGAGATATGGATTGAAGCTGCATCTGCCATTTTGTACATACTTAAAATAGCCTTACTGTTTACACAGTGGTATAGTATGATATTCTGAAAAAACAAACATCATTATCATGTCTTTGAAAAGTTTATTTTTGTGAAATCTTTAAATCTCCAGGAGTAATTAACAAGTGAAATTAACAACAAAAGAAAAAAAGAAAAATTGGTTTTATGTCCTATCAAATGCAAATAATATATGTGGCTACACCACTCTATTCTTAATTATACAGCTTCAGGTAATGTATTATTCATTATGACATATGATATTTAGTATAATTTCAGAGCATTGTTAAGTCAAAAGAAGTTTGATAAATAGTTTTTATTCTTAAGTTTGTAAGGAGTAAAAGCGAAGGATTTTTACTTCTATCTTTCACTTAAGTCCAAAATATGAAATTACTTTTACTAGTTTGATAAATACAGGCCCAGAACAACATCCTCAAGCTAGACTGATGCACTATCCTACAGTAATATATGATTAATGTATTATTTTCTGCTCACTCATTCCTCATGCTTCATCTTGTGCAGGGATCATCCTCTCCTTAGCCTGCCTAATGTGCTGATCACCCCCCACATTGGGATCAATACCTACAATACAGCAAGCAGGATGGTAGAGAAGATGGTGGAAAATGCCCTGGCTGGCGTGAAAGGCTTACCTATTCCAAATGAAGTCAAGCTGAAGTGACTAATCTGCTCAATGAGTGTTACATCTTTCTGCACATGGTGTACTCATTATTTTACTACTTTAAAAGATAGAATACATTTATCTTGAAAATAAAATGTGAAAATAAACAACGGAAACAAGGCAAGTAAATGTATATTGAAAGTGTATTACTGTACCAAGTGTCTCTTTAAAAAATAAAACAGCAGTTTATACAAATCTAGCCATACATAAATGATACAGAAAAAATACATTGAACAAACATTGAATCCCAATGTGAATAAATTGAAAAATGTCTTTTTTTCTGTATGAGAAATAATGTATTTTTTGCACTGCTTACTATATTATAAAAGTAGATGCGTTTTCTTGCTTGTAAAGTATACACAGTTTATCCAAGATTGCATGTTTCTTGTCAGTGGTGTAAGTAGGGTGCTTGGTACTGGTATACTGGTAATGATTATTCCTTAATTAATGTTTGATATAACTGGATATAATGTGTAAACACCAGAGAGTTCTGTCATTTCAAAACATGCTTAAAGGATATGTTCACATTTTTTGTTTTGTTCTTTCTTAAAACAACAGGTGCCCATACGAACATTGAAACAGGTTTTTCTCACTGCAATCATTTCTCCTGTTCATACTGGCTATTAAAAGATCCACTCCAAATATACCTACAATGTAAGTGTTGGGGGACAAAATCTAAAGTCCTGGTTTTGAGAAAAATGTCTTCAAAAGCTTATCAGCAGATAATATGAGGCTAATCAAATAAAGTTGATTTTAGAAAATAAAATCCTTATTTGTGTTTCAAGGCCTGTTTAGCTGCAGTGGAAGGATAGTAACAAAAAGAGGGAATATTGACTTGATTTGACTAATTTGGATGGCTGAAGTCTCATATTATCTTTAACCCCTTAACAGCCACCCTTTTTATAGAATTTTTGCCTATTTTGCACACCCAGATGGAAAAGCTTATAACAGAAGAACTGTAAGGCCACAATGCATGTATTGGGCTTCATTTGACAAGTGACATCTTCTAGTTTCTGGAAATGTGCTTGTTTAGCATGCGGCTAAAACGCAAACAAAATTACGTCAGTTCAAATATGGCTCAAAAAAGTGTTTTTGGTCCTCAGCTATTATGAGTCATATTCTAATAATAATAATTAGGACATACTTTATGCCAGAACTATGCAGAACACCATATACTTTCTACATCTTGTCAACCTGTATAAAATTCCAGACCTTTAGGCCTAACCTTATGGGAGCTAGGGAGTTTTTGTGGTGTCACTGGTGTCCCCGAACCTCTCCAGTCATCTCCAATTGGCCAAATTGTGCCAATTGCTTTTACTCATTATTGCGTGACACTACCGCTTCCAACTGGCTTAAGCGGGTCGCTGGTGACCCAGTGGATTTTAAAAGGTTAAATACAGACTGAGGACTGTTGATTTTATTCCCCATCACTTGAATTGAAAGTGTATTATGAAAGGATCTCTTAATGGCCAGCAAAAAATAATGTGTCGGTGTTCATCTGGGCACCTGACTGTTGTCTGGGTGAAAACTTGTGAACCTATCCTTTAAAACTGTGCCTGCCTGAGGTGTTCTGTAATAGCAGAATCATCTCTATGCTCACGTCTAGGCACCCACAGACCATGGTCAAGGTTAGGGAAAATAATGTGTTTGTCAACAATGACATGAAGCATGAGGCAGGACATGTTTACTTTATTAACAGTTAACTGAAACCACATTTTTTCTCTTACCATAACCAAAGTGTGATGTTCCCTAAACACAGACGTAAATAAGGATGCGAGTTTGGGTCTCTAGTGTCAAAAACCTGCACTTTGTAAGCCCACCATCCACCCAGAAAACCTCCCAATGTGTGTGCAGTATGAAAATGCCTGGACTTGACTCGAAAATATTGCCAGTGAAAAATATCCAGGTAGGAATTACATTTTCCATCCAAACTACTTGGAAAAGCCAGTTAGGGTTTCCCTTACTGCCCCCTATGCAATAAGTGCTTACATTGCCATCACTGCAATATCTTTACATAAAACTTGAACTAGTTATATTCCATTTTATTGCCCCAAAAATTGTATAACCTTTATCTAATCATGTAGTCTCAATGCGATGAATATCTCGTTTGGAGAAACCTGAGTACAGTAGAAGAAATAAGAACGGAGATAAGACATACAACAAAGCACAGCCAGTCACACATACAAGCACATACAAACAGCATCAGAAACAATCACAGACATCACTAAAGTGTTCAAAAATTTGAACTTAGTAGTAAAGTAGTAGTAGTTTTAGATTTGAGGAGGGATGTAATATATTAATGCAGCTTCAGATGGAGACATTTCTAAAAAAATAGATAGTATGTAGTTCTCTTCTTGTTGCTAGTGAGGACCAGATTACTTTTTCATGTAGTATATGGTGAGGAGTGCTTTATATATCTCCTGTAATGAAACACAGGGCACAGTGGTAAACTGCATCAAGCTGTTTAAAGGTGGAATGAACAGCATGAGAGTGCAGGATGGATATCTCCATGGTCAAGCACAAACATAATGGTGAGATGCAAAATGGTTTTCATGTCCTCAAGAGAAATACATGCTTTATTCTGATATAAGACACCCATTTTCACCTTCAATTATGTGCTCAGTACCATTATATGCAGGAAGATTATTGAGTGTAAAACACAACACTTGTCATATTAGCATTCAGTACAAGTTTGAGGATTTCTACAGAGATGTCTGAAGAATTATAGGCAGACTATGATCTAGACATGGCTTGAGTTGGAGAAGAAATGTGCATACAGAAGTGTATCATCTGCATAAAAATGGATGGTCTTTGAGTTGTAATATTGTTTATGAAGACTGAAAATAACACTGGACCAAACACAAAACCTTGTGGTACCCCCTTTGTTATTTAAGGCTAGTGAGTCCATCAGTACAGATCACCAGTGTTCTGTCAGACAAATATGCAGGGAAACCAAATATGCACAAATTTCAAGAGCTATTTTTTGTCTCTTTTGCCTCACTCATACCCTGTTGACGTACTCATGTTTCCTTGCTAAATCATCTTAATGCTACTGCTGTAACAACTCTATTTCTGTTGCTAGATAAAATATAAATTAACTTGACTTAACTGAATACACTGGTATTAAAAAGATGAAAAGATGGTGAATTTATATAGAGACAAAGCAAAACACAAAAAGGTACAAATTAAATGAATCCTATATCCATTTGCTAAGAAAAAGTCTGATTAGAGTGGGGAGTTGAAGGTCATGTTCTGTCCATGAGGCTCTAGCTACAATATGCTCAAATAAGGCTCTTGAAGACAAGTTTGTGAGTGAATGTAGCAATGGGGACAGACAACAGTGAGGCTGCCACTCACTCTCTATCTATGATTGTGTTTTAAAAAGGGCACCCTGTCTAGCAATGAAGGGCACCCTTTCTGCAGGCAGCTCACACAGGCCTCCCTGAAGCCCATAGAGCGGCTGAGTCTGACTGGCCTTTTCCTCCCAAGGCTGCTCCTATTAACTGTGAAGGTGTCCCCTATGGTGAGAGCAACATTAGTCCATCATAGATGTGAAACTAGAGGTGTCCTTGAGGTGGTTTTGATTGGCCCACACCCCCTTAGTTTAATGTACTTTACAGTATTTTCCTTTGTCACATCTAAGTAGTAATGTAGGCACAGGAAGCATATTTGGATCTTAACAGGCTGTTCCTGTTGTCTCTCACTTTGGAATGTCCATTTCCCTATGTAATGCAGTCTTGACATTGCTAAGTCATTAAACATAAAAGGTGATGTCTCTATATTTCATTACAGTCTGATTAATTTGGGGTCATATTTTGGACTGTCAAGGCCAAAATACGACTCTCTGACTGACTGTTCCTTCCATTTGCTCTCCTCTCAGGTCTCTGACTTCACAAACAACTGTGACAAGCAGCCAGTCCAGCTATATGAAAATCATGATGGAAACCTTTTTAAGTATCATGGCAATAGTTCCATTTTTGTTTATTTCTGCCTATTTACAGTTCCTGCCAGTTTTCTTACATTCCCAATCATTCCAGATCCTGTTACTCACCTGTCCAGTAACTGCCTGCACACCTACCCCTCACTCCCCCTAAACAGCTACTCTCCGTATATACCTGCCCTCAAGCTTAAAGGATAAGGCTGTCCATTTTTTATATTTTTTCTTATTGTCAACAAATCTCATGTGCAGAGCCAAACCAACAATGAAGTCATCCTACTTACAAGTATTGTGCATGTATCCAAAGTTTGATATATCATATTCCTCTGTGCCATAGATCTCCAATGTTGTCCAAAAACTATTAAAAAAACAGCTGTTTTTAATAAACGGTAATCACTCTCTTCAGGGATGAAGGAGCATGTCACCCAGTGCAGTAGTGCTGCTCATTGATGTGTTTTTAATAGTTTTTGGACAACAACAGAGCTCTATGACACGGAGGAATAAGATATATCAGGCTTTTGATACACACACAATACTTGTAAGTAGGATCGGTTCATTGTTGGTTTGGCTCTGCACATGAGATTTGATGACTTAAAAAAATACATATAGAAAATTGTCAGCTTTATCCTTTAGGGCTGGTCCCACCAGACAGTGACACAGAAAATTTTAGTCAGACGTCTCGCAAAATATGTGATTTCAGGAGCTTGGAGACAGACTGACTACTTGTAGGTCCAGTTGGTAAACTACTGGAGCTGGAACACGCTAGCACTAGTCAGTAGCTGTCGATGCTAACAGGACAATAACGTATTTGTATATGGGTCATATATTTATGTCTGCGTTACAAATTCCAAACCTATCTCAAATTCCATAGCTAGCCCCAACAAGACTAAAGTCTCTTGCGCCGCCTATGGCCTGATCATCTGTTGTGCCTCATAGCCTTAATATTTCCAGTCCTTGCACTGCCAGCCTACTTGTCTCCTCAGGAGCTCTGCCTGTTTTTGGATTTTGTTTGCCTTTTTGCACTTGTTTACCTTTGCTGACGGCCTACCTGTTGCTGACTTTGTTTTTTGGACAAAGACCAAGTGAACTACATTTTTTACCTTACCTGCTTCACCCCTGCATCTTGCTTTTGGGCCCTCACAAAATTTACATGATGATAACATGAATTGTACAGAAGGCAGGTAATCAGTTGCATTCAAAATATTCCTAAATACTGTACCAATGCAAAGAGAAATCAGTAATGTTTTTAATTAAAATGGCATTAAATACATATTTATTTTGGCATTATGAGCAACCCCTTTCACATTATGGAGTCATTTGAACCAGTAAAATGCTGGTTATTGCAGTATGACTGCATGGTATTGCTCCCTTTTTTGTACTCTGTGTTTGCCTGTGTGTAGATGAGTGGGTAGGTAGTGTGTGAAGAAAAGCTTATGAACTATACTGCAACTGTGACTCACAGACAATCCTTCTCACATGTAATTAACATCATTTTAACTTTATCTTGAAAAAAGGGATACAAATAATGAACATACACATCTGAAATGTTGAAATCTGGTGGGTGAGTCAGAGAGAGAAGCTGCTTGAACCACAAACAGATCAATCCCTCTCTTCCTGTTGGGAAAGACTGAAGCCTTTTATTTGTTCCTGGCTTTGTCAGTGGCCCATCCTCATGTTCCACTTCTATTTTTGCATTTTCAACTACAGTAGATGAAAGCATATCTACTGTAAGATTTTGTTTCAGATCTCAGGTTTTTCTGTGTAAGATTTTTTGCGGGAATGGCAAATGTTTTATTATTATCATTATCCAGATGAGGAGGAGGAATATGCCATCCTTTAATAAAGTTCGAGAACATGCAAGATAGTACTGTTAGAGTATTATAAATCTGTTGTTTAGTATAATATCGCATTAAAAAAGCTAGTAACACTTAATTTTACAGGTCCACAAATTTCATGGTGATTTCATAGAAAGTAGGTGATAATTAACAAGTAATTTCCAACTAATTTCCTTAAAATTACCCACAAATTTCATGATAATTTCCAAGTAGTTTCTGCCTAACTTCTGCTGAGCAGACCACTAAATTGAAGTTGTTGCAGCTTAATTTTCAAATAGTTTCTGCCTTACTCCTGCCAGGCCAGTAATTTCAAGTACACCATTTACATCCTCACCAATTTCTGCATAAGTGCAGCAGATCAGTCCAACTTTGTAACAATTTTGTAAATGTCATTTTTAAAAAATTGTAAGCCACCATAAATTGCAGATTACAGAGAAATACAACTTCATAATAAAGAACCAAGTTACTAATTGCCCATTTTCAAAGTCTCATTCCTTGCCTGCTTATTGAGGCCTGATAATAATGTCTTCACACCACTGAAGTTAAAAGTCCATCCATTTTCCATTGCCCATCCGGGACTTGGTCGGCATTAGACTGAATAAGGAAACCCAGACATCCTTCTCCCTGGCAACGCCCTCCAGCTCCTCCTGGGGGATCCAAAGGCGTTCCCAGGCCAGGAGAGATATGTAATCCCTCCAGAGTGTTCTGGGTCTGCCCCGGGGTCTCCTACCAGTTGGATGTGCCTGGAACACCTCCAGAGGGAGGCGTCCAGGAGGCATCCTAACCATGTGCCCAAACCACCTCAGCTGGCTCCTTTCGATGCAAAGGAGCAGTGGCTCTACTTCAAGGTCGGATGTCGGAGCTCTTAACCCTATCTCTAAGGCTGAGTCCAGACACTTTCTGGAGGAAACTCGGCCGCTCGTATTTGCAATCTAATTCTTTCAGTTACTACCCAAAGCCCGTGACAATAGTTGAGGGTTGGAACATAGACCAACTGGTAAATTAAGCTTTGCCTTCTGACTCAGCTCTTTCTTTACCACAGTGGTCCAGCACAACACCCGTGTTACTGCTGATGCTGCACTGATCCGCCTGTCAATGTCATGCTCCATCTTACTCTAACTTGTGAATAAGACCCCGAGATACTTGAAGTCCTTCACTTGGAGCAGCGACTCACACCGAACTCAGAGGGAGCAGTCCACCTTTTTCCAGCAGAGCACAATGGCCTCAGATTTTGAGGTGCTGACTCTCATGTCGGCCGCTTCACATTTGGCTGCAAACTGTCCCAGTGCCTGCTGGAGGTGATGGTGTGTTGAAACCAACAGAATCACATCATCTGCAAAAAGCAGAGAAGCAATCCTTAGGTCCTGAAACTGGACACTCTCCTCCCCCCAGCTGTGCCTTGAGATTCTGTACATGAAAATCACAAAAACAATCAGTGACAAGGGACAACCCTGGTGGAGCCCAACACCCACTGAGAATGAGTTTGACTTACTGTTGAGAACGCGAACACAGCTTTCACTGCGGTTATATAAGGACTGAATGGCTTGCAGCAACAACCCCGGTACCCCATGCTCCCACAGCACCACCCACAAGGTGCCCCAAGGGACATGGTTGTAAGCCTTTTCCAAGTCTACAAAGCACATGTAGACTGGATGTACCCCTCAAGTGCCCTTGCAAGGGTGAAGAGCTGGTCCACTGTTCCACAACCAGGACGAAATCTGTATTGTTCCTCCTTAATCTGAGGTTAGACAATCGGCTGGAGCCACCTTTCCAGCACCCTGGCTTAAGCTTTTCCCGGAATGCTGAGAAGGAGCACACCCTGAAGTGCATGCACACCTCAAGTTAAAAGTTATTTTTTTATATTTTGAGACAACAATACATAAACAAATTAATAATAAACAGGAAAAAAGTAACTTTTAAAAAGGTTTTGAAATGAAAACACATTTGTGTTAAAACTTGTACACCTTAAATAATACTCTGATGTCTTTAAAAAGGCATCCAACCACTCCATCACAGTGTTTTTTGGCCAACCAGTGGTTCCACTCAATGAATCTGAGGTTCATCTTAAGAGCTGAGGGCATTCGGTTCCCCCTGAAGCGGTAGATGTTCTCCTTATAAGTACGCCGGGCTCTCTTAATGTGTTGTGTATAAGACCCTGTCTGTGCATGCAACGTGTCGCCTGTGGTTGACTTAACAATCTTGCAACAGTCTTTGATACACTCTCCAACAATCTGTGATAAAAACAAAACTAATAAAAACAAACTACTGAAAACTAAACTGAAGCTAAACTAAACTGAACATGAAATTCAAAAATAGTATAGAAATAACAATTAGGCTAATTGATGAAAGAAAACTATTATAATCTGTGTGTGTGTGTTTGAATATATGCTATAAATTAACTACCCACCTTGCCAGTTTAGCATGCCCTGTTTTGAACTGGCCGTTGTGCCCCTAAAAGAAATTGTGGATTTCCTCATTTAAAACAAAGCAGCAAATAAACAGACTCTACATTTTCCAGTGTCTCAGTCATCATGCTGGACATCAACTGTAGCGCAAGATTTCTACCACTCCCGCAAATATATATGTAACATTAACATAAACATTAACAGCTAGCCTGCTAGCTAACATTAGCTAACAATTAACGTTATGTGATAAGCACAAGGAGCTAAATGCTGTTCAGTGCAAGTATTAATACACATTGTGTTTACCAGTTTACCAGTCACACACTCTCCTACCAGGCTCTTTGAAGCAGTCAAAATGATTTTCTCCAGCTGTTAGCATTTATAAGACTGCCTGTGTGTCTTTCTGAGCTCCTTATCATCTGTAACAGTGCTTGACATATTCCGTTTCTGCAGTAGACACATTGGAATACACTTCGGACTCATTTTCACTCGTCATGAATTTATTTCCTCTGTTGCAGAAAAACACGTTACACAAGCTTTCAGAAACTCCTGCAGGTTAAACCGGACTAACAAAAGACTTTTAATGCTGGCTGACTCTAACACACTCACTATAAACAGATTAAGATTAAGACTCTCGCTAGCCTAGCAACATTAAGGCTACAAACAACCTGTAATGCAACACTCCATGTAGGAGTCAGTTTTACATATCTGATGTTGTGAACACATAATTGTCTAGCTGTTAGTGGAGTGTGTATACAAATTTAACTATAGACCGACATGCGTAACTGGTAAAAAATATTCTTGATGGTTTCCCGTTGACATCCCTAGCCAGAATACTGCTGCATAGTGTTAGCTAACTATACGGGCAAACGCCATGGTAGCTTCCCTAGGTGACAAATATTTGTCAGCATGGACAGTAATTTTGACAATATGATTTTATGTAAGCCTGAATGGCATTCATCAGTTCTCTGTCTTCAGTCTTCCTTGACTTGCTTGTGTTCGTATGAGTGATGTTGTCATGGTGATGTAAATGCTGCTCTAGCCGCTGAAATTTGGCAGTGGATCTGGCGTATCTGCCGGCTATGATAACTGTCAAATGGTGTGCAGATTCTGCCTACTCAGTGCACCAAAGGTGTATGCCTGCATGGTAATGGTGACTCAGGAAAAAACTAACTAAAACTAAATTTCTTAATTTGATGCAAATCTTCAACTCAATTATATCACAGAAATAAAATTAAACACAAATGAATGTAAAACCAAAATTGCAGTAAATAAGAAATTACGAAGTGGTCATTCATACACAAATTGAATGTATCGTCAGTTAGACCAAAATGCACTTATTATCAGTTATCAGTCTTTATCAGTCAATCTGCATGTTTCAACCACTCAGATAACTTTGTGGGTGGGACAGTGCTGTCATCACAGCAGGTGACTATAACATTTACAGCATGAAGGAGGAAGGTACAACTGGATAGTACTCCACTTCTTTTGTCTGACTACCCATGTTTACAGTCAGACAGATCTGTTGACCTACTGTTCACAGTTTTCAGTCACCCACAATGGGTTATACTGCTACATCAGCCCACAAGTGTATGTGATTGTGTATGTGTCAAGGTTATTATAGTAAACGAGCTGAAACTGATGGTCAAAACACAATGGAAAACATGGCCAAACACAATACATATAGTATAAAAAGAAGCTATCAGGAAAATTAAACAGGACAGAATGCCTTTATAAATATATCTTTATATTTCTGAGTCAGTGGTCATGTGTTTTGTGTGGGTTGGAGGTCTTACTTCTCTCTTTTTAGAGTCTGCTACCACCAATCTCCTTATTGAACCTAGTGAATTTGGTGAACCTAGAAAACTGAGTGAACCTGTAATCTGTCTGAACTGTAAGATCTTGGGTCTAAGATGCTTTAGAGAACTCCAGATTTAGATACTGTAGGTACTATACCCAAGATCAGCAGCATAGATTCCCTACCACAAGAGGAAGGTTACACACAGGTTACATTTACCTCTCATCCTTGATTTGGTGATTGTTAGACATAAAGCAAACATTAAAACACACACACACAGGTTATTTTACTTTTCTCTTTTCAATTAGCCTAATTGTTATTTCTATACTATTTTTTGAATTTCATGTCCAATTTAGTTTAGCTTCAGTTTAGTTTTCAGTAGTTTGTCTTTATTAGTTTTGTTTTTTATCACAGATTGTTGGAGAGTGCATCAAAGACTGTCACAAGATGGTTACATCCATTATCAAGTCAACCATAGGCAACACTTTGTGCATGCACAGACAGGGTCTCATACACAATACATTGAGAGATGGTGGCTTACGATAAAAAAAACGACATTAATGAAATTTGTTACAAAGTTGGACTGATCTGCTGAAAATATACAGAAATTGGTGAGAATGTAAATGGTTAAAAAATATACTTCAATTTACTGGCCTGCAGAAGTTAGGCAGAAACTAGTTGGAAATTACTTCCTAATTATCACCTATTTTCCATAAAATTACCATGAAATTAGCTGGTAATTTCAAAGAAATTAGTTGGAAATTACTTGCTAATTATCACCTACTTTCTATGAAATTACCATGAAATTTGAAGACCTGTAAAATGAAATGTTACCAAAAAGCTATAAGCCCAAGGCAGAATGGCCATCTGGAGTACTGAGAGATTTCATAGTGGGCCATTACATAAACTGGGCCAATGCAATGAAATAAATGGAGAGAGAGTGCTGTGATAGTGACTGGCCCAGTCAAGTGGACTGACCGGACTGACTGAGTGGCTCTGGGTTGCTGTCATCTCCCTTACATCTTTCCCCCAGACAGACCTCCTGCTTCATTACAGAAGGGTTCAATGCCAAGTCACTCTGATGAATTATATTAGCATGATGCTGTATTTATTGCTTTACTGTTCAGTTTGAATTCAAATGTTTGTACTTGTAGTTAATGTATGAGAGTGGAACATGAAAACCACTCATATCTGTACAGTGTAATACAATGCAAATACAACTGCAGTAAATACCAGTTACCTTACTCATTCATGTTTAGTTTTTGTTCATACTATTTTAGTTGTTAGTTGACTGTATTATATGGAAAGGTGTTTCTGATATTTTGTCCACCTCACAACTTCACAAATACAGTTTTGAACTCACCATAGAATCAGATCTGACCAAGAGTACATAAAAATTATAACACAAATAAATACATTATCGTTATTATTGTATAACATTGAACAGGAGATTCTATTTATGTATATTTCTACAAAATGTCATAGTTGCTTTTAAGAAATCAAATCTGTTACACAATATAATTGTAAATGCAATTGTTATACAATGTAAAAGTGTGGCATTAGCCATGTTGTGTGGGTTTTGGTGGGCTTTATTCCCACTCTGCCCCTGCTGTAAACCATATGTCTCTTTTGCAAAAGGATACTAAAAATAATGCCTTTTTAAAATGAGACTTCATCAACCCATCAAATCTTGGGCCTTAAAGAAAGACATCTGGACATATTTAGTCCATTATGTTTACACATTATTTTCCATCTGTGATAAATTGTGTCAGAACATACTCAAATTCTTTATTTGTTTTTTTTTATCGGAAAAAAGGCTAAAAAGTTGTAAACAACGTATTTATGAATCAAGTTTAGTGGCAAGGAAAATGTGAGAATTTGCTTTTCCTCCTCAGAAGTGAGAGAATAATCACTGTTTGACAGCTGCATTGTTTTTGAAACTGCTAGTTTTCACAAATAATAAAAAATGCTTTACACTGTGTTTAAGATTAAAAAAAAAAGCAAACTTAAAAATTAAGGCTTGGTGTGCAAGGCAGATAAATACTAAAGCACTTTTGAAACTGTTAACATAACCAATTAATGTTAAGAAAGCTGTTACTTGTGTCACTCCTAGGAGATTAAGGAGATTTAAGGGTATTAGTCATGATATTGACAGAGCTGGTGAGGCAAAAAGAGAATGCAAAGATGAGACGTGTTCTACAGTATTTTGAACTGCAAGCATCATACAGTTATATGGAAATAACAGCAAGATCGATTGTGTAGACATTGATTAATAATAAATGAGGGCCCCTTCTCGTACATGTTGACTGAAAGTTTTGTCAACCTCAGTTTTGTAACATAAAAATTTCAAACATCCTTTTTGTCTTGATTTGATAGTAGCAAACCAAACTGCAATTGTTTCCTGAACCCTGCTATGTTTTCCTTTTTAAACATATGAGTATCTCGTTGCATGCCCCATTGTTTTGATTTGCTGTTATAGTGAAGTGGGGCTTGTTTTATTTCGGCAAAGGTGTCATGCTGCTGTGTGGGAAAGAAAGATGCAGAAACATGTAGATGTGATCAGATGTTGGAGTGCAATGACCAGTGCAAGCAGCGCTATAACTGTTTGATATTTTCCTGACCTTGAAATTCACTTTGCGCACCTGTGTGATATTTTGGTGCTGAGTGCAGGTGCACAGGTGGGAGGAGAGGTGCAACAATGTGGGAGGGTCATTCAGTTAGAACAGCGCAATGCTAGTTGTTGGTATTTTGGAGGTAATTGGGTATTAGACATTGTGTTGAAAATAGACAATTCAGAACCACATCTGTTTCTGGTGCAGTGTCACCTCCCTAACATCCTACTTAGAGCAGATGTGCGGCAATAACAGAATAATGTTAATAAACTATTTAAATGTAAATAAACTATTTTAATTAAACACTCCATTAAGCAGATGTGTTCCCCCGGCTATTGTACCTCTCTTTCTCTGCCTGCCTCCACTTTGTCATTTTCACTAGTTTCTGGTTCATTGGACAAGGTTGTTTTATGGTGAACAAATTGACAGTATGGCATACCTTACTTACTAAATACATCTCATGTGACAACATGAACTCAAGCAGGTGATTCCAATATTTTGTTTTCTGCGGAACTGCAGGACAGTGTCCAAAACAAGTTTCCCAAAGGGAACATTATGGCATATCCTATCTTATCTTATCAGTGCAGAGAAGGTCGTTATAGTGACTGGGGATGCTATTGGACCAGATCAACCAGAGAATATGAAAAACGGCAGCCGAATGAAGCAACTAATACAGGAGTTTATATGCCAAACATCATGTAAATTCTTCATGGGGCTACAGCCTCCTGTGTTTACCTTAAATCTCATGCAAATGACACCAGGCTACTGTAAAATAACACACACATCTAAACACACATCAGCCTGGTTGGTTGTAACTCTGTATTCTTTTATGTGGGAGACCTCAGATTACCATTGTTAATCAATCCTTTGCGCCAATGCATTCTTCCCAACTTTTCTTTTCTCATTTCAAGTATAATGAGGGCTGCATTTAAAAATAAAATATATAACAGAGAGCTTTTGAAATAAATGTGCATCCTAAATTAAGGTGGATCGATCACATTGGGCTCTTAGATCATTTATTTTCTGTAGCTTCAGTTTGGATCATTTGAGTGGGTATATAATTGCTCAAAAGATTTATGCTTATATGAGACACAGTGGTTTTGAACTGCCCATGGGAAGTAGCCTAAGAGTCTATCCGTTCTTGATTAAAAGCTCTGTTTTCAATGTCTACTTTTCTCCTTTTAGAACACACTGTGTGAAAAGAACTTTTCTCGAGCTGAGCTGATACTAAAAGGTGACATGAAGGTGACTCTTTCTCTCTCTTTCTCTCTCTTTTTAATTCAATGGGCTTTTTTGGCATGAATGTTGAGAACAATGTTAATATATATAATAATTATATATATGCAGTATATCCTATGTATGTTTGTGTGTGTGTGTGTGTGTGTGAATGCATGCTTGTACTGTGTGTGTCTAGGTCATTCACTGTCCCTCAAGCTATTGCATGTTGATACATATTGGGCAGCAAGATATGCTGTCTCCTTCTCTTGTATAGTAATTTGGAGAGAAATGAACTTGTCTCTCTCTCTCTCTCTCTCTCTCTCTCTCTCTCTCTCTCTCGGAGAAAGCTTTCCACTGCTGTCTCTCCTCACTAGCGCTGTATCTCTGTCACTTGCTTGTGCTCTCAGCTTGCTCACCTTCTCTCTCTTTTTCTTGTCTTTTTTAAAATGGGCAGCAGACAACAAAGCCTAAGTTTTAATATTATTAAACATAGAGAGATGTCCTCCCCTCATCTCTCTCATTGCAGGGTTGTACAGCCCTGATCTCTGCCTGTGTTCATGATGCTGCTGCAGAGCAGAGCAGCTTGCTGATACTTGTTTATTCAAAGTTTATTAATATTGATCATGTCGCATGTCCAAATTACACCAAATTTGACACTGCACTTTTTTGGATCCCCAGCAATGTACCTGCCAAGTGTGAAGTACATCAGATGAACGGTTGTCGAGATATGCAAAGTACACACATACATACATACACTGTTAAAAAAAAAAAAAGGTAACAAGTCGGGCAGCAAAGTTTCAAGATGGATACCATAAAATTACAGTAATTAACTGTACCACAAAATTACAGTAAATGTTTTACAGTAAAAATTAAATTAAATTAAATTACAGTATGTTATTGTTGATAAATGTGCAAAAAAATACATAAAAATAGCTACATCTAAAGCCAATCTATCTAAATTGAGGGTATTTAGCAGTTATTTTATGAAACTACCTAGTATATCTAAAGTAATTTCCTATTAAAAATTGTTTGGCTTTTTTTCAAGTTCAATAACTAAGAAAAAACATATAAAAAAAAACTATGACACAATGTATTTCACATGCTTTGCAGTAATATTAGCTTTGACTTTGGAGTTTGTGTTGGATTCTGTGGTGTGGTGGGTGCTGGTCATTTGTAGTCGTTAGTGGAATCAATCTTCAAATAATTTTACTGTATTGAAATAACATCCAAACATATTTGGATGTTGTTACATTTAACTGTTGAACCTGCTCTTAATAAACTGCTTGTCATGTGTGAACTTGCATTTGTATGTGGGTCTTTGAGACTCCACTTGAATATACACTTACATGATTGGCTGAAAAGAAAGGAGACATCTGATTGGCTACAGATAATTCTAAATTCACACATGACAAGTAGTTTGGTTCAACAGTTTGTATATAAATATAACATCATCCAAATGTTTTTCATGAAAACTCCAAATACTCTTAAATACATATGTTTCTGGATTTCTGCTACATTTATTTAAAACAATAAATATTTGTGTGCATCAGAAATACATTTGTGAACCTTATTTTTTTATATGATGATTTGTTTTACATTTATATACAACAATGACTATTTTTGAGTGCCTTGAAAAATGTTTTTGTGGAGAGAGCCATTTATATATAAATCCCTAAATACATTTGTGAATCCTTCTGTGTGAATTAATTAATATTGAGACTGATCTGACACGATGTTGTTGGGTTACTATGTCATTGGAATAAAAACATATTTCACTTCCAAACTGATTGCCTGAGCTCTGTTAAGATTGACAGAATTTGTCAGCTAGTCACTAGCTTCAAATAGGCCTACAATGAACATTTGAATGTATTTTTGATTGCATTGTTTGTAATTATTGACACAAAGGACCTGTATTTTGAATAGAAGTGATATAGATGTATTCCATCCTCAGTTTCCACAAAGTAGTGTATTTACACATGCAAAAATGAATCCCTGATAAAAGATGACATTGATCTTTTTGAGTGAATGTGTCTCTGTGCTTTTTACATGTCTTCTCAGCTCAGAGCGATACAGCAGTCTGGAACATGCAGCCTGCTGTTTTGAGGAAGAAATCACAATCATGAACAGCCATCAGCCAGGTAAAGTAGGGAAATGATTTAAATAAATCATAATTTTAGCTGAAATCCTTGCCATTTGCAAAGAACCAGCAAAGATGCACCTAAGTGAAGTGGCACGTGAGATGGTCCTAGCATATCCAAAGTCTTTCAAAGACATAATTGCAAGTGGCAATGATTCTTTGACAAAACAACTTCAGTGCAGAGTTGATAACTACAAGGGAAATGAGATGCTGGGTAAGCAACAGAAAAGCACTCCAAATGACAACAGCACTGTTTCAGAAAATAAGAAGCTATGGAGAGACTCCTATGGGTGTATTCACTAGGAAAGTGGGTCTATGAATGTGGAAGCACAGATGACAAAGAAAAAAGAAAGGAATGCAAAAAAAAAAAAAAATCTAATAATAATCTCAGACACCTTCGTATCTCAGAGAAATGACATAGGGTTTGGTAACGACACACAGGCCCTTAAGGAAGAATGGCCCTACCTAGTCTCTTGTCGGCATGAAGACTCACGTCAATATTATGTATTATGTATTATTATTGTTGATATTATCAGTGCCGAATCACCACTGCTGATATATGAACTGCTCTCTAGATTATACTGATTACTGATTATAAAGGGAAATCTGAGTGGTTCCATTGACCCCATTTTGGTTATACAAGGTTATGGGCACTTATTATAAAATTGTCTATCACAAACAAAGAGTATGTTACTGGAAGATATTGTTTTCCCTATTTTTTCAGTAACTGCTCCACTAGTACATATCAAGAATTGTTGACCTTATTCAAAACCTTACAGAACAAATATGTATATAATAAATGTATATATAAATATATGTATATCATAAATGGTGAAATAGAAAATAAGCTCTTTAGTTACTCAGCCAATTATTATTATTATTATTATTATTATTATTATTATTATTATTATTATTATTATTATTATTAATATTATTATTATTATTATCATTAATAATAATAATAATAATAATAATAAGCTAATAGCTAAATCTGGCATAAATCATATCTTCTCATTTTGAGATTAATGTTTTTTGTGCATTATTATTATTATTATTATTATTAATAATAATAATAATAATAATAATAATGCTATAATATAGCATATATAATATATAATATAATAATAATAATAATAATAATAATTATTATTATTATTATTATTAATAATAATAATAATAATAATAATAATAATAATAATAATAATATTATTATTATTATTAATAATAATTATAATAATAATAATAATGCACAAAAAACATTAATCTCAAAATGAGAAGATATGATTTATGCCAGATTTAGCTATTAGCTAATTTCCATCTGCAGTCCCTGGGCAGGTACACAGAACAATTTCCAGATAATAAAAACATTAATTTCCATGCAACACCATTACATAGTCTCTATCACACTGACAATTCTACAGACAAAACTAAAAACACACATCAGCATATAAATACCAGCAATTCATCCAGTACAACCATAGAATTACAATTCATTGCAATTTAAAATCTGAATCACTGTAAAATTAATGTTGACATGACAAGTTGCTCAATATCCACTTTTTTGCACCATGGGATTATAGATATTGTTTGATTAAAAGTTTAGAAGATGAGGGAAAACTACTTACTAAAACTCAAAGCGGTTAATTGCAGCCACTCTGTCCACAAGGTGGACCAGTATGCTGGAAGATTACAGCAAAATACCAGTATCCTCAGTAATACAGTGCTCGTCTGTGAAGACAATTTTATTGCAAATTTTGATATTTAAAAGTCACATTAAACCCACTAATCCAGGTCTGACCAATCAGACATCCTTAATCTTTTTTTTATAACTGACATAAGATAAAACTGGAACTTTTAAGGTTTAGCATAGGTTTATTTAGCATATGTACTTGTAAGTTGTATGTACTTTGAAATCAGCAATACCAGCTCTACTGGGTGTCTAGAGAGCAGTTTGCACATCAGCAAAAATCTTTAATCTCTCACAGACCATATTTCATTCTCTCGTTCGTGCACAGTTTCAGTCTGTCTTGCGCATATGCTGGGTCTGTCTCGACATCTCTTGCAGACAAACCTTCCACTTCCTTGTGCACATTTTCACTTCCTCAGATACCTGGCACAAATATTTAAGGTTCCGTATGCAGGGACCCAGCGTTGTTCCTCACTTTCTCAACTAATTTCTGCCAAAATCAACCCCCCAAGACTATCCCACATGGTAGCACAAAACATTTTGCTAATTTAATCAGATGAAAATTCCTCTGGCTAGGACAAACCTGTAAAAGCAAGATGCAGGCTTTTTGTCAGTATTAGTAAATATGAAGTAAGTTTCCAATCAAGGTAGTGTCTTGCTCATCTGCTTTGTAGATTATTTGGAAATTTGATTTTGCCTCATGGTTTAGTTTAAAGGTGCCTTATGCAACTTGGATACAGTGAGCTAGATTTTCAAGTATACAATGCAAGTGAATGACTTTACTGGGATGTCATATTTTATTTTTTGTCATAGTTGTTGACATCAAGGAGGTTTCAGCATAGAAACAGCCCAGAAGAACTACAAACAAGGGGTATAGGAGTGAAGTGAGCCCTCTGCTGCCCTCTTGTAACAACAATTTTCACACACATCCACACACTTCATGTACTGCAGCGGTACAACAACAGGGTGCTCAATTGAAACTAGCAACCAGTATACATGCCCTTAGCTGTCTCCCCTGCCATCCCTTGTGTATCTTTTATTTGAGATTGATAAAATTGGAATGTTATTCTGAGTGGATGTTTTGTTGATATCTAACAGTGTTTGTATTTCATATTATTTTGTATTCCTTTACCTACAGGTGCATCTTCAAGATCAGCCCTGATGCTCTCCAAAGAAGAGCATCAGGAAAAGAAGAAGAGCAGTGCAGTGAACCTGAAAGTCCTGATCACCTGCATTTCAGAGTTTGAGTGGAGTGCTTAATGGGTAAATTGCATGGATTAAAGCTCTTAGTTGACATGACTGGATTCACTCATTTTGAACCCAGTCTGTCCAGGTAGATGTTTTGGCTCATAGCATTCCAAATCTTTCCACTAAACTGTCTGTCGTCCTTATCTCCTATACCAGATGCCATTTTTTTCTTGCATTTGTCTCACACAAGTCCCACTGCAAAAAAAATATCAAAGCAGCTGTTGAGAGCAGAAATACAGATGCAGAAAGATGTTTCTGAGTTGACTCTTGATTCTGGATCTTTGCAAAATCCATGCACTACCAAGTGATTCCAGTGGATGTCTTTCCCCTTCCTCTTCTCAGTGCTACTCCATAGCCAATTGTCTCTGCGATATTCAAATATTTCAGAAGAAAGACATTGGCTTGAGAGACTATTTTGAACCTACAGAGGGCATTTTTTGAGAACAGTGTAGATTTGCAAAAACATTTAAGGCCAAATTCAAAATATGTCTGTTACGCAGACCAGCCAACAATAGATAGATTAAATGAAAAAATAGAGGAGTTGCAAGAAGGTAAATGGTGGTTTCATAACTACTCAGCCTTTGTACTATGAAACAGGGATCACTATATCGGTCTCTACAGTTTAGTCCATGAAGCAAAGAAGTGAGCAGTACGTTATAATATAGATTACAGACTGAAATACAGTAAACATCTCTATCATCATCATCATCATTTATTCTAACTCTAGCAGATATCTAATATCTTTGACACTGCCAATTTGGATTCCATTAACATGGCCCTGTAGCATTACCATCAAAATGTCACAAACAATGAAATGTGTTTATTATGCACTTATTTATTTATTGTTTAAAGTGTAACTGCATCCCCAGGTCTGAGTGTAACTCCACCCACTGCATAATTTTGAAAAATGCTAAAAACGAGGCTGAGAGAGGGGATGGGGAGTGTGGCTGTGTGAGGCAGGAGAGCAGAATTTGCTCAGCAACATATAATAATGACAAGAAGACAAACATTGCAACAACATTTTAACGGGCCTGAGGTAATTTCGCATGTCATCCTGTAGCTCTTTAACTCTCGAGCTGTCTATTCCTACAGTTATCGGCTGGTAAAATCTTGCTTTAAAATGTTCAATCACGCTGTAACCAGAGCCATTACTGAACCTGTCCGACTGCAGCTCTGTAGATCTGCAGCTCTTCTCCGCAGCGAACAGCTTCAGCTGAAGGGTAGGACAGGACAGTTTTGGCAGAGCTCCAGTTACACCACAGTCTTTTTCTTTTTGGGCCAGTGTGCATCACATAACGTTGTGATTACAAGGTTTGGCTACTATGTCAAATTGGCTTTAAAACCTGGCACTGTCCCTGTATCCGGTTCTCTTTATACATCCATGGTATAGCCTGGACAGAGGTCGGAGCATCTGTTGGCTACTTAATGGACATATCAGAACTGTTACCTTACTATGTGCTTACTAGGTGCTTACTTTTATTTATTATTTCTTCTTATTGTCTGGCTTAGCCACCAGTTGGCTTTAAATTATTTTATGAAGGTTAAGCCAGAAATGAATGTGAGTAAAGCAGCTCCTCAGGCCTGGTTTTTGTATATTAAAACGTTTTCATTACTCTGACCAGTGCTCACTTTCACTCCGAATAGAACACTATCTGTTCGGCTGATTTGCTCAGCTCGGTCGAGCCACACAGTCCGTATAACCTAGATGTTGTTTGCTGCATTTGCTGGTTACTTAATGGACATATCATAGCTGCTATTTTATTTTGTGCTTACCTTAATTTAGTATTTTTTTCTCCTTTTTTCATTTTTTCCTTTCTCATTCGGCTTTTACTACCAACTGGCCTCAAATTATTTTATGTAGGAAAAGCTGGAAACTAACGTGATCAAGGCAGCTCTTCAGGCTTGATTTTGTATATTACAGACTTTTGTTACTCCGGCCAGTGCTCACCTCTACTCCGAATATAATACTACTTGTTCAGCTGACTTTCTCAGCATGGCTGAACCACAGAGTCTGTATAGCCTGGATGGAGTTTACCGAATTGGTTGGTTACTTAATGGACACATTACAGCTGCTTTTATTATTTTGTGTTTACTTTCACCTATTTTTTAGTTTTGGTTTTGGTATTCTGGCCAGTGCTCACTTTAACTCCGAATAGAACACTAACATGTTCAGCTGATTTGCTCAGCACAGCTGAGCCACACAGTCTGTATAGCCTGGACAGAATTTGCTGCATTTGTTGGTTATTTTCATTGCTAATTTTCATGTATTACTATTCTCCTTCCTTCAAGTTTTTTTTTCTCTGGCCTAGCCACTAGCTGGCTACAATTTATCTTGCGTAGGTTAATCTAGAAAATAATGTGATTAAGGCAGCTCCCCAGGCCTGGTTTTTGTATATGAATTTTTTTTTCTTTTTTGTTACTATGGGCAGTGCACACTTTTACCGCAAATGTAATAGCTTACTACTTGTTCAGCTTATTTGCTCAGCATGGACAAGCCATACAGAGTGTATAGCCTTGGAGTTTGCTACATTTGTTGGTTACTTAACAGACATGTTGAAGCTGCTATCTTAATTTATGTTTACTCTCATTTTCTCAATATTTTTTGTTTTTGTATTATTTTTTCTTCTTTAATATGGCTTAAACACCAGTTACTTTTAAATTATTTTGTGAAGGATTAATATGACAAAGGCAACTCCTCAGGCCTGATTTTGCACATTAAAACTTTGATATTCTGCCCAGTGTTCACTGAGTATAATACTACTTGTTCTGTGTTTATACTCTAATTGCTGATCACTGTTATCTAGTAGATTTGCTTCTGATTCTTAAATTTCTCTCTCAAATTTGCTACACTCTGATCTCCCTATTGGTCCCTCAAATGCCAGTAGCAGTGATTGAATTATGTGTCCCTACTGCTGTTGTGTCACATATAACTCGTCCTAACACTGTTATCATTGTTTACTCTGTTACACCCACTACATTAGGAAGCAGAGGATAGAATAGGCTATCATTTATACATTAGGATAGATAGTGGATGTACCGGTGGTTTTTTCAACATAAACCTATGGTTCTCTTTGTTTGGGAGAAAGAGAAAACTAGGATGGGATTGTGTGTGTTTAATGTGTTTTCATTCATTCTTTATTGTTGAGGTTCATTTTTTTAAATTCTTAACCTCTGGCTACTGTGTTTGTGCACCACCGTAGTCCACACAGCCTTACAATGGTCTATGCAGAAGGTTGGCTTGGGTAGTACCTCCCGCACAGCCTCTATGCCAGCCTACTCTACTCCAACCTAAATTGTGACCTCTACATCCAGTAACTCTACTCTTGTATGAGGGGCCACTCAGTTAGACTGATTTTGTGGAATGTTAAATCCTTGGACAGTCCAGTTAAATTCTCCAGGATTTCTAATAATCCTAAAAGCGTGAAGGCCGACATCATGTTCCTACAGGAAACCCACGGATCTGGATGTGGATCAGGTTAGATTACACAAACTCTGGATCAGTCAGGTGTGTCATTCTAAATTCAATGCCAGAGGGGTAGCAAAATTGATGAACAAAAAGACCCAGTTCACACCCTTAAATATTATTGCTGATCAAAACAGCAGATATTTAATTGTGACAGGTACTTTATATCCGACCCCAGTTCTTTTAGTAAATGTCTACACTCCCAACTGGGATAATGTCAATTTTATGGACAAGCTTTTCTCTTCTCTACCAAATCTCAATACGCATCATCATATTTTTGGGGTAGACTTAAACTGCATTTTGAACCCTGCTCTGGACTACTCTTGCCCATCATTCATTATTCTGGGAGATGCTAAAAGCCGTTCTGTGTGCCAAAATTATTTCCTATACATCTCACAATAATTGGGATAAGGAAAAACGGGTGCAAGATCTTACTGACTCTATTCTCAAGCTTGACACACAATATGCTACAGACCCTTCTCCAGAGCTGTATAAAAAGAGATTATCCACTAATGGTGTGGAATGCTTGCTTTTACACTCCCGTGGTTTGTCATATGAATATGGAGATAAGAATAGTTGACTACTACTAGTTGGCACATCAGCTCATCAGCTCCAGTGCCAAGCAGCCTCTCGGTTGATACCACAGATTGGTTCTCTGTCCCACACACTCACTCAAGCAAACATCTCACTACTACTTAAACAGGACAAGGACCCCACAGAATGCAGATCATACCGTCCAATCTCCATGTGCAACACAGAATATAAAATTATTGCTAAGGTGATAGCCAGACGCCTCGAAGACACTTATCCTCAGATTATTTCTGAGGATCAGACTGGCTTCATCAAGGGTCGACATTCATTTTCCAATATCCAAACACTTAGATGTTATTGCATACTTCTGTTTCTTCTCTCCCTCCTGAGATCATTGTCTCCTAAGATGTAGGGAAGGCCTTTGACTGGGTACAATGGGAGTATTTATTTACAGTCTTACAGAAATTTGTATTTGGTGATAACTTATTTCATGGACTAGGCTGCTCTACTCCTCCCCCCTGGCCTGTATCACTTCCAACTCTGTACACTCTCCATATTTTCCACCATCCAGGGGGACATGCCAGGGATGCTGGTTGTCTCTGCTACTCTTCACCATGGCAATTGTCCACTCTCTATAGCACTCAAGGCTTCACCCCATTTTCAAGGTATCACGGGCTACGATGTTGCACATAAGATATCCCTTTATGCAGATGATTTCTTGCTCTATATAACAAATCTGATGTCTTCTGTCCACCCAATTGAAGCTATCTAGATTTTGCATCATTTTCAACAATCCTCAGTTCCTTTTCATTTGTCTGAGACAGGCTTTAAATATCTGGGTATCAAGATTACCTGTACACTACCCTCCCTTTTTGAGGTCAGCCTTGCCCCACTAATAGTAAACATGAAGTCAGCCTTTCAGCATTGGAGCAGCCTACCTCTTTCAATCCCAGGAAAAGTGCAATGTGTTAAGATGAACATTTTACCCAAATTTCTGTATGTCTTTGAGTGCCTTCCTCTATTTCTACCCAAGTCATATTTTTTCACACTTGACCAGGAAATCACTAGGAAACATTATCAATAACACACCTCCATTTTGGACTCGACCTTTATTCTCTGGAACAGATTGGGTATCAGTCATTTCAAAGACCTATATGATGGTGATATTTTTTCTAGCTTTGATTCTTTATGTCCTAAATTTAATTTGCCATGTTCAAACTTGTTCTGCAATCTTCAGATCCGTCACTTTGTACGAACAAAGTTTGATCCTTTCCTGGGTCCCCTAAAGAATCCAAATGGGAGACCCTTTTCAAACTATCTCCTACTCAGAGGGGGCTTATATCTGAAAGTTATCAAAACACCATATCCTTGATCAGTGACACAGTCTCCAAATCAAAATCCAAATGGGAGGAAGAACTGGAAATTGAGTTGGCAGGGGATTGGTGGGATGTGGCATTGGAAAGTGTGAGTTCTTCATCATTCTGTGCTTGACTCAGTCTGATCCAACTAAAGATGGACTTTATTGTTAGACCAACACATTTCAGCTTGTGGCCTTCTCCATGCACCTTGGAAGTAGGTGAAGTTGTGCCAAAAACCCCTGCTCTGCCTCTGTCATGTAAGAATTCCAAGTTTGTATAAGTTTTAGAATTCTACATCACATGTTAACACATTAAACAAGAGATTATCTGTTTTAAAAATGCTGTTAACATAGCACTTTTGATACTGGTCCAATGGTCAATGTTTTTGTAATAATGATTAAAATGTGTAAAATATTGAATATATAGAGTCCTTTCTATTTTGTGAAAACATGTAATGCAGGCTTCCTTTAGTAGAGAGATGCATCACAGTCATAAATATGCAATACAAATATAATACAATATGACATGATCATTTATAATGTGAAATAGTGGTGGGTGATATGGCAAAAATATATCACAGTTTTAATTATTGGTTTTGATCATTTCATGGGATTTGCTGACACTAAGAAAAAATATATAACATGGCTCATTTTAGACTTTAAACGCACAATATGTAATTTCAGCCGCTGGGGGTCTGTCAATCAAAACAATAACAAAAGACGGAGTGTGATGACGGTGTTAAGTAGCAAGGGATCATGGGAGTTGTTGTCTTCGTGGTTAAATAACCAGCTTCACTGGGATAGGATTACTCCAGTGTTAATCATTCGGGATGTTCTTACTGGGAGCCGAATTACCTGCAGAGGTCTTTTCCTCTCCAGAACAAACGGACCCGAAGATTACAGGTAAAAACACTGAATAAAGCAGTTTAACCTAAAAAATTGTTTCTCCAACAATGTACGGCGACCACTGGACGTCTGGTGCGGGCTGTTAGCCGAGCTGCTGCTAACACTTGTTTGGCTTATTTCTCTTATAACGTAAGATCCAGACGTTTGGTCGGTTTCTCCCGGAAGCCGAATTATCCGCAGAGGTCTCCTCATCTGCAAAAACAAATGTATACGCAGATTAAAATTGTTAAAAATACTGATTAAAGCTGTTTCACCTAAAAAAATCAATATTTCTCTGATGATGTTTGGTGACCACCGGACTTCCTGGAGGGGCTTTTAGCCGAGCTGCTGCTAACGTTTGCCCAGTTTATTTTTCTGATAACTTAAGATCCAGACATCCAATAACTAAAATTCTTCTTCCGGCTAAAAGATATAGTTAAAAGCGACCTAAATTTATCTTGAAACTGTGGCTTAAAACTGAATAAAAGTCAATTTATAACAGTTTCTGTGGAACAACCACAACACTGATGTATTATCTTGTATGTGTGTAAGTTACTCTTTGTTAGACGCCATTGTAGCGGACAGACATATAACATAGGTCTAGTTGTTTTTAGACATTTTAATGTGGAATAATTACATATTACACCTTTAATGGTTAATTGAAAAACTGATTTCAGAATAAGAGTACTTTTATTGCCAAGTCCTTAATTATAGATGTACATTTATTATTCTTGGGGTTTATCACAACTTTTACTCTTGTCGTTGTTGCAGTACCTGACATTTCCATTGAAATGTGTTTTTTCTGTTGCTACATTTTTTTAAATGGTGCAAAATGTCAACACATTAGAAAGTTTACTTAATCTGGAGGCCTTTGGAAACATTTTGCTCATCATTTTACTCATTTTATGAGGCTCTCTGTTGAATGTATGCAGGACTTTTTCCAAATGAAGTTGGTGAATTTCAAATAAATGTGTCAGTCAGCAGGAGTAATGGCTAAACCTCATGTGTATTTAAGAGAACAGGCAAATTTACATTTTAGAGGTCATGGTGCCAGCAGGGCTACGACCAGTATTTCAGCAGAACAGAGATGTCACTTTTTTATACATGTCACACATATAATCTTGGACTATTGGTTATCTGTCCCCCAGTAACCACAATGATTGTTACTTACAAAAGTCACCTTATTACAAAAACCTTTTCGTAAAAATGATGAATTCACATTATTAGGTTGAGTCATGTGTAATAGCTGCGCTTTACAGTAGAATGATCTTACTCCAGCAAAAAAAGACACCAACACTGAATAACACAGACAACATTTAACCTTACACACCTATAGGTAAATTCAGATGAACACAAGAAACACTGCATATGTAATGTATTTCACTGCAAGCTTTTTGTTGTTGGGATCAGACCCTGGGATGGACAACCCTTGATGTAAAAGCTACAGACAGCTTAATCTGACTCTGACTAATAAAATACACACACAAAAAATTAAAGTAAGCAAAGTACAGTGAGTTGGGAATGAAGTCCAGGATTCCCTCTCAGGGTTAACATAATGGCTTTGGACCAGAGGAAAACAAAGGCTGTATGGGCACACGCAGCCATCTGTGAAGCAGGAAGGATGAAGGCTTGGGTGGGCACCAGCGGCGGGGGGGGCAGGCACCAGGGTGGTGTGCTGTCTCCATTGCAGCAATGGCTACAGTGTGTGGCTCATCAGGAAGGCAGCGACAGGGAAATACAGCATTCTTGGGGACCAGGCATCGGACAGCCACTACACGCTTATGTCGCCATCCTGAGTGTCCATCCCACACAACTGATGATGCATTATCTGGTTCATGCCCTCCTTTTAAGCCTGCTTAGACACCTGCTCCCAGTCAATCCACCTGTAGAGAGATCTTCAAACAGACAGTGCACCGCCACCTAACTATGCATGAATTTAAACACAGTAGGCACATTTCCGTACACCTGTTTTTATTCACATTTTCAATTTGTGCAAAAAAGTTTTTACATGTAGAAATCTGTTAATGAACTACAGGAAGTTCTTGTTTGTGCAGTATGGTAATTGTCAGGGGTGTGCAGAAATATTTTGTATGTGTTGTGAAAAACATAAAGAAAAGAGCACTGGTGAAATTATAATTGAATAGTAAATCTAAAAATAAAGTTGATGAAAGTACAATGACAATGAAATACCAGCTCTTCAGTTTTAATTGGATTTGATAAACACAAGAATAATTTGGTAAAAAAAAAAGAAAGAAAAAAAAGCTTAATTAGATACATTCTTTTCACCCATGCAGCATGACGAATTGTTGGTGACACAGTGCAGAAACATGTTGAAGTGAATATTACTTCTGTTTGTAAGGATTGTCACATTTTATTTGACTCATATCCTCTATAATAATGCTCAAGAGGAAAAAAACAAACTTCTGAGACAAAAAAATGGTTTTTTCTCTAATTTTTGATTTTTGGTGAAATATTGGATGATTTGAACATTTATTGAAACCATGTGAGAAGTTTAGAGGGAAAATCACTATTTGGTGGAGCTGTTAACAACTTATAGACATCCGAAATGTGACCCTGACTAAACACTGCTTTTTGTAAGACATCAACAGCCAAAAAGGTTGGAAACCTACGGAGTCCCCCAGGGTCAGCTGAGAAAAAGAAAAAAGATCCATGTGAAAATCTGCACTCTCGATTTACAAATCCATGCAAACTGTGCTCTCTGATTCATAATACATGCCAACAGATTTTGTAAACCATGACTACAAATCTGTGCGCTGAAATTACTTTTTCCCGCAGAGAAGAAGGACCTTCATGCATGGATGACACTCAACCTGGCTTCTTATTCACAGCTTCTTATTGGAATTTTCCAGTCCACCTTAAAAGTGGCATTATACCTGTAGATGGCGTTGTTCAGTCATTGTCAAGCTAATTCATGAACTGAAAAACAAATCAAAGAGGGCAGGATGAAATGAGAATGAATCATAGCATGAAATGGTCGTTAATTGATTAACAGGCCTAAATTTTGATCTTTTATCTGTACTATTTTTTTCTTATTGCCTTTACTCATGGTATACTGATTTTCATTCTTATTGCTATTTCTGCCTGTTTGCTGTGATCCTACCTGCTCAGTATTAAAAAGTCTCAAGAAACCAGTACCCCAATATGACAGGGGACACCACAGGGTATGATAATCTTGAATTTTATTCATTTTTACTGTAGCATTTTTTCTTATTGACTGAAGGTCCCTGTTCACTGAAGACAAAAGTTTTTTGAGTGCATGGATTGCAAATACATGTGCACGGTGTCAAATAAATATAGTGGATAAAAAGTATAATATTTCATTCTGAAATGTAGTGAAGTGGAAGTATAAAGTATCATAAAATAGAATACTCAAAATACAAGTGCCTCAAAATTGTATTTAAGTACAGTAATTGACTAAAAGTACTTACTTACTTTCCACCACTGCAAGCATCTGTTATTTACTCTCTATATATCCTTGTTCAAGCATTTCCTGTAGTCTATTATTACAGGGTACAGTATGACTATAAAACTGAGCAAAATTTTTGATATTTCAGGGAAGATGGAATGATGACTTCTGTAGCACTTAATAAATCTGTTGTGATTATATTTACAAATGATCTTGTTATCAACATATTACCAACAAACAGGCAAACTACAAAGTATAAATCAAATAAGTGACAACATTTGCATAGGAAAAGCAATAAAAGCAATTCCATAAAGACAATAATAATGCAAGAATAGAGTACTGTTATTTTTTTATATTATAGTTGTGACCTATCACCTCTCACATCAGCATCATCAAAGTTCATCGTGATTTGAATGGGTACGCTTCATCCATAATGGATCACAGCAGGGGACGAGGGAGTGTCTTCTATATAGAAAAGCTCTCCACTCACCCACACTTCAGGCGTATGCTGGTGAGATGAGGGAACATACCTAATCTGTTCCCTGCTACGGTGTGGAATAATCAAAACATACAGTGCTGCTTGAAAGTTTGTGAACCCTTCAGAATTTGCTCTATTTCTGCATAAATATGACCTAAAACATGATCAGTTTTTTATACAAGTCCTAATACTAGATAAAGGAAACTGAATTAAACAAAGCAGACAGAAACATTGAATTTATTCATTAATTTATTGAGGAAAATTATCCAATCTTACATATTTGTGTGAGGCAAAAGTATGTGAACCCTTGCTTTTAGTAATTGGTGTGACCCCCTTTTGCAGCAATAACTTCAACCAAACGTTTCTGGCAATGCTTCTCATTCAAGCCCAAAAGTTCGATTATGGTCTCATCTATCCACAGGACATTTTTCCAATCACCTTCTGGCTTATCCATGGGGTCTTGAGCAAACTGAAGACAGCAACAATATTCTTGTTGGAGAGTAGTGGCTTTCTCCTTGCAACTCCGCCATGCACACCATTGATGTTCAATGTTCTCCTGCTGGTGGACTCATGAACATTGACTGTAGCCACTGCAATAGAGGACTTTAGTTTCCTAGATGTTACCCTGGCCTCCTGGACTATTACATGCCTGCTCTTAGTATGATCTTTGTTGTTAGACCACTTCTGGGGAGGGTAACAATGGTGTTGGATGTCTTCTGTTTGTACACAATCTGCCTGACAGTCGACTGGTGGAATCCAAACTCTTTAGAAATGGTTTTGTAACCCCTTCCAGCCTGGTGAGCATCAACAATTCTTCTTCTAAGGTCCTCAGAAATAACCTTTGTTTGAGCCATGACACAAACCTGTGTTGTGAAGCTCAGTCTTTGATAGTGAAGACCCAGATTTCTCTTCTTTAAATAAGACAGGGCCTCCCAGATTCACACTTGATTGTCATCCCATTGACTGAAACACCCAACTCTAATTTCCCCTTCAAATGAACTGATAATCTTAGCGGTTCACATACTTTTGCCACACACAAATATGTAACATTGGATCATTTTCCTCAATAAACAAACAAACAAGTGTAATGTTTTTGTCTCATTTCTTTAATTGATGTCTCTTAATCTAGTTTTAGGAGTTGCATGGAAATCTGATCATGTTTTAGGTCATATTTATGCAGAAATAGAGCAAATTCTAAAGGGCTCACAAACTTTCAAGTAGCACTGTATTTATTGGCAACAAAATGTCTTGTTTGTGGCTCATGTCAAATGTAGCGTTTACTGCACAAATGAAAGGTGCTGTTGGAATGTTAGCTTGATAATCATTTGTTAGCTACTGGATGCTCATGTCCAGGCTAATGCTGTGTGCCCAGATAAAAGAGCAAAGCGTTACTCTGCAGTTTTTACAAGCTAACGCTAATGTTTGCTCCAATAGAATTTGTGCTGTCTCGGTACATTCAATGTAATACAGTGGAAACAGCTTAGCGTGATCACTATAAGCGGAGGATTTTTATAACCGATTTTTTTAATCTTTTTATTTATTTCTCATGCAGATTACCATCTAATTGACATGTATATTTATTATATAAATATAAAATAATGAAACGGACAGCTCTGCTATTTACTGAACTTTATTGACTTTTAAAATACAGTACAGCTGTTTCAAACGCTTGTTGTTTCGCTGCTGCATCTCGTTGGCTAGTTTTTGGCAGTTTGTCATAAACTTCGAGGAGACTATATTTTTCATTGAGAGAAAATTACTTTTTTTTACTTTTTCCCATCATGATTGCAATGTGCACGCAGCACCAGCCTCAGGTAACCAGACAGAAGCAAAAGCAGCAGCCGCTAAGTATATATCATTTGTGTATCAAGGGAGTAAAGTAAAAAAAATAGAATTACCGCAGTTTAAATTTTTTCCCCCCATATTGTCATATGAAAAGACCCTAAATGAACACTGTAAGCGGACTATTTGATTACTATAAGCAAATTATTTAAACAGCATGTGTATAGGAAGCATTCTGTCCAAAGCTTTTTGATCCATATAAGCGGTTGATCACTGTAACCGTGATCACGATACGTGGTTTCCACTGTACAGTATAACACTTGTAGGTTTGTCTCTTACAGAAGCTGAAACATGTTCAGGTGATTTTATTCACATAGCAACCTACATTAAGCTAATGTGCTACTACACTGGCCAAACTTTCAACACATCCTTATTGGAACTTATATGAACTTGTGATTACTTTTCTGTTAATTAGCAACATATCAAACATGTCCTAATATTATGCTGCATTTAGTCTTTGTCTGTAAAATAAAATGAAAAGAAAGATCGCCCATGCTTTTGACTTAATGCCTTATTGCTAGATGAC
Organism: Thunnus thynnus; assembly: GCF_963924715.1. Classification (NCBI taxonomy): domain Eukaryota; kingdom Metazoa; phylum Chordata; class Actinopteri; order Scombriformes; family Scombridae; genus Thunnus; species Thunnus thynnus. The sequence continues at coordinate 28,189,704 of NC_089527.1, read as the reverse complement.
TGCTGTTGATGCAAGCTTGTCCCACCAGATAATTGAAAATTAACCCTTAAAGCCCCCCTCCAGTACATTTTGGCATTTTCAAGATATTTCATATTTTTCTGAGTCATTTCCTGGCAATGTTGATTAGTCAGACTGTTTGCCAAATATCTTTTGACAAATTAACTTAATTTTGTGCTCAAAGTTAAAAAATTTAAGCTGTCGCTAAAACAGAATGATGACGTATGATATAGTAGAACATTCATATGTCATCCTCATAAAATCCCTTTGTTTTTGTGAGTGTAACATAGGCTACTGATACAGTATCAGGTGCCTGTGTTTCAAACTAAATACTTGATGCAGACAACTGTGCAACAGTGGATTAACGCTTAAAATACAAATAATGTATTTCAATTAAACACCCTCCAACCAAAATCAGCACAGAAAATAATGTTAAATGTGGTCAAATCAGGAAAGTCAGTGCATCAGTCTATGTATAACTCCCCAGCTATACATACTGGGTTGTCATACAACTACTTAGATGGGAATTCAACCTGAATTTCATCACTACTTTCATCATTTTATCATATAATATGTAAATTAAATCAATAACTAAGTCCTTGTCAAAATGACCCAGTAACATCCTTTTTTCATACAAAATCTGCACTAATATTTCACAACACATCACCATGCGCAGATGAGATGAAAAAGTCAATTTTCACAGTAGTAATTAACGGAATCAGCTTTCCTGTCAGTAGCTGTTCCTGAGATGACAACAAGCTGACAAATTGTCCAAACATTTTACCAGCCTGACTGTTATCAGAGGATGAAAATAGTTTGAGTGGGCTACAATAGGAGTAGAAAGAAAGAAAATGGCATTTCCCTGCACCCAGCAGAGCTCTACACCAGAGCCTTTAAAAGTTTTGTCTCTTTCCTGTAAACCAAAAACATACGTTCAGTATAAATATCAAAATATTAAACAACAAATGTATGTAAAATTTAAAAAGCTGAAGAGTTGGAGTTCTGTTCCTCTGTTAAAGGAGTCATAAATGACTAAATCATTGATACATTTTGCAATTGTGAAACATCCACAAGGTGATTTAAATCACAAGGGGGATGATCTCTCAGCTTTCTTATGTGAGACTTTTTTTCTCAATTGACTATAGAGAAACTTTCAGCTCATGATCGTAATTCAGATGAAAGATTGAATACTTTATGATCCAAGGCCAAAAAGATGCGTAGGAGGCACTTGCGTCCGCATTCATGTGCTAGAAGGTCAACAACTTTCTTTCAGCTGGAGAACTGAATGTGAGAACACATGATCCAAAAATACAAAAGCTGTCAAATGAATGGCTACAGAGCCACTAGAACTAACACAAGTCTGGAGAAAATAATTTATAAGCCATTATTATATTCCATGTAGCACATTGATTGTACTTTGTACTTTTTATGTTCTTTTTTTATCTAGTTGTCTGTTACCAGTATCTGGCAGTCTTTGTGTTATGGCAGAGGTCTCTATGATGGGTGATTCTGTGATTTTTTTAATAACTTCATCCTAAAATTTTGTTCCTCAGCCAACAAATTAAATGCTGAATGTTCAAAAGATATAGGGCTCTTTGAATAAGAGTTTTTTCTGTTGCAATGTGAATGTTCACCATCATGTTCCTTCCCCTATTTTAACTTCTAAGCACACTAAGTATAGCTCAGTGATTCAGTGTCTTGTATGCTGCAACACAGTCCAAAATTGTAGCCTGAAATCTCATTAACACCTGAGCTTTGCTTGAGAAAGCATCCTGTTACAGGGGTCCTTATCTTTGTTCCCAAAGCTTCCTCACAAGCTACAAGTTCTGTTGACTTAGTGTTATCCTAATAAGACACCCAGGTCTCTAAGAGCTCACATTCAGAGCAAACAAAAAAGATAAAAATGCAGCATGAGAAACAACACTGAAAAACGTTGTGGTTTTCTGCTGAGAGCTGTTGGTTTCATTGAGATAGTAGCAGGAATGGGTGTAGTAGTGGTAGTAGAAGTTACACTAGAAGCAAGGCTGAATTATTAACTAACCCAGGGCAACCCAAAGCCCCATATTCACTGCATATGATTTGCTTTTATTAATTTGCTAATTGCAGATTTGTTTAGGAACTTTGACCTTAAAATACCTTATGAATATGGGCTTAAGAGTTGTCTATTGTAATTTTGTTTTGGAAGAAATTGTGAAACTGTGAAAACAATATTGCCCGAAACAAAACAAATGCATTCAATAGTAATTACAAATCAGAAAAAAGTTTAAATGCTATAAATGAGAGTAAAACCAAAGGATTCTATCAAATTAGTTACTATCTTCATGCCAGAAAGAAACAAAGACGGCCGTAAAAGATCAACATTTAGTTCTCTATTCAAAGTATTACTAAGTAATTAATCTCGTAGTCTTGTATATAGAGTCCCCAAGGAATAAAAGTTGAAAAAATGCAATACACAACAATAGCCCAACAGTAATTTATTATTGAATGTTGAATTAGCAATGCAATGCAATGCACTCAGACAGCTAGAATAATGGCTAACACTACCTCACAAATGAACTATCACAGAACAGATATAAAAAGAATACAGGTACCCCATAGTTAAATAATAACTACAGTATAAATTCTCTCCAAATTCCACCCAAACATCAACCTACCTGTATTGGTATGTACTGTACTGCTCAGATAGCAAAATTGCTGTGGCCCAGATCTGACCCACACTCGACACTTTCGGCACTTTCATCTGGTCCACATACCGCGTGGAATGATGGCACTTGGGCGGTCCGCTCCAGTTTCCCAGATCTGGGCCACAAGCAAGCCGTATGTCAACTGAGAACACACCAGATGAACCAGAACTGGCCCACATCCAGAAGACACATACCTGAGAACATTGCATCTTTACCAAAAAAGGCCCACATTTGATTTGGGATATTTGGGCCATATTTGCTATTTTACATTCGGGCCATTTCAGGCTCACATCCATTTTGTCCGGGCCAGAAGAAGGTCAGCAGTGTCACATCATTGCCTGAAGTGGCCCACTTCCGTATACTATCTAGGTGGTACACCATTAATATAAAAGATTACACCATAATTCCAGAGTAATTACGCTTACGTTGTGGGCTGTTATCTATGGTCAATAAGCAGCATTTTATAACATTTTCTTTTTCAGAGGAAGAGTGGAGGATTCAGAGGAAGAGTGTTCCAAAGCTGTGTGTACATCTGAATACACCCCTTTCAGACATGCACTTCACTCTGAAAAATGTGCTGGCAATATGACATGTTGTCAGCCTCATGTTTTACAAGGATTAATTTTTCTGTAAAAGTCACATTGACAGTCTGACAAGACCGGACCATGTAACATTTGTGCAATGCTTCTGACATGGCTCAAGTCTGGATTAAATGCAGTCACATTAAAAGTCTAGATCACACCCACAAATACATGTATATTAGAGGAAGAGATATTAAATGCACATGTGCTTTTTAAGAGACAATCCGAGACAAATATGAAATAATCTGTGATTATTAAATGAAAGAAACAGACTAGAGCAATTATGAACATTGTGAAAATATGTCACACAGTATCTGATTAGGATGTAAAGACAGTGTATAACAAATGACTTGTGATTTTTCTACCTTTTTGGTTTGGATGAAACAAAACAGTGAGGTGTTCGAAGTTAAAGGAAAAAGTTAACCTTTATTGACCTGTGGCAGTGGTTGCCAGCAGTGTAATGTCACTGGGGATTTAAGCTTCATTTTCTCACTGGAGCATGAAACCACTGTTGACCAAAAGAAAATACATACAAGCTACACACCTTTAACCATTTAACATCCAGTTTCAGTTCTGCCATGCATTGTACCAGGACCACAATGATTGAAAAGATGGGAGTCTAATCTATAAATACATTTATTACATGTTCATATTCATTTAACTTTTCATAATACAATCAGTCCATGAAAATCCAACATAGTGTTACTATCCTGCAGGCAGAACAATGGGTGGCAAAGAGATAATATGTTCCTTCGCCTTGTGGTTTTTGGTATTGTGCTGAGATTGTTGAGCAGTGGAGCATCACAGGAGGAGGATGATCAGCTGCGTCCTGCCCAGCAGGAGCTGATGACCCCTGAGTCAACCTCATCTGTTTTCCCCTGCAGACGAACACTCCTGGAGCTCAGAGTGGGCTGCTGCTGAGCCGCTGTTCATGTATCACCAACAAAATCTGCTTACAGCAGCCCACTGTGCTACACACATCTCACTGTAAAGAAGGCTGGGAAAACAGCTCCTATGTCTTGTACACCTGTAAGATAGGTTAAAAAAACCTGAGCTGATCAAAAAAAAACTGATGGGAAAAAACTAAAATCATGTAGTTAAAGTGTAGCTGGAATTTTGTGTTAAGCTCTTTACACCATGAATAGTAAGCAGTGTACTGATTTCATAGTCATAGATTGCACCTACTCCTTCACTTTGTGTGTGTGTGTGTGTGTGTGTGTGTGTGTGTGTGAGAGAGAGAGAGAGAGAGAGAGAGAGAGAAAGAGAGACTACATGACACAGAGAGAGAGTGAGTAAGTAAGACTACAGGATTTTCATTTTTCACAGAAAATAACCAGTCAACATATAAAAAATGATATGTGCTGGATAATAATTTCATAAAAATAGGAGTTAAAGCTCATATCTTGTATCATGAATTTAAGAATGTACATCATTCATAACAAATACTGCTTCAAATGATGATTACTCAGTAAAATATAATGTTCCCATCCTCAATAGATCAGCCTGACATGACAAAATTAAAACTACAATGCAGTTGAACAGGTTAATGTCCTGTGGCTGTTTGCCAAGATATTACTGTATGTGACCTTTAAAGGTTCATAGATGAGCCAGTTTAGGTCATTCAGCCCCATTTTCCCGTGAAGATGCAGGACAGCAGGCTCAGCAGACAGCACAGGGGAATTAAGAGAGGAGAGGAGAGAACTCCTTAACAGAGAATTGATCAGGTCTGGCTCCTCCCAGCACTAATGCCAATATTCATCTGAGGCTGATGTCTTTGCTAACAACAAAACAAGTAATCAGTGGCCCTATTACATCGACTACAGAAGTCTACAAGAGCCCACTAATGATTTTGTTTGCAGACAGAGAAGAATTATAATCATTGTGCAAGTGGCAATACAGCAAGCAGGCTGCAGTCGATAAATTAAGTCACAAAGCAAAACATGTTTCAGTCGAATTTTCCTCACAGTATAAAAGAGTGACACTTTGAGGGACCTCTGTAAGATAAAAAGTCTTGGTTTTTGATTTTAAAAGGTTGCTACACTTTTTAAAGTTTTAAAATGTATAGAAGTTGCTACACTGCCACCATGTGGAACTTTGTTTTCCAGAATGAGTGCACACATTCAGTGATTGATTCAGTTCATCTTACATGAAAGCATGCCTTTGTATGTATTTTAAAAGCTCTCTGGAGAGCAATACGAATACTGCCAGCCAGTCTATCTCCCGCTCTACACTGTAGCCCACATCCATAAAACCCTCTCTATGGCTGATTAGGTCAATAACATTCTTCCACCATATTTTTTCATTAATAGATTTTTTAAAAAAGGAAAATTGACTAAGACCAAGCAGGGACATTTTGAAATATGACATGTGGAGGCCTTATTTCAACTCTCAAAGCTGTCCTGTGCTTCTGTAATATACAGGGAGTGTGTAGAATACACTTGTGATGTGAGTTCAAAACTGAAGCTTTAACAGTTCATTTATCTGTAGATGGAGCACATCATAAGTGACACCAAAGCACAAACATTTACTCCACATTTACACCAACATGTGCTATATTTTATGTGTTGTAATGTAAAAACACAGTAGCTGACTGACAGTCTGATTTTTCTGGTGTGAAAAAATAGCCAGAGCAGGGTCTGTGACTGTGGGTGCTTTTCTACCAGCACCGGTGAGAAGATGAGATGGAAGACAGGAAGTTCAGTTTGAGTAATACTCCAATATGCATGTGTGAAAGTTTAACAAGCCAAAACACTGTACTGTGGAAAGTTATGCCAGCAGAAATATTTTTTATCCTCCATCTTGACAATTGTGACACATAGAATTACACTGACATGTGCTACACACTCCACAGTTATTATTACAACTGTGGGAGGTGGAAACAAGAAAAGTACAGTTGCCAAACAGGGTCATGGATGGTGGATAGGACTTGGTACTTGGGCTGCTACAGTTGACTTGAAGGCCTGTCTGGTTGCATCTGGAAGTGTGCTGGTTAACAGCGCTCTGGTGAAGCTAAAATGGGCCACTGCCACACCCAGTGGATCCAACAGATTACAGAAACATCTGCAATGAATAATAAACAAAATATTCTCTACTAGAAGTGAAGTATATATTAAATATTGACTCTTTTATCAAATAAATACAGTTTGGACTCTCACAGCGTTAGAGGCTCCAGGAAATAGAAATTGACAAAAATGAATAATTAATATAATGATACAATAATCACTGTGAAGATCAGAAGACTCTACTGGGCTTCTATTTCTTTAATTAATTGTTAAAAAAACAGCAACACATTATGTGTTGTGTGTTCACATGGTTGCCCCCTCCTTTGCGAAAAAGCATGCAGAGACAAAAAAATCTATTAGTTGCTGTTGGAAGGATGGACGAACATGAGAAATGATCAAAGTGTGAAGCTGAAACACAAAAGTTGCGACAGGAAAGGCTGCAGGGAGGTGTCGTTGGTTGCAGTGTAACAAATGAAAAAGCCTCTGCAGTTCCAGGCATCTTCTGACAGCCAGAGGAGGGGTGTCACATTACTTTGTCTGTGCTCTCCCAGCTGCTGCAGGGAGAGAGTAGCTGGATCTGTCAACAGCAGCAGCAGTCAATCTGTTTCCAAAGCCCTGAAGCTCACACATAGAAAAGGCTTTGGCGAATTCAAGGCTGAGTGTAGGGAAGCATCATCAGTCTAGTTTGTTGTATAAAGGCTGTTCATGCCCAACATGTCTGCCAGGGATGCTTGTGATATGTTCAAGAGTCAAGGTTATTACACAAATACAGACTGAGGGCCACATTTAATAAAGCTTTAGCGCTAGTTTTTCGGGAAAAGATTTGATGGTTTGAGCAACACAGGTCAACACAATAAGTACGATAAATTGCACTGCTCTGCTTTATTTGGCACTACTTTGTGCCAACAAGACAATAGGGTCCATTGATATGAGTCTGATGTGACATGATTCTCAAGTCAATGATCTCCACTACATAAAGGCAAATTAGACATGAGTATGCATGTAAATGTGGCCTATAGGAATAAATAACAAATACTGTAAATATGTGAATTAAACTAATTAAACACATCATTATCCAGTTTATATGGTCTTCTAAAGCTATATTAATCTTAACTAATAGTCAACAACCTGCAATATTTGGCAGCTGTGAGTTTTAAGATAACTAATGGGAGGTTGTGAAATCAGTTTCCATAGAACAGAAGTGAAAGATTTTATTGTAGCACTTTCCCAAATCTTTCTGTACAATGCAGTACATTCAAAACTAACAAGTGGAACACAGTGTTCATTGTTGATTGTGGAGTTAAGTCACTAAAAGCAATAATTGCAGACACTGAATATGATGACTGTTTTACTATAATAATTGCAAGATTAACAGCAACATCAATAATACAACAAGTCCTCCTCTAATCTGGTGCCTCTATCTGCAGTAATTGACAGGACAACATTGTTTGTCTTGCTATCCAAAACCGTTACAAATCACTGTTAAAAAAATAATTATGATTTATGATGTGAAAACACTGTGGTTAAGGTCTGGTTTGGTTTAGGCACAAAAATGTCTTGGTTAGGGTTAGGGAAAGATCATGGTTTGGGTTAAAATAATTACTTTGTGAAGGTTAGAGAAACATGTGGTGAAGTTACTACTTCCTCAAAGATAAGTGACCTTCATCATCATGGCTACAATAATAACCACAGGGTTAAGGTTAGGGGACTTGTGAATTGTGGTTGGAAATGGGTAACAAAAAAAACAAACAAAAAAAAAACCCCTCAAAACTCAAAAAAACTCAAAAAGCCAATGCATTTCCACCACTGTAGGGTACTGGAGAAATACAATTTACTGAGCTTTGAGAATTTTAGATTGTTCTCAAATTTGTGCCTAGTTTATAAAATTTTAAATGGTTTGGCCCCTCCTCCACTATGTGACTTTGTGTACACTTGCTCAGTAAGTTCTATTAGATCCTCCAGAATATCCTCTATATAAGATTGTACCATACCATTTCATTGCACTGCATTTGGACAATCAGCTTTCTCTGTGAAAGCCACAACTCTATGGAATGTCCTGCCTGATGATATGAAGAACTGTAGTTCAAACAGTACATTCAGTACCAGGTAGAAGAACCTGCTGAAGGCTGCTCAGCTCTGTGGCCACTGAGTCTGGATTTGATCTCATGGTCTTGTCAAATAATCTTGCTTTTGGTTTGACATGCTTGCATTGTTGATTTCTAGTTGACATTGTGGGTGTATGTGATGTGCTGTTCTATGTAGCTTTGTATTTTGTATTTTATATAATGTGTCCTGTGTGTTTTTTGCTTTGTACTGTTTGTTATTGTGCTGTTATATGTTTTAATTGAAAGGGACTGCAGATGAAAATGAACTTGAAGCTAAATCTGGTACAGTGCATCATTTATGTAAAAAACTGTACACTGTCCCAATAAATAAATACAATACATTTGTCACCCATCGGTATATATATTTACAGATGGGTGACAAATTACTTAGCTTTATGGCACTTACTTGCGTTGTTCTCTCCTGACTAGATCCTTGCTTGTGTTTTATCAACTTTCAGATGTACTTCACTTTGCATAAAAGCATCTTTTAAATGAAATTGTAAATTGTGTAAATTGTGAATTAAAGGAAAAACCAACATAAAGTGTCTTAGTAAGGTGTTGGGCCACCATGTGCCATCAGAACAGTTTAAATGTGCCTTGGCATTAATTCTACAAGTTCATGATTGATTCTACAAGTTCATATGATTCACATAATTTTCATACTCATCAAACCATTCAGTGACCCCTCGTGCCCTATGGATAGGATTATCATCCTGGAAGAGACCACTCCCATCAGGATAGAAATGTCATCATAGGATAAAGGTGATGACTCAGAGCAACTTTGTATTGATTTGCAGTGAACCTTCCCTCTAAGGGGACAAGTAGACCCAAACCATGCCAGCAAAATGCCCCCCAAAGCATAACAGAGCCACCAGATCCCCTCACTGTAGGGGTCAAGCGTTCAGACCAGTTTTACCTTTAATTCATCACCCATCTGTATATACGTCATATCAATTGTGCCACTGCTCTGGGTCATAATTACTACAGCCGCTAGATAGCATCTGTCACTCAAACGTAACTATACGTCATTTTTGGACAACCGACATTAAGACCTATTGTGTCATTTTTCTTTGGAGGACAGTCTTGGAAATGAATTGAATAATAAAAGAAAATTTTCTATACATTACATTATTTCAAAACTACCAAGTGCAACACAGTGACCGTATACACAAATATGTCCTCCTTTCGGTGCTAATTAACTGATGAGAACCAATTAAGAATAAATCAGTCAAGTTTCAAACAAGCATTTCTCCTCCTCAGTTCATTCACTGAAAACAATTATTGGTAACACTGAAGATGATGACTGTCTTACTATACTTATTATAAGATTAACAGCAACATCATTAATATCAGAATGTTTGTAATAATAATATTGATTAATGATTTGGTCCACAGAGGAACAAAGTGGGCTACTACAAGTCAAAATGTCTGTTGTGAAAAAACCCTATTTGTTTCCCACTTCCCATTTCCAAAGAACAACTATCGTGCAATCTGTCCTTGTTGTTGTGGAGACTGCTACAGTGAACCCCCTGTCCAGCAGGCATGCAATCTCTCTGAGATGCTGTTAAATAACAACATGATGGACAGAGATTGAGCAGCGCAGTTCACAGGCTTCAAAGGAGCCCACTGCACAAACACCCATACATCATCATCATCATTATTCTGAAGGGCTGTAGAGCAGCCTATCAGTGACAGGAGGGCAGTCGTATCACATCACAAGTGGCATGATAACACAACGACAGGCCATTACAGCAGGGATAGTGGTTTTGCAGCTGCAATGAAACATGAAGGAAACACATATAATTAGAGGACATTGGTAACCAGTAGCTGATAACAGTGTTTATCCTCTAACCGTTAAGCCATGTAATAGTGCAGAAAGGGAATATGATGTTTATGTAAAGGATCTCATAGTGACTTAGTAATAGTGACTGTTTTGATTTCATAGTTCAATCTGGTTGATGAGTACAGTAACAGAGTCTTCTGAGAGTCTTTCCTTACATATCTCAAGTTAACAGAACAGAAGCTGTAATGTGTGTCAGACACATTTGAAGAAGCTGAAGAAATTCTGCAATGAGTGAAGTCTTTTCTCATTTCCTTGTTCTTGTTTCCTTTTGTTATTGTTCCAGTTGGAACAAAATCTGGGACATTGTTCCAATTGTTATTTTTTAAAATACAGTTTTTCATGTTTAATTGTATGTACTATATTTGTCAGAAATGTATTTATAGGAGGGCATTAAAAACCAGAGAATCTGCCTGTCTAGTCTATTACAAGTTGTAACTGCATGAAACCCTCTGAAGGCAGATGATCTATCATACTTCATGTTTCATTTTAGTTTTGTCTGATTTTCTTCATCATTACTGAAAAGTGAATTTGAGTTTTGAGAGTCTGCTGCTGAGCACTGTTGCCACGACACGCTCTCTTTTCCCTTCAAGAGACCTCTTCAGTGAAAGAACACCTGCATATTCCAATTCATTCAGCTAAAAGCACCTTTGGAAAGCCATATCAAGCTCTACCAATCCAACGATATGAATCCATCTTCATTACTTGCAAAACACCACAGCACAAAGAAATATCATATCCTTTGTACTTCAAACATAAAACATAATGATACCAACCACTAAATGGAGAGATCAATTTTAAAATCATGCCTGGCAAAAAATAGTTTCAACATTTTAAACATGTCATAAAATTTCTAAAACCCAGCAGATTCAATGCCAGATCCTACATTTAGCATGCCTGGCCAAACATAAACTACACTTTATGGGACTCAAACCAGTGCTTTATATGTAATCAACTAGACAATCGCATATATGGATAGAAATGCTGATGTATTGTCTTAACTTTTTCTAATATTCAGTGATTGTGATGAACTCTCTTGTAGCTTGATGATGTCGCTGTGGATTACCACTAAGTGTGAGATTAATATAATCTTCTCTTCCATACTGTAATGCTGTACAATGCCTCAACTGTCTAGTCTTTCACAGTATGTGATTGACACACAAAAAAGTCTTTCCCTGAGAGAGGAGAGTATAAGATCCTGTTTGGACAGGCTCTTGCCTTTGGGTCTGTGAGCTACCCATTTTGGCTCACCCTCCCAACAATATAATCTAATAATTGAAGCTAACATGATTAATGCCCTGGCTATGGGCAGGCTCCCTCATCAAAATATGGGAGCAAATCCAAATCCCCGCCTGCACTGCCCTCCTCTGCACATGCAGGACTGCTGGTTGGACAACTGCAAAACCACCTTCAGTATAAATGGTTCTTATGTATCCCTCTATGGCATACATAACACACTCACATACTCTCACACACATACCTCAGCACACATGTTCAGTGCATACATGCTAGGATTACTACACCCTCCCAAATGTGCTCTACTCATTTCAACTGTGCAATTATAAATTACACCAAACACCAATATACTTTATTAGGCCTTACTGTTGAAACCTACATACAGCATCTTTATTTAATTTTATGTCTGTATTTATTAATTGTTTACCTTTTCATTTTTTTAACTTATTTTTCTCTCCGATGTTTTTGTGCAACATTTGTTGACTGGAAAAGTAAAAAAAAGACATTAAAGTTGATGTGATATTTCATTATTATAACAGGTTATTATACAACGATTTAATTGCATCAGGATCCCCAAAATAGTGTAAAATAACAATCCAGATTTCTTGGTACATCCTTGGTCCCTGTGGTTTTTGGCCTAACAAATTCCTCACAGCCTTTATGGCCACTTGGGACAGTGTCACAATATTGTGACCCAGAAAACATATTTGTTCTGTGGTGTTCACTTTCTATTTACCTTCGGAAGGATCCACAAGAGCAATTGGCTCTCATTCTTTTTTTGTGTATTTGTTGGCACAAATAGTCCGTCTGATGTACAGTAGATGATGTTTAGTTGTGTGGGGATTTCAATAGTGACATTGGCAGTCTTAATGATTATGCAGCTCATGTAGAAAGCGTTCCCTAAAGAAATCATTTAGACAATGTTGTAAATAATTATGGATAAACTTTGATTGAATTTCTCCAAGATGCAAAACACTGAGTACTGAATGTAAGAATATCTGCCGGTAAAGATAATAGCAATAGTGGATTGTTTCACTAAGGTAACTAAAAAGTGAAAAAAATAAATCATGTGTTTAAAAGAGGAAAGAAAAATGTAATTGATGTTGAAATGAACAATTGTAATCCATATTAGAATGCAAATTTCACTACTGAGGAGGTCACAAAAGTGAATGAAAAAATTTAGGAAAGCTACCTGTAATGAAATGATACCACTGACTAACACAAATGTTAGTTGATGTGCATGACACATAGCGTAACATAACTAACTATTGTTGCCACACTTTAAAGACACAGAGAAAACTTGCAGTTTAATCCCTTATCCCTGTGTTAGTGTTTGGATATCTGTTGTTATATGCCAAATATATGTCCAAAAATATTTTTTATAGTATTATTTTACTATCATTTTATTATATATATATTATTTTTATATTGAAATCCCCGTCATTTCTCTTCCTGTAAAACACTTTCATATGTTTGATGAGTCTTCTTGAACTTGGTGAGTAAACAAAAGTATATCCAACCAAATGTGATTTTGGGCGACTAGCACCCATCATGTAAAAACTAGCTGGCAGAGCCGTGTCATAAAAGGAGGTGTGTGTTTGGATATCAGTGGGCAAAAACTTTTTGTTTTCATTTTCTTAAGATTGTGGCTGAGGTCTAATTTATTAATTTCTCCTCCTGATCTAACAACATGGATCTAACAACAGTCCTCTACGTTTCCCTGTCACAATGTATTAGCTAAACCGTGCCCTGCATTTTAGCAGTCCAATCAAATCTGATGGATCTGATTTATAATTGTACACCACTCACATATTTTGTTTCACTGGAAAATACATTACATTACAGAAACTAAAGACGCTTCCATTTCACTGTGACTTTAATGATCTGAGTGCGCGCTGAAGGCCTGAGTAACTAACTACTCATCTGTCAGCATTCACCATCAGACTTCGACAGCACAGCAGTAATAGTGTAGTGTTTCTAGTTTGAAGGTCACTTACCAGTTTAAAGTGACAGGGTAAAGTAAAGGGCCAGTATGTCTTTCCAGGTCAATATCAGTTTGACATCTGCTTCCTTTGACGTTCAGTCACTGTGATTTTCTGTTTCCCACTCAGGTTCAGGCAGGTGGAAAATGATGAATGGCAACAATCATCATTTTCCATCAATCATGAATGACCATCAATGGTGGCTACACAAAACCTCCAATATATATATATATATATATATATATATATATATATATATATATATATGTGTGTGTGTGTGTGTGTGTGTGTGTGTATGGTATATCGGGTACTTGCTATAATATCAGGTTCAGGTAAGTATTACTGATTTACCTGAACTCCTCAGGTAATCATTTTCTCTATGTTGCTATGTTTTATATGTATTTTGTATATATATGTTGTATATCATCAAAACACCAAATGAGGGAATATCTGGTGTTCCTCCGCCTTGGCATTGATTCTACAAGTCTCTGAACTCTTCTGGAGGGATGAACACCATTCTTCTAACAGATATTCCCTCATTTGGTGTTTTGATGATGGTGGTGGAGAGCGCTGTCTAACACGCTGGTCCAAAATTTCCCATAGATGTTCAATTTGGTTGAGATCTGGTGACTGCAAAAGTCATAGCATATGATTCACATCATTATCATACTCATCTAACCATTCAGTGACCCTGTGAATTGGGGCATTGTCTTCCTGGAAGAAACCACTCCCATCAGGATAGAAATGTTTCATCATAGAATAAAGTGATCACTCAGAACAACTTTGTATTGATTTGCAGTGACCCTTTCCTCTAAGGGGACAAGTGGACCCAAACCATGCCAGCAAAATGCCCCAAGAGCATAACAGAGCCACTGGATCCCCTCACTGTAGGGGTCAAGCATTCCGGCCTGTAACGGTTTTTCCTTTAATTTGCTCCGGGTAATAATTACTACAGCCGCTAGATGACATCTGTCACTCAAACAAAATCTTTCTATACATTACATTACATTCAAAACTACCAACTACTATATATATATATATATATATATATATATATATATATATATATATATATATATATATATATATATATATATATATATATATATATATATATATATATATATATATATATATATATAGTAGTATAGTATATAGTATAGTATATAGGAGTATAGGTAAAGGAGTATACATGTATACATGTGAGCTTTCATTTGCTTACTGCTACAAGTCTGCTTACTGTTGGTTGGTTGAGATATTTTGCTCTTAACCAAGGTGTTGGACTGAGTGATACTGCCTGAAAACCTGGGAAAAAAATCACTGTTACTTTTTCCTGCTATTTTAAGCCAGAAACATGCCAACTTGCCTCAAGACTCCCTAAGCGTTGTTACTGCAGATTGCAAAGCCCTCCTCAAGCAGCTCTTGGAAAAGAGCACTCTCAAAGAGTGTGATTATCTCGTCCAGTTACTGTTTAAAATTCCACAGTGTGGTCTCAATCCTCCCAAACCTGAGATTCATGCTTCCATGAGGAGAACTGGCAGGAATCAGCTTGTCCTCTTTGTCTGGCATGCAAAGCAATGATGTACTTCCAAGGCTGATTTATTTCAACATTTCACACAGTCTGGATCAGTTTGCTTGTATACAGATAGGATACTTAAGTTGATCTCAATATTTTGATCCCTGTAAAATTGCCTGCTGTCTGCTAATTTAACAGTGAGTTATTATGTAATGGTCACTGATGCAGAAACAAGTTGTGCTGTGCATTAACTTTTTTGTCTCCACTGAAATCAATTCTTTTAATAGTAGGCAAGATGAAAAATACACCATCAGTAAAATTTCCAAGTCATGGATTTACTCCATAGTGAGTGAATCAGAGGGGAACTGTATAACAGCACTTAATTTCTATTTAAAAAAAAAACAAAACAAAAAAACCATCTTAAAATAATTCATGTAGTAAAGAAGAGTGGTGCAAATTACTGTGTTGATCCAATAAAAAACTCTCACAAATGAGGCTTTTTAGGGAGCTTTGTGGCTCATTCAGGGAAGCAGGGTTTCCAGCTTCAACACCGAGCTTGAGGATACATGCAAATATCAATCAAAACTATCATTTATGAGTCTGGTACAGAATTATTACTGAATAAACAACAACGATTCCCAAATTTAGTCAGAATATTTGGGATTGCAGCCATCTAAAGTGTGATCCAGATACCATAGATAGATAGATAGATGAGATAAACAGAAACACACTGTGAAACACACTGACAATATGTAAGGTGTCTTTACAATTTAAATAACAAAGTCAACCCAACATTTAGAAATGAAGGTAGATTCTAGGAAAGAGGTCATCTTTAACAGAATAAGACTTGGTCACTCTAATTTAACCAGCACAGTAAACATAATAGGAGAGCAACCAACATGTTACACACCAGCATGTTACTGTGGACTGTAGTAAATATGAAAAGGAAAGATGACATATGAAAGAACTCACTATAAAAACAACAGTAAACCTGTCAAGTGGCACATGTATTAGACAGGAAGATGGATACATTATGGATTTGAGCCCTGTTGTCAACACACAATATATTAGTTAATCCTTGTGTTTTTATGTGTGTGCACATTAAGTTTTTGTCTTATCTTCCAATACATCCTCATAAAAAAATTACGGTATAGGTCTAAAATTCAGGTCGACATAAATGACCTATAGTTACGTTTATGCCATGTAGCACCCATTGTAACTTTACAATGGGTGCTGACTGTTCCACTGTTAAAAAATTACTATGTTTTACAATGTGACGCTGTGGTTTAGGTTTAGGCATAAAACCCACTTGGTTATGGTTAGGGAAAGATCATGGTTTGGGTTAAAATGATAACTTGAAACGTGGTTTATACTTCCTTGTGGTTATGCAACCTTTGTCACCATGGCAACAGTAAACACCAAGATGTTACGGTTTTTAAAAAAATTTCCTGACTTGTGATTGGAAACGGAAAGTGAATGGTGGTCTACTGCAGCAAAGTTCACTATCTATCAATATATCTAACCATCCACCCAACCTGCCTCCTTGTAACAAGGCAAAATCATCTTATCAAGTCACCTTATATTGACGCCATCTGAACTGCGTCACTTCCAAGGGTCATAATTACTACGTCTGCTAGATGGCACAAACATAACTATAGGTCGTTTTTGTCGGCCTGAATTTTAGACCTATAATGTACTTTTTCTTGTGAGGATGTATCTTCTGTATCTTCTTAACTATCTCTTTGTGTGCCATGGTCTAAAGGAGAAACACTATTTTTGTCACTGTGAGTCTGTGTACACTTCAATGAATATATGTAGATTTATTTAAATGCAGTGGCAATTAACTTGAATTGTGCTGCACTTCTACACAGACTATGCAGCCCTACCACACTTTAACCTGTCACAGAGAAGTGGCACGGGGGGGGGGGGGAGCCTAACTCACCCTGTAACTCACCCCAGCAATTGTTTGTCTTCTCATTGAAATTTTCAAAACCTTTTACTTGTTCATGTGGAAACTGCAATTTTGTCACTGTTTCTCAAGCCACTAAGCAACATTATACCAGGAGATAACACTGTCCTTGACATATTTGAACATAATCAACCCTGAGGAGGACCAATCTGGGAAACTACTTAGCATATAATATGTTGTCTGAGTCAAGATATATAGCCTTGGTTTCCACTCTCATTTGCAACATGAAGTATAAATGTTTATCAATAAAATATACTTTTCATCACCATACTAAGCTTACTAAGCTGTATTAACCATATGTTTCCTTTATGTGTGTGCATTTTTGATTCATCCTTAGCTATTGCTATAGATCATATAATTGTTTGTTCCCACCTGAAAATCCTGGTGAGTTGGGATACTTATGAAACTGATGGAATGTATGAGACATTAGGAATTTCTGTTTTTTTATGAACTAATTATAAGAGATGGAATAAAACAGTCCCAAATTAGGCTTGTGGTCCCACAGGCTCAGACAGTACATTTCACGGTGAAAGACATGCTATCACTCCAGTGAATGAGTCAAAGCAAACATAGCAGTTGTAGTAGTGTTTCAGCAGAATTTGCTTCACTGTGCACCATGGCTTTAGGATTGCTGTTCGTTGCTAAAATGCTATTACATTTTGTGCTCAGGTAATTTAAATTGCAGTGCTTGCCTCAGGTTCAGTGTGCTACATGATATGATATGCTATGATATATGAGCTCAGTAGCCTGGCTGGTTTTGCAGGTTATTGGAGTTTCAACCATGATGATACAAAGTTCTCATTGCACTCTTAGATATGCGGCACTCAAAGATTGAAACTGAGAGCTCCTCTGCAGTTAGCAAGTCTCACAATCTACCAGCTTTGCAACTTTTTAATAACATTTCATACTCTGCAAGATGTGCAGTATTGGATAATGTACCACTTGCTTTATCCATAAGAGGATGATTAAAACCTGCTGCCAGGAGCTGATAGCATTTGTCAGTCGCCACTATGATAAATGACCTTCATATCTATCAACTATAGTGTCAAAAAAGAGAAAATATTTAGTGATAATGTGATTAGCAAGGCTCAGAGAGCACAAAGAGACAATGCAGGAGGAGACAGAGGTATTCATTAAGCATCATTAGCAGATCAATTTTGAAGGTCAGATTTTGAACATTGTATCTACAGTTTAGAGAAGCCAGATTTGTTCTGTGTTGACCTTCCCCTCATCATCCTCACACCACTAAGTTACATTGATCTTAGGTGTTTCACAGTGCAATGTCTCTCAAAGAGGACTGACAGTTTAGCGTTGATGATCCCCTCGTCACATATTGCATTTGATTGGGTTTCTAATGATGAACAAGCCATGCAGAGACCTTTCAATATTACATTTTTATTTCAGATGGGCTTTTCTTAGAACACAACAATGATGAAACAGCATTTAATTGATGGTAATATTTCATTTAATCATTGAAATATTACAAATATTTACATGCATGTATTATTGTAAGAAATGAAAATCGCATCAACGCTGATGTAACTGCTGTTTGCCTATTCGGCTTACTTCTGTACATTATGTTAACACTAGGTAGCAATATCAAATGCAATAATAAATATATGTTTTTCTTCTAGTATTTGCAGATTAATACAACACTATACTTTTCACTAACTTTCCCAAAACTGGCAATCCAACAGTCACGCCAGGCCAGTGACCGGGTGTGCAAAGGTGTGAAAATAGGTAACACTCCAAGCACTTTAAGCTATCCATTAATCCATTATTTATACCAGCTTATCCAATGCAGGGTCATAAGGGGCTGGAGCCTATCCCAGCCCACATTGTGCAGGAGATGGGGTACATCCTGGACATGTCATCAGTCTGTCACAGGGCTGGTACATATAGTCAGACAACCATTCATATTCACATAAGCTGTACCCCAAACCCATACTACATGCTGGTTTTGAGTATGCTGTGTATTCATACAGGAAAAGTCACAAAATTAAGTCAGTATGCAGACTAGAAAACACTTGGTTTCTGAGTGTGCTGTTGATGGACATCACTGTTCCACAATGCAATGGTCAAAGAAAATGGGGGAGCTGCTCACTGTTGCAATAAAATCAAATAAATTACAGAGGACAGTGAGATCAGGGAGATCTAGGAAAACAAAAAATAAGTATTTAATCTTTGAGTAAATTTTGCTCTCTCATTAAAACTTAATAGTCGGTCATTGTTTGATTGATGTCTGTCGGCACACATATTGCATCATTTCCTGATAGTACAGAACAGTAGGGCTGACTTTTTGTTACCGGCGTGGATGAAGGGATGGCAATGTCTGTGGGTTCACCACTTTGGTCCAGACTGCAATTTTACATAAATATATCAACTATTGGATTTTGGATTCATGGATTTTTTTTACAAACATACAGACATTTGTAACGTCCAGAGGATGAATTCTACTGACTTTGGTGATTCCTTTTGTGATTTAGCATTACACTCTGATAACATTGTTGGACTCAAAATGGACAGTAAAAAAAAAAAAAAAAGATGATGCAGCAGAACCAAAGACATTGTCTTTTTATTCTACAGATTCTTCTTCCTTGTCAAAACCTAATGCCTACATTACCCATGATGCTTCTTGACCATCAACAGTTCGGTTGGAGATTTGGGTTTGTCTTGCTAGTGGCTAATGCAGTCCCAAGCCACTCGAGCCCCCAAGTGATGTCAATTTTTTCACATGAAACAAGTTCCTTTAAAAAGTTCCTTTCAAAGGAATATGGTATGGATAAAAAAACATAGTCAAATTATGTCCAAATATATTGTGATCTTGCATCTAGTCAAGAATAGATTATGCTTTGAATCAGTTGTATGGATCACTGTGAGGTGCATCTCCCCAGGGGGTTGCAAGGGATCTGAGGGAAAGATGTGAGGCGTGAGCCACAATTTGCATCAAAACTTAATTCAATTCAAATCTGAACACATAGACATTAACACAATTAATAACAGTGTGACTTAGGTCCCTATTTTGATCTTGCAAGTGCAACAACCAGCACATCGAGGAAGGTGTTGGGCGCATGGTCTACGTAGGCATCTCCCACTGCACCTGCTATTTTGGTTTATGTGCAGCAGTGCAAAGTGCAAAAAGGTTGGGTGACGGTGAATATAGAATATAGGGAGGGTGATGATTAATAAACGCACTCTCAGCATGGCTTTGAAACAGCTTAGCCAATCACAGCGAAGCATGACAACATTAGCTCACCAAATGGAAATACGCTTCCTCAGGAAATCATACTGTTGTCTGGAGGTTCAAAGTATTGTGATGTGAACACAGTACCAAAACTATACAGTCAGAGGCAGATAATGTGTTTTCTAAAGTTATAATTGTAACTATTCCACATCAAAATGTCTAAAAACGTCTAGACCTATGTTTACATTTTGTTCAGTTGTGTACTTACATTATCCCAAATGTTTCCAACAATTTTCAAACCCAGAGAAATCAGTAATTTTAATCAAGGTAACGGTCCATTTCATTTGGTCACCTGTCAATGGCGTCATACCCCCTCAAAGAGTATACGTGCAGAAGATGCATGCGTCAGCTTTGTGGTTGTCGACCACAATGGCGTCTACCAAAGAGCACACACATTCAAGATAATACATTGGGGTTGAGGTTGTCTGCCAGAAAATGTCATAAATGGACTTTTATTTGTCCTATGATGAAAGAAATATGTAATAAAATATATAATAAATAATAAAAGTTAAAATTTGTTGAAGCCATTTATATGATCATATATTTCAGTTTTAATTCTACTGTATCTCACATCGTAAATGGTCACATTGTTTAGTAAGTAATGTGACACAAAATTGCTTGCACCACAATGCCATTCAAGAAAAAACACACAAAACGCTACTAAAGAGACTATCATGAGCCTTGGTAACTCGATGTCTCCCACATAAACAGGCAGAATATTGAGTTATAACCAACCAGTCTTATGTGTTAGAGTTGTGTGTGAACGACCATGTGTAATGACACTGCACTCTGGCATGACACTTCTCAAATCAGAAGCTGCAGATTTATCAACACATTATCCTGCTGTTTTTGGAAGCTGTACAGAAACTGTAAGAATTGACCTACGATGTGTTCCTTAACGTTGACCAATAGGATGACAGAGTGCTCTCTGGCACACATATGTAAACACCAACCAAGAAAGTCAAAGCTGTTCTTCAGCGGCTGTCCAGCTGAGCTGATCCGCATTTAGTGTCTTAGACAGCGGGAAGAGCAGCAGCAGCTCATCTCTGCCTCCTCCACAGGCTGATTCAGGAAGGATACTCTCCTCTATCCATTTATGTATAGCTACTTTCCCTGTGTTTGAACACAAGTGGACATATAGGCATAAAACTCAATTATCACAATTTTAAATTGTTTACTGTATTCATTCCAATGCTACATTTTGGTGGGAAACTGTGAAGTTCAGTGGGCACGTAGTTTGGGGGAAGGTGTTAATGCAGTTTGGTGTGTAAGAAATGGGAAAAACTGCAATAAATAATGGTTAAGGTTCTAACTTTCTAAATTAAAAAGTTCACAGACTACATGAATAATCACACCTATAGTATGCACTGTTAAAGCAAGCCCTCCCGGTTAAACACCTAATTTCTCCCATGTGTTTCTTTGCTGTAGTCAGGTACTGTTTAAAATAGAAGCTTTAATAACTCACTCTATATTCACATAATTAGCAAACAAAAAGAGTCATATTGCCACCTTACTTTGACAAAGGGACACTTTTATAAGGATTGAGAAGAATAATGGGAGTGCAGAGCTCCACTGGTAGCAGGCAGACTATTAAGGTTGCTCTCTAATATGCTATAAGCCCAAGGTCACTAATAGGCGGACCGCGATAAGGGTCTGGATAGGATGGTGCCTGGGTCTGGACCCAGACCGTGGACCTACAACCGATAAATTATTGAGAATTATTATTAAATTTTATTGAATTTGACGGATTGTTTCTTTACGGCACTTGTTTACTGGCCCGGGAAACTCACAGACCAATTACATGCATTGTAAATCATCTTACATGATGCTACTGTTGGGTCTCACTAGCTGTTTCAAGACTCTAAGAAACCTGAGTCCTTGGTTGTTTGCACCTAAGGTGTGAAACTCCACCCAAGGAACCAGCTTAACAGAACTAGAGATCCCCCTCTTCTCTATCTCTTTCTCCTCATGGCTGCTGCTGGAGCAGCTCTGCTTCTCAGCTCTCTGCTCACTGGTGTTGCATGCTCACAGCAAACACACACAGAACTCTTGAATCAGTGTGTACAAATCAATGTGTATTGATTTGGCTAAGGTTATTCATTGACCTATTATTATGATGTCCTTGTTGTTCATAGTCAGGTTATTGCATAGCCACACCACTAAATTAATGTTAGCATGCTTAACACATGTTACATCCAGGAACTAGGCCTTGCATGCAACTAACCTTTTCCTAACCTGGCACCTTTAGCCTACACCAATTGGCCTTAAACAGAGAACCACACAGTTAAGAAGTTTAAAATCCAGTTTTGCAAACTTTGATTCAGGCAGCAATTGTGGTTCAAGACACCACATGGCCTGGCC
This sequence comes from Thunnus thynnus, assembly GCF_963924715.1. NCBI lineage: Eukaryota > Metazoa > Chordata > Actinopteri > Scombriformes > Scombridae > Thunnus > Thunnus thynnus. The sequence goes on along the minus strand of NC_089527.1, from coordinate 28,167,187 downwards.
TTTTATCTCTGTAGTTCCCTCTGTTGGCCATACTGTCTACATGCCATGTGCTCAGTCACCAGGTGACTTCAGCCATCTTGTCATTGTCTTCCTCACGCGCACACACTCACACACACACATACACTTGTATATAGGTACACTTAGCTAGATTATTATTATGTGTTTTGCTCTTTTACCTTTTTGTTAAATAAATGCTTTTGGATATACCTGTTGTCTGTTTTAATGTTTCATAAGAATGAGTTTTGCCAACCCCTGCTCTGCAAAGAACTCCTAAATCCTTCAACCTTAAAGAGTTATTGATATGGTGACTTTGTTTATAGTTATTAAGTTAATTATTAATCAAAGTTCCAAATTGATAGATTAGTACACTTTGAGACTGAATTGGATATATTTTTTCCTGACTCCAGGGTAGTGCCCCGTTATTATTCATTCTTATTAATAATTTTTATTGATTTTAATAATTAATAATTATCTTTGATAATCATTAATTACTGCTGATAGCCAAACTTGTTGCCAAGGCCCAACACTACTCCTCCAATCAAATCTGTGCATGCCGATGAGCATTGCAACTTGAATAAGATACACAGACACACACACATACACACAGGGCAGAGACAAAATGAGAGACTACAGTCGGAGAAATCAGCGAGTCAGAGAAAAGTAATTTCACATGTAGTGCTCTAAAAAGAGACGAGTAGACAGCGAAAAAGGGCTTTTAATCAAGAATGGACAGACTCTTACATGTTCATTCTTCCCACAGGCAGTTCAAAACCAGTATGTTTCATATGTTTTGAGGCCGTGGTGATTATGAAGCACCACTATGAGACACAGCACAAATCTTTTGAGCAAACATACCCGCTCAAATCCAAACTGAAGGCACAGAATATAAACGATCTAACAGCCCAATATGAGTGATCCACCAGAATCCCAACACAATTCAGGTTTAAAATCCTGGCAGGACAAGCTGGAGCTCACTTCTCTCACTGAACAAGAGAAAGTGGAGGAGTGGGATATAAGAGGGAAAGAAAGGGAAAAGGAGGTGTTAAAATTGTTCAGTTGTTAAGATGTGTTGAGATTGTTTATTATAAAATTGGTTGAGACTGTTAAGATGTGATATGGAGCTAACAAAAAAGAAGAAAAAAGGGAAACTCAAGCTACACTTTTTTCAGCACATAATTTTTCTAATATTAAGCTCTTTATTTTAAGATGCACATTTTTCAAAAGCTCTGTTATGTATTTTATTTTTCAATGCAGCCCTTATTTTACTTAAAATGAGCAAAGAATATTTATGTATTATTACAGTACTTATTTATAATCCCTCCAGTTCAGTGAGAAAACTGGCAATAAATATTGTTGAAATATTACTGAACTGTACTTTCTTTATTTTATTTGACAGTCAGTTGTTGACTACATGCAGATGTTTATACAACTACTAATTTAATTTAATACCCCTGCTATAAGCAAACATAGCCTGTTGTCAAGTCAACACTGATATTCAGCTGCACTGTTAGACAATAAGATTTCATTTGTAATTGTTATTCACACAAGTATTGATTTAGATGTTAACATGCACAATGAACTGAATTTCAGCCTATTATTGAATCTCTCAGTTTATGTCAGTGTGCGTGGGTATACCCACAAACACAGATTGGTTTATGCACATATATGTGCATAAACCAATCTGTGTTTGTATTTTACTTTACTTAGAGCAACACTTGCAGCCTATTGTTCATATTCTGAAGTTATACTTACAATACTGGCAGCAATGGTAGTTACGCAGAAAGCCAAACTAAAGCAAAGTAAACTATCAATTTGAAAAACTGGGTCTTTATCTTGGGAGACCAGACAAACAATATTTCACAATGGTCCTCCTCTGCAAGCTCATATCCAATCTCTCTTCTTTCAACAGAGCTAGTGCACAGTAATAGCTTCCTGAGAGACAGATAGGAAACAGACCATACAGAGGTAGATAGTTCTTTCTTCACAAGTCCCTCTTCTTTAAAAATTGCAGCAATCTCAGAGGGGTGATAAAACAGACAGAATTTACAAACAGGCCAGCTACAGCATACATTTAGGTTATTACCATGAGCACAAAAATGAAGCAGGAAATATTTTATGCAAGCAACTAAAATACTTCTACCTCCAATATCATTACTGTTTGCCAATTCAAAGTTATTTAATTGTTTGAGGGAACAACACTGAAAGTCTAAAGTCCATTATACTGTTTGAAAACTACTACTGATATCAGAGCTTTAGCAGTAGTTAGTAGGGCTGAAAATATAAAAGGCTTGTTCCCTTCAGAGCATAAATATGCTAATCAAACTTCATTGCAAACTTAGTTGAGGATGCCACAAAAGAAACCACCACCATGGCTATCATACAGTTTGTCATCCAACAAGTAGCAGTGAGATAACAGCTGAGAGACAAGCTTTGCAATTCTCTCTTGATGCAATCTCTCTTTCTTTAATTAAGGAAAGGTCTTTCATAAAAGGGGGCTTAGGGCAGATAATTAAAAAAAGAAACACCATTAGAAATCAGACTTTAATCAACTCTGATGTAGAAAAAAGCTGCAGCTTCAGTGTGTATGCATGTGTGTAAGATGCAAGTACTGCTGTGTGGTCACCCACATTTTGGCAACTCTCAGAATACAGAAGACCCTTTTAACAGAAATGCTAATATCACAATGAAAACTTAACCAATATTTGCCCATCAAAAGTAAAACACATCACAGTACACCATGCTTTATTCACCAAATGTTTTCAGCTATCTTACCTTCAATGGGGGTGACAATATTAATATGCTGATGTTTAGCAGGTAAAGGTTACTATGGTTAACATCTTATTTTAGCATTCTGACATTTTGCTAATTAGCACTAAACACAAAGTATAGCTGAGGCTGGGAGATTGGGAGGGTCATTAGTTTTGCAGGTGTTTGGTCATAAACCTAATAATTGGATGAATTGAAATTCCTGACCTGATGGCACTAGACAAAGTGGTGGACTGACCGACTGACCAACATTGCCATCCCTAGAGTCATACCATTAAAATAGTGCATGCTGGCATAAAGGTGTTTAGGGAGTGAAATGATTTGACATCTGTCAGTTGAAGGGTTGTTGTTTCTGTTATGATCAATACGCTGTACTCCACTGTACCACATCATATCAACTGAAATACCAATTGCTGTTATTATTCTGCACATGGAATTCCATCATTCGCTCTCCTTTAGACTCTATATTGTTGAGTCAGGGGGAATTGATTATCATTAATTCAATGGAAAAAAAAACACATGCTGTGTTTGGCACTGCCACTTCAGCATGCACTTATTGGCTGATTGTATTGACACTGTGAGGCTGAGATGAGGTGACTGATTTGAAGTCAGAGTTGCTCTGTCAGTTGTCAGTGTTTCAGTGTGTCAGACTGAGTGTAAATGGTCCACAGGCATTTTTCTGGTGCTGTTGTCCCATGCAGCGAAGGACACTTGGATAAATCAGTCAATCAATCAAAAAATGTTGTTCTTTGGAAGGAGCTGAGGCCCCTTGACTACTCTGGTGGGCGGAAGGAAACATGTGTCATTACTGTTATTGCTACATCACATTTTCACATCCATTTGAAAGTTCGTAACTGTATCGGTAACAATCTATTGTTCTCTGTTTCTCATGGAAACGAAATGCATATATAGTTGTAGTAAAGTATTCACTGTTTGTATATTTTATTATTTTTTTTAAATGTAAACATTAACGCAGGGATGTTTTCAGTCTAACTAAGTGCAGGCAGCAGTTAATTCCACAGTTTCTCAACCTGATGGTCTAAATACTATTTCTCCATCCTGCCTGCGATGACATTCTGTTGGGAAAATATATGAATCCCTTAGATTTTCTATACTTAAACACTGACAATATTATACACCAAAACAGTAATTAATGTCTGCAAGAGTTCAGTTCTTAGAGCTTAGAGTGCCTGAGATTTCTAAGAGCAGCAGCTTTGTCCAACAAAAAACTTACTTGTCAGCCTGACCCTTTTGTTTATTCATTGTTCACTGTCGATTCATTTTAATGCCAAAATTTAAAAGAAAATCCAAAGTCAGTCTGACCAAATTCCAAAAGTTTCTGTTTGTGAATCCATCATCACTCGGATGTTTTCACATCTGGAGTGTTTTTCAAATGGCTCTCATGGTTATGTTACAGACCTCACACATGAGTTACCTGTGAACACGTGATGTGTCCTGTTTTATATGAGAGCCCTTTAATTCAGAACCCTACCCAAACTGTATGCCACCTATCCAATTGCCAGACACCCAGTATCCAAACTGTGCACCACCTATCCAGTCACCAGACACCACCTATCCAGTCATCCTGTGCTGCCAACCAGTGGACATCGCACACGACCCAGTGGACAGCGCACAATGTCCAATTCGACATTACACGCTACCCAGCTGAATAACGCTGATTGGACAGAAATTCAATCGCCTCTCTTAAATTGGAAGTAGAGGGAGAAAGGCCAAAACAAACTTTGGGAATAAGTGACAATCTACAGCAGAGGAAGTTGGTATTATTAATATCAATGTATGCCCTCCAGTCTGTTGGTCAGTCGTACCATCATGGATAATCCTAGAACCTGAGGTTGATGTATGCTAAAAACAAGTTGTTTTCTGTTTTGGTTTAATTTCTATTCCACTTGCCAATTTGAAGACAAAACATAGCTGTCAACTGGGTGGTGCGTGATGTCCAATTGGGTTGCTCTGCACTGTCGACTGGGTTGCACACAGTGTCCACTGGGTGGCAGCACAGGATGACTGGATAGGTGGTGTCTGGTAACTGGATAGGTGGTGTACAGTTTGGATAGGGTTTTGAATTAAAGGGCTGTCCGTAGTTTTATACAGGGAATCAGAGACAAGAGACGTTAGTTGCGTTCGTTCAGCTGGCTGTTCTCTGTCTGAGGAATGGAAGCCTTACGCAGTCTACAACTAGCACTCATTTTGGTGGCTACGCCCTCTTGTGGTGGAGCAGAAGAATTACACTTTACACGATAAAGCTTAAACCCATAATAAAAACATATTTAAATCTGGCAATTCCAACCTAACAGTTGTGACCATACATTTGTAAGTGTCACAGTTACAATCTGTTCCACATGCACAGATCTTAAGCAACAACTAGTATAGTGTTTTGAGAGACTGTTGTACCTGCCAAAATGTCTTTTGTTCAGGATAATAATGGCTCGATAAGTTTGGTCTGTTCCTCTGCAAAGCTGTGTGGAATATACTGTTCTGCATGATAAAGGGGGATTTGCTGTAATCAGCCTCCTGTGAGTGAAGATGGCAGCGGAATGTGTGATTTGTGTGATTGGCTCCATTACTGTAATGCACTGGGTTTCACACCAATCAAACCATAGAAATGTATTAATGTCAATCAAAGGAAATATTGCTAATCATATTAGCTACAGGGCCTTTGCTATAAGTGATGGAGAGAGGATTTCTGTAATTTGGGTGAAAAAAAACACATTTCAAACTGAGAAAATAATTTGATGTGAGAGTGAGCTGCTCCAAACTCAGACTTGTGCCCGGGTAGAATGAGAGGATGGTGTCATCATACATGCACAGGAGGAAGATGGACATTGCTACCATGTAGGATGATCTTATTCAAATACCAGAAAATGAGGCAAACACTCCCCTCCACTCCTTCTGCTTGCTCTGTGTCTTTTGTGATGGTGAAGTGGCTGCTGTGGCTGTCTGTATCAACATAGTATAGCCATACCATAAACGTGCAGTTCCTGATAAGATTATTTTGAATATAATGGGGACAAATATAATGCACCTTGTTTGTCTGAATGTAGCTGTTTGTGCAGCATTATAGAGGGCAGCTACTCTAGTATGTTATTGCATGCTGTCCAAACACAGACATTACCACTGGCACCACTTTTTCCTTTACTCCCCACATCTTTTCTAGCTCCTCTTTCAGCCCTTTGGTATCTTCTCGTGTTCCTTCTTCTTGATGTTGCTGTCACTTGGGATTGCTACGTCATATATATATATATATATATATATATATATATATACATATATATATATATGTGTGTGTGTGTGTGTGTGTGTGTGTGTGTGTGTATGTATATATATATATATATATATATATATATATATATATATATATATATATATGTGTGTGTGTGTGTGTGTGTGTATGTATATGTATATACAGTACTGTGCAAAAGTTTTAGGCACTAAAAGTAAAGTGAGAATGCTTACAAAAATATAGCTATAATGGCCATACCATAACATCTGTTGCAGGACTCATCATTCTTCTTGTTGCTGAAAATAGTTCTTTATGACTCTAGCTGTATGCTTATGAATAAATTTGGGACTGATCAGACACCTCCCCGATGGTATTGCATAATGGATAAGAATCTTAACATCTAGGGTGCCTAAAACCTTTGCACAGTACTGTGTGTGTGTGTGTGTATATATATATATATATATATATATATATATATATATACTTTTCTGAACAAACACACAAAGTGTCATACAGGGAACGAATTAGCTTGAATAAATAACTTGATAAGGAATAGTATGTGTAGGATAATTTTATGTTTTCCTAGATACAGAATGAGGGGCGTGTATATTTTGTATTTGATACATGCATTGATATATATTTTAATGTGAATCTTAAATGTTTTACATCTAATCTGACAATAATGGTTATCACATATGTACAATATAATATGTGCAGTGCTTCATAAACACATAATTGATATGCAAAACAATGAAATGGGTGATATTTATGTATTTATGAAATATGGACTAAATAAGACAACACTGCTGCTGAAAAACAGACACACAGACATAAAAAGCACAAACAGTGCATAAAATTCAGACAGGTGACAAATTAAAGGAAAAACCGGTACAGGTCTGAATGCTTGACCCCTACAGCGAGGCGATCCAGTGGCTCTGTTATGCTTTGGGGGACATTTTTCTGGCATGGTTTGGGTCCACTTGTCCCCTTAGAGGGAAGGGTCACTGCAATTCAATACAAAGTTTTTCTGAGTCATCACCTTTATCCTATAATGAAACATTTCTATTCTGATGGGAGTGGTCTCTTCCAGGATGACAATGCCCCAATTCACAGGGCACGAGGGGTCATTGACTGGTTTGATGAGTATGAAAATGATTGATCACATGCCTTCACAGTCACCAGATCTCAACCCAATTTAACATCTATGGGAGATTTTGGACTGACATGTTAGACAGCGCTCTCCACCACCATCATCAAAACACCAAATGGGGGAATATCTTTTTGAAGAATGGTGTTCATCCCTCCAGAAGAGTCCAGAGAGTGGTAGAATCAATGCCAAGGCTGAGGAATCCAGCTCCACTGCACAATCAGTGCTGGTTATCAAAAACAACAACAACAACAAAAAAAAAAAACAATGTTGAACTAAGATTCCACTTACCACCTTATATTTCATCTGCACCTCATCACTTCACTCTCAGATCACTTTAGAAAAAAACATGCCCGGTCTGAAGAATGCGTGAGGTTCTCACTTTGCATTCCGTTTATAAATACCAGTTTATGTGGGGGAAATGGTGTATGCATGGTTTTTGTGTGTACGCATCATTTCTGCATCTGTCCACAGGGTTGCTTTTATGTCCCAGTCCATCACTGGCAAGAAATTGAAAACTATAAAGCTATAATGTTATTGTACTGACACACTGAGAGCTGAAATACATGTGGACAGACACTGGAGACAGGAGTTCCCATCCTGAGTGCTGAGGTTTAGGCAACAAAAGCATGTTGGTGAAGGTTAGATTGTGATTTCAGTTAAATGTTAATATAGTAAATATGTCCTGTCCTGTGCTTCAAGTCACTGTGAACTTCTTTCTGTATTAAACGAAGACCATGAGCTTTCTTTCACCTTAACTAATAGCTGCCAATTCCTAAACTATGTTGTAATTTCACAAAAGTTCTTGCACACAGTGCAGAGCTTAAGGTCCACTTGCCAAATTTCCACCACATCAAAGGTCCAGTAAGGGTGCATTACATGATGATATCTTAGTACAAATGCTCCAGAACTCTGTACATGAACAGCATTTCCATATTAATGTGAGATGTGACACCTATGTTCTGTAACTGAGTTCATAAACTTAAGTATAAAAAGGCATAATGGCGAAAACACTGGTGTAAGTGTTCATTAGTGAGTTCTTGGAGGACAATGTATCAGTGTTCATGTTGCGCCCTCCGCCAATGCCCAGGTCCGCCTGGGTAAGCTAATGATCCTACCAGCAGACTAAATGCCAAGAGAGGACACCTGAGAGCCAACTCAAGGAATCCTAGTCACAGCCCCCAAGCTGAAAGCAGTAACAACAAACAGCCCCAAGAGCACTTAGCAGTGCCCTCTGAATACTACAACTTGTTGTAGTATTCAGAGGGCAGGTGAAGCCCAGTCTGCAGCCAAGCGAAGACCCATCGAGGCCTTCGCCTCCCAACATTCAATTGATGTCTGCCTCCAAGAAGCCCACACTGGTACAGACGAAGCAGGCTGCTACCTCATCAATGGCTTTGATCTTCTGTGCTACACAACCCATGCCAAATATGGACGTGCCACCTATGTGCAAACTAACATTGCTGAAGCAAACCACTTGACAACAACCAATTTCTCTGAAACCATAATCATTGGCAGTTTCCACGTTGCTAATGTATGCAAGCCCCTAAGTGCCAACTGGGATCAGCAAGTCTTACCCACTCTACCTCACCTTGCCATGTAGTGGACTTCAACAGCCAGCACCCTGACTCGGGATGCCTAGCAGCAGACAGTGAGACACTTTCAGACTGGGCATCCAGATGGTGAGACACTTTCAGACTGGGCATCCAGAAATGACCTTGCTCTGATACATGACCTCAAACAAAGAGGAACATTACACGCAGCTAGTTAGAACAAGGACTACTCCCCTGATCTGTGCTGGGTCAGCTCTGTGAATGAAACCCCCTATCCTGCACAGATCCTCATCCTTGACAACTTTCCACACAGCCAACACCAGCCCTCACTCAAACACACTGGCCTACATCTCCCAATCATTAACAGCCCAAGGAAGATGTGATGGAACTTTTGAAAAGCCAACTGGACGAAATACAGCAAAGCCCTGGACTGGAGTATTGTCACCATCCCACTCCAGAACATCACTGTAGATGTAGCATATAACCGCTTTTGCAGCGCCATCTGCGAAGCTGCCCATACAGCAATCCCACAAGGCTACCGACCCTTCTATGTCCCTTGCCTGGACCGAAAAAGTGCTGCCCTCTTACAAACCTACAAAACATCAGGGGACCCTGACATAGCAGACCATCTCACTGAATTGCTAAGCACAGCTCAGCGCAAAAAATGGGAGGAGACTATAGCAGAGATGAATTTCACCCACTCTAGCAGGAAATAATGGAGCCTCATCTGCCACCTTGGAGCTGCACAGAAACCCCCTATTCAAAACCGACCCTCTGTCACACCCAATTAAGTTTCAATCCACCTACTGACTTTTGCAAAGGCAGCCAAAGAACAAGCACATCAGAAGAGCAATTATGACTGAACTAAAGTAACACTGCAAACAACTCAGAGAGGAAAGTAGTCCTGAGTCTTTTGAGGTCACTGAACTGGAAAGTCCTGCAGGGTCCGAAATGTGGAAAGGCAGCAGGATATGACAACATCTCTCCAGACTTCATGAAACATCTGGGCCCCCAAGCTCTAACCTGGCTAACTCAACTCTACACCAGGATTATACACACAAACTCAATCCCAAAGAAATGGCGAATAGAAAAAGTCATTGCCATGGGTTCATTTTACTCTCTATGTTCAGAATCAACATTTTTTCAACTCGCCAGATACGTCAATTAACAACATTTTGCTCATTATGTTGACAGAAAATGCAATTGAGGCAGCATTATGTTTCTCTCAAAACCTTTATGCTGTTGCAATTTAATAGTATATAAACAACATTTCTAGGAGACAGGTTTGTAGAAAATATAATAAAAAGAGGCATATAAACATAATTTCTAGGGGAAAAGACTGAACCCATATTTCTATGTTTGTTTAAGACTGTTTACATCACATTTTACAGCTTCCTTTCTTTTTGGCAGCTCCCTAAAGAGGGAAACTATAAAAGGATCTAATTAAATCAAGATTCAAAAATATATTCCAAAGAACTTAAGAGAAAAAAAGGACTGGAGCTCACTGATAGATTTGTTCTGAGAAGCATCTGATTCGGCTGCACATTGCTGGAGGATGCGCGGAGAACCCTTTTTCATATATTCCAGAGATTAATTAATATTGATTGCCGCAAACTGCCCAAAGCCCTAGAAACCTTATTATTTCCATTCAATCTTCAGTTACACCCTTCCTCACCTTGTGGGGTTTCATTCAGTTTAATTTATTATATTCTGTGAGTTCAAATCATTGAAACAGTGTCAGATCCTCCTGTTTCCCCTTGAGGTTTTCAGGGGTCAGAGAGGCAGTGGAGCGTCCCCTCTGATCCAGGAAGGCAGCTCACCATGGGGATCTGACAGACTGACCTGCCTGGCAGCTATGATAGATACACTGGGACTGGTCTGACCTCTCTGGCTGACATCCACAAGCTCACTGTTGGCCCTGGTCATCATCTCTGGGTTGAAGTGCAGGTTTGGGAATAGTAAGGCTGCTACTGTATATTCTCCCCCATTTCTGCTGGACCGCTGAACCACTTTTCTGTGTGCCAGAAAACAATGGTTGCTATATAAGGATTTGAAATTGACTGAGCATCTGTGTGCTCAAAGGCCACAGAGAAGCAAAATGCCTTGTGCAATTCTGTGTCCCAGGGCAAAGTGACCAATAACCAGGAAAAAAGAATCCAAATATACTACTGAAAGAGACCGTGAGACCAGGTCAAACCTCAAGTACAGTAGAGCCTATGGGGAACACTGCAAACCAGAAACCTGTGAACCATGACTTTCTGCCCCTAAATGTCACTGGACTCTTTTTTCATGTGTGCAATGTAAGATTCTTCCTCCCTTTTGAAAGTCAACCAGACAATTGGAATTATTTCTCAACAAATATAATATTAATATTACTAGCAATTGTAAATGTATTCTGATTTTAAAATAATAAAACCTCAAGTCAACCATGATCAGCTCCAACATATTTGGTGAATTAAGGAGGCTCTATTGATTTATTGATGTTTGGGACCACAGTACAGTGCATATTACATAATTATTAACTCTATTAAAGCTAAATGAAGACAAGAGTGACATTCTTTTACTTGGCCCCAAGTGCAGTGTGCTGGGCAATCTGTCTGCCAGGTCAAATCCAAATTGTAAAGTAAAGGGGCAGTTTGGATTATAATTCTAATAATTCTAAAATTTGAGAACTGTTTCCAAAGTTTGACCCTCCCTGACCTGTAATGATGCAGAAGAACAAAGACGAGACTAATATAATTCATTATTCATTCACAAGCCCTCTGAAATACTCATGACAGGCTTTAGTTGATTCAAAACTCTGCTGCTGGTTTACAAACTAAAACAAAAGAAAGACCATGTCCAGACAGTTTTGCCTAGTCTGTGCTTGCTTCCAGTATCTTTAAGAATTGATTTTAATGAGATCTTACTCGAAAACAAAGCTCTAAAACCCTGACAAAGCTCTGGTCTTGGACCATTTCATATTTCAGATTCTTTCTTATGCCTCATCATGCTCTATGATCATCTTCTGTCTGGATATTATTTATATATTTACTGGATATGTCCACCACCCCTCAGAGAAAAATCGGGAATAAAGATTTCATGAAATATGTTTCTAAATTATAAAACACCTTTATCTCCCATCTCGTATTCTTCTATATCTCTTATTTAAGTAACCTTTTATTCTTTTTGATTGCATTGGTTTTAATCTCATGAAGTGTCCTTTATCTTAGATGTTATTTTATTTTGTCTGTTGAATTAATTTATTTTGTATTAATTATTTGAGTGTGTGTGTGTGTGTGTGTGTGTGTGTGAAGCTGAATTCATTGCATGAACTGTTATCTCTATATGAAATGTATTTGTGGGAATCTAGGTGATTGGTGCACACACACACACCAATCATCACATGATATAGTCACATGACCAGCAGGTAATCAGGAAGTGATAAAAGTTCATCGGTCTCGGTTAATCAGAGTCCCTTGACTTTGCTGCACATACCTCCTTGTGGTGGACTCTCCCTCTCATGTAGGGTGATAGCCAGATGTGAGCATCCCATCTGTCATGGAGGTAACTGGAGCAAAACTGACGCTTACAACTGACGTGACCACCTACAAGCTGCTGTGGCTATAGACACCCGGAGATATTACTCTAGCACCGGAAGTCTCCCTCCCTCCCCCTGCTTTATTGTGCTACGGGAGTTTGTGTATCTTTGCAAAGGACTAGGCCAGCCACTGTTTTCTGTTGGTATTTTACCTTTTTGTTTGTTTGTGTGTTTGTTGGTTTCTTTGATTCCCAATCCCCACTGACTGTTTGCTTGCTGGGTACTATGGTCATTATATTGGCCTTCGAGGTTTAGCTTTAGGCTAGGCTCGGCTTTGGGTGCAAGGCCCCTATTGTATGTTATATTTCTTGCTTGCTTTCCTCTCCTCTGTATTAACAGCTTGACTCTGTACAAGGCTGGGTCCATGCTGACACACTGGCTCCTTCCTGTGGTGGAACTGCACTGGGCGATACTTTGTAGTGGTTTGTATACTTAACCCCGACACTGCATGATATTCTGTTGTGGATTTTAGATATTATGTGTGTAGTGCATGCTTTTTGGTGTCTGCCTGCTGTCTCCTTCTTCTGTCTCCCACAGTCATCTGGTAGGACGGTGTGCATGAGCAGACCTGACCTTCATACCTTGAGTTAAGTTAACTCTGACTTTACCATCTTATTAATTTATTGTCTTGCTCATTCATCTCATGCCTTCGATATATTAATTGGGATTTTATATATATATATATATATATATATATATATATATACACACACTGATTTTATAATAAAGTTAAATCTTGCAAATTGATCCTGTTTGGGGAAGAGTGGGTCACATCACACACTAAAATACTAAGGGCTTAAGGGTTCCTTAGCAAGGTCTGGCATAGTCAGGCATACAAGGGTTCTCTGTACCAGGTACTACATATTATTATTGTAATTATTTTTTTATTAGATTCATACAGATATAATTTACTCCTGCCTCTTCTTTCTCTCTCCTCCTCCTCTCTTTTGTCTTTGTTCCCTTGACAACCACTTTCTGCTCTGTAGGACAAAGTTAAAATTTGGAAGTCAACAGTGGCTTTCTCCAGCATGTATTCAGACATACTGAACACCCACCAGTCAGTCAAAAGCTTTGTTCTGCTGCAGACTCCCACCTGCTGTCAGTGCATGAAACACTTGAATTTTTTTTTTTATAGGAAATGATACACAGACACTGCCAGACAATTGAAAACACTCTCCCACCACAGGAGCCCAGAGATACAAGAGTCTGCTTGCTACATTCTTCATCTCACATATGCACAATCTAATACTATTGATTTAGTCAGTCAGTAAAAGACATTGAGTTGTCTTGCCCTTATTCACTTAACGGTCAGCAAAGTTGCTGTTGTTCTGCTGAAATTTTACACAATCTAAATGTACCGGTGTGCACGGTCATCTAATTTGAGTTTTCAACAGCATTTCATGTTCTCGGATCTTGAGATGTGGTCTCAAAAGCTCATGAAAAAAACTAGTAAGTCAACCTCAAGGTAAGATTTTATTTTGTCGAATTACAATTTTCAAGGTCAAGAATCAACTATCATACTCAGTACTGATGCTTTATATGATGACGAAAGCAAAATCAGTATTCTTTAAACTTGCACTATTGTGTTGTCAGTAAAAATGTGAAAATTAATTGTGTTGCAACTTAGCTGCAGTTTTTGTAACATTAATATGCATTTATGTTTATGTCTAAATAGCACAGAAATTTCTTTTGTGAAGGTTACGATACATTTTTGATTTGGTTTGGCTTTTAAAACTGTAAAGAAAAATAAACACCCTGGTTGATTCAAAATGAACAGCTTCTTTTAGAATTTATCACAAAATTACTTTTGTATAATGCCCCATGAGATCTGTCACCTGGAATGCAGTGGAGAAAACAATCAACAAGCTATTTTCAGCTTCCCCTGCTGAAGAGCTATTGAAGCAGGGCTATTGACAGGATTTCAAAAATAGAGGTCCAATAATGATAGTTGTTGGTAATAAAACTATAGCTCAGTTTTCCCATCAATAACCCCATAGTTTACTTGACACAACACAAAAATTGCTTTCTCTTGAAGCCAACTTTTTTTTTTGACACCCCTCCCCCCCTTCATTTCTTCTATTCCCTTGGTCTCATGTTATTCTTTCCATATTCTCACAACTGGTGCCTTACCTTTTATGTCATACCTTCATCACATTCAAATAAGAAAACAGAAAAAAACGTCCAACTCCAAGCAACCTACATAGTTTAAAGAAATTGTTTATCTGTCCAATCAACAGGCAGCAGTCAGTAGCTAGAGTATTTCCGAAAATGTTTCCTAACTATTCCTTTAAAAAGACTTTTTCAGTGTTTAGTTAATTCAACTATTCTCTTATAACATTGTAATATTAACAATAATTTTAAATCAGCTGCAGGTACCAGGGTTTCACTACATCATGCTCTAAAAGCTATTCAGATCTAAGAGCTTTATCCTCTCCACTTGGAACTGAATTCTAGAGAGGAAAATGATATAATGGTTGATTAAATTTGTTTTTCTCAGCCTGAAAAATCAATTCGCCCTATGTTAACAAATATGATAAAATGATAAAAATGTAAAATAATATATAATACAAAACAATATCTGTGTGCTAAATGGTATCTACAGCCCAGTTGTAAAGTAGCAAGGAGATAAAAGTGTGATCTCTTTGTGTAACAGAAACAATCAATAAACATGTAGGCAGGGAGCAGGCGAGGAAGAGTCGCTGTCTGAACAGAACTGTGAAGGTCTCATCCTTAGCCTCCTCCTGCATATTTATTCCCTGCCTGAGATGACATCAACCATTCTGTCACTCTGTCTGCCTTTTCTAATTCTAACTTCCCACATTTTGGAAGGTATCCAAAGCCTTAAAATTCAGTAAAGTAGACCTGACAGCAGTTTCTAGCAAACACACTGCAGAAATGAACTAGACACCTGCTGTATGCATACGCAATTATTAACAATTTATTAGCTACAATTAATATGGATTCACTGTAAACTTCATCAGTGTGGGGAAATAAATACTGTGGTAATCCTAACTGTATGTCAACAGAGTCAGTACATTTTCATTCAACCATGGGACTGACATCTATAAAAATGAATCTTGTCTATAATATTTGCTGGGTTCAACCCTTCATTTCTATTAAAACTTAATACAAGTCTTTAGGGAGGGCTGTTGTTAGCATGGGTAAGCACTTTCTTAATGGACTATGTATGACCAGATTAGTTCTCTGACTTGTTTGACTCGCAATTTTAAATTCAGTTATCTTCCCTTTAGAATTAAATCATCACCCGCTTGTCAGAATAGATGTGTTGTTCTGATGGAAAAGGAAAGTGTAACTAGATTACTGTATGCATGTATGTATGTGTGTGTGTGTATGTGTGTTTGGGGGAGTGGGTGTAAGGGTTATTAACAGTTGGAAGAAATTGGAGCTTGAATGTAAGCGACTAGTATCAAGATGAACAAGGAAGATCACTTAATTCAGCTCTACAATGAAACATTTCAATTAGTCTGGTTTCAGGCAGTATTTACTCAAGATGTAGGCCATCAAGATTTCCTGAACATTTAATCCCATGTAGACTATTTATTGTGGAGCTGACATTTGCATTTTGCCATTTTCTGCCATGGAGCACCATAAAGATTGACATTTGAGCAGCTGTGATGCTTGGGCAGTGATGGAGTGGAGCCATTTGTCTCTGACTGTGGGAACAATTCACAACCTAAGCCTCTACCACGTCTTCTAAATCCTCTATAAACTAGAATATACTGTGTATGTATATATATATATATATATATATATATATATATATATATATATATATATGTGTGTGTGTGTGTGTGTGTGTGTTTATTTTTGCATTTATTTCTCATCATATTCCAATACCAATACATGCTAACCGCATTGTACTGTATTCTCCTCAAAGCAAGGAGATCAATTTCATGGCCAAAAGCCTTCCTTGATAATTCAATATTCATTATTTATGTCCTGTCAGATTGATAATCATAATGTATGATTCTGCTATAATTTTTAAGAAAACAGCAGACTCTACAGTCAATTCAGTTTACCATCACCTCTATTTACCACCTATAAAGGATGAATGATCCTTGACGTTTGAGCCTATTTACTACAAATCACATCAACTTGACATTAGTGCTGATAGCCATTGGTTTCTATCAATTTCAGTGAATGAAAACAAATTAGCAAAATCTTCAAATAGGTAATTTATCATGTCTGCTTTTTTATTGTCAAAAAATCTCTTAATCTCAATTTTCTCTCAACTCCCTAATAACATACCTTTGACAGAAATAAAAGCAGATACAGTATGTTTACTGTGATGGATTACCATTTTCTAAAAACTGATTTTTAGATTTTCTTAAATGCCATGGGGGACCCAGTGGCTGTGAAGAAAGATAGGCAAGCTTAACCAAAAATATAAAAACACTCCCTTAAAAACAAATCCTTATTATTAAGTTGATATTTATTTTTATTCATATTTGCCTCATGGTGACAGTTCCTGGCTGGAGATTACTCATTTAACACTACCTCAACAAAATGTTAAATAAATAAAAATCCTTTGACAGTAGTCATGTATTTTTATCTCAATTCACTAACAAGCTGGTAGCAGAAAGGTTGATATGAAAACACAAAACGGAGAGAAAAAAACTGTTGTTGGCAGGAAATGACTTGCCACAACTGTCTGCCCTGCACTAATGATTTATATCCCAGGATATCACTGTGTCATACAGATTAATCTCCATTTGATGGAAGGCTTCATGACTCTGCAGAAGCAGCTGCAGCTCCCCTGTGTTTTACATGGATACTCAGATATCCTATAAGCTGGAAGAATTTCTGTGGACCCTGGCCAGTGGGCTATAGTTTATTATATATTATATTATTAATATTTAAATATTATATTTTAAACAATATTAAAGATTACACATTGTTGTTTTACAACAAAACCCTACCATCCAAATGAAAACAAAACTGCAATAAATCCCAGGATCAGATTAAATTGTCTATTGCCTGACAACTCTTACTGTTTATTTGGCATTGCACCAGGATATACAGTGGTATAGTGTATGTACACAGCCAAAACTGGAAAGAATTGGTGAAACAATGTCCAATATTGCATCATAACTGCACTAAAAAGATCAAGGCCTGGCCTGCTGGCTCCCTACAAAAGGAATGTCGAAGGAACAAGGTAGTCAGTATTTGTTGGCACCTCAATACAAACAAAACACAACTGCTAGTCTGGGTTCTCTAAAATCAAGAGAATTGAAACTTGCTTGAGGTGTTTTTTTAATTGTTTGGGGCACAGTAGTACATCCCACTGACTTTTGTTACTGTCAGTGTTACAAAGTCACTGTATGAATATCTACGAAAGGTCTATATGGCCCGCACATGTTGATGATCATATTATAATAAAATAAAAGGTGTAAAATGTGTAAAACAGTAAAATTACACTTGGGTTTACCATTGCTAACATCTAATGTATTACATTTGGTGAAGCCCAGTGGATCTTTTTGCCTTAATATCCCTATCTCTTGTAGTCTCTGTTGGTGTTTTTTCCAGAGAATTTTATTTTAAAGAGGGATTGCAGTAGTAATAGCAGAGCATGTTTTTTTTAATTTTTCAATTAAGAAAATTTGAAGGTGAAGAGCCAACAGTGCCATGGTGTGCTCTGTTTTTTCAAATGACAGGAGAGGTTTCAAAGAAGGGGTTGGATCAATTGATGAAAAATTCACCAACATTCACCCTGTGGCTGCAATGTATTCTAGCCTATTAAGGTTTCTGCTGGTAGAGGGATTGGCAACTCTGCCTCTGACTGTCATTGACAGTAGATTTCTCCCTGTGAGAATGAGCACTGATGTAAGATGGTGTGTCAAGAAAGAAGCCTTTACTCTTTGAAAGCTTTAGATTTGTTTTGGAATCAAATTCTTTAAAACCTTAACATTGTCCTCAGAAATGACAAAAATACACAAGGCCTATTCACACCTGAAAGTCCAAACCAAAGTTCACGTTTTTGTTACATTGTATACATTTGATCCAGTTGGTTTCACACTGCAATTATGCAAGCGCACGAAAGAATTTTACATGACATTCCTACATCCTGTCGTCATCATCTACGTGGGCTGTGTCTCCCTATACTTGACATTGGTTTGTAGACGGATGTGCATCTGACGGCATGTTGTCAATTAGACGGGTAGCCTTCAATTGCTGTTTGAATTGAGGAAATGAATGAATGGATTCACTTCGGATTCGAGACTAGTTCAAATTTGCCAAATAAACATCCTTGTCATGCAAAAATTGTATCATCGCCGACAGTTGACGAGGCGAAGACTGCAAGCCTTGGCAACTCCATTTCGGGAGAGACCAACAAGGTGAGTGGTAGTCTATTTAAAAGATGTGCTGTCATGAACAATTTGTTATTGTGCCTTTATTGCATTTTTCCATGCAATAGCATAAAGAAGACGCTTCCACTTCAACACTGTAGCAGGCAAGGCTACTCTTGCAATTTCAACATTCCCTGTATCTGTCAAATTAAAGGCCCTCTAGCGTTTCAGTCAACAGAATCCATTCATTTCCTATGAAGCTTTTATTTTGAAACATTTTCAGGAACTTGTTGGGGAAAATTCACAGTTATTTGTATAACAATTGTCAACTAAAATTTCATGATCATGACAGCCCTTCTGACAGCTGTAAGCCTGCAGTATTTCAACATATAGGCTAATTCCGGTAGCCTATGTTCATTGCATTGTGTGCTCATTTTTCAACTCTGTAGGTATGGACATCGCTTTGATTATTGTGTAATCATTTATGCCACTTGCAACTCTTGCATTGCAGTCTTGTTTTGGTATGTTTAGTGAGAACATCTACAATAAGCGAATCATTGTTTTGGTGCTTGCAGCCTTTGTATTGCAGTACTGTTTGTTATGTTTTAGGGCTGCAACTACCGATTATTTTCATTATCGATTCATCTGTCGATTATTTTCTCAATTAATCAGTAAGTTGTTTAGTCCATAAAATGTCACAAAAGGGTGAATAATGACGATCACTGTTTCCCAGAGCCCAAGGTGACCTCCTCAAATGTCTTGTTCAGTCCACAAAGGAAACCAGGAAATATTCACATTTGAGAATATGGAATCAGAGAATTTGGACTTTTTTGTTTTAAATGACTGAAAACGATCAATTATCAAAATAGTTGGCGATTAATTTATTAGTCAGCAACAAATCAATTAATCAAATAATTGTTGCAGCTGTATTATGTTTTGAAACCATCTACAATAAATTCATCATTATTTTACTAATGTTCATTGTTAAAATAGTTGTGTTGATTTTGTTCTGTTCGTAATTACATCTCACTTGTACATGTCAACAGTACCTGTTGTTTGATTGTAAGGGAGACATGACACACTGGTTAAACATTTGGTCAACATTTAGTACAGAAAAATATTATTTTTATTATTATTCACCACTGTTATTGATGCCTGGGGTCTGATCAAAGGGATTTGTAGTTGGGCCTGGTAGTTGGTAGGTGTGGAGACCACTGTGCAGCCCAGTCACAGGAGCTGGAGGAGGTGTGTGATATAGGGATGCATGGGATCTCAGGATGCTGCATGGTGTGGAGCTTGACTTTGGTGAGACATGCCTTGCATAAATATTTGCATAAAGTTCATAAACATTGCATTTGTGGCTGCCTGCTGCTCCTGCAGCATCCTGAAGTGCCTCTCCTCAGTCTCCTGCACAGGTCCAATTTTGCAAACTTGAACCCACAGCTCAGTACCGAAATTGACTCGTTACCCGCAATTATCTCCATGTCAAATCTGGACCCGCCCGGACCCATAAATAGGAGACCTGTGACCCGACCCATGATGAAACACATACGCTACTCCTTTATTTTTACTTGTTGTGCAATCATTATCTATGTCTCTGCAAGAACGGCAGCACTGCACATTCACTGACTTCCACACATGACATGTGCACACACAGATATGCGGTTGCAGATACCACGGCGGTTTCTCTCTCATACGCACACTTAACAATGATTGCATACTAATGTTATAATGCCTGCTCACTTGTATGCCTTATAACAGTGTGCAACATACTCTGAAGTTTCACAGTAATCCACTGACCACCTCACAATGAAAAAAAACCTGGCAGCTGATCAGACTTGATAATAGGCTGTTAGCTAATTTAGATATTAAAAATACTGCAAATCATTTTCATTTCTGTTTCTATTTTTTTTGTTTTTTGTTCTCATCTGCTACCCACCCGACTTTAGTTTACTTTACCTGTGCCCATACCCGTGAATATATATAATTATATTTTTTACCTGTAACACAAATTTTTTGCGGGCTACCCATTGGGAACCCACAGGTACCCGACCTGGTGCAGGACTATGTCTTCCTGCATTTTCATCCACCTTTCCAGAGTGGCATCTTCCCTCTCCTGCCTACAGTCTTCTGCGCCGTTGAGCTCTTCCTGGAACCTCTTGTGCATCTGAATTCTACTAGCATCCTTGGCCCACCTCTTTCTACTACAGCAAGGGGATGCCGTGCCTGGCCCATTTTCCTCTTTGTTGCTGGTAGCTGCATTTCCTCCTGTAAAATGAAATGGAGTTATGTTGAAATAAAAATGTATGCACAATTGTAATAGCCAATAGCCTACTATTGCCACTAATCTACAATAGAATACATATTTTCAATTTCAGTGTAGCTTGTACCCTAGTTTATATCAGTGCAGGCTACGCTAAATTTTTAGGTGGGATAAGCTGTACTCTGTTTTGTATTGCAACTATTGTTGCAGTAGGACCCTAGAAATGAGAAACACAGGCAAAAAAGAAACTAAAATTGGCTACATTTGAGTAGTGAGGAAAAGTTTGGCTACTCACCACTTTCGGGGGTGTTTTCTGTGGCACTGGGCACACTTGAGGCTGAAGCTAGGGAAACCTCCACCACCTTAATGGGTGAGCTAGCTGGGTGAGTGCCCAGACTGCTATCCAGGTCACCATAAAAAGGAAATTTGTCCTCCTCATTCATCAACACTGTTTTTTTTTTTTTCATGGCATTGCACACCTTTGCATACTGCTGCCGCAGTTTTTTTTATCTTCAGATGGCATTGCTCTACTGTCCTCTCATACTCTCTCTCTCTCTCTCTCATCCAAAAATAGCTGGAAAGTGTTGACATTTTTATGAGTTTTTTCCAATTGAGTTTTTATTGTCGTTGGACCATATTTCAATTAAAAACTTGGTCTCCCCATGTGCTACCGCGGTTCATTTATCCTTTCTCCAGTTCTGATAGCCTGCCGGAACTTTCTGTAATTGGTCAGAAAGTCTGAACCATCCAAAAAAATGAACTGAACCATGGTTCAGTTTGATCCGGACTGACACCACATCTTTTTGTCGGACCAAGTTCAGCTGTTTGGTCCAGACCATGGTCCAGGGGAGGTTTCACACTTGTAATTTTGGTTCGGATCAAACTGAAAAGTCCAAAAGCCTGGACCAAATGAGGTGGGTGTGAAAGCTCCCTTAGTGTAAGTTGTCATTCTTTCTTCAAAAGAAAGACATAAGTAAAACAAAGGAGGAAAATGTTTACTGTATACAGGGGCTCTTGAGCTCAAAAGAAAACATCACAATATTGTATTCAAATGTATTTATAGGGTTGGATGTTGAACAAAGCAGTGAAGTGTCATTGTAAAATCATCGATGCTGATGTGAAGAAGAGGAGTTTTCTATTTGGTCAGATAGTGGTGGGTTTACACTGTTGACTGCAATGAGGGAGAATATATTTGTCATGTGTATGGAGTTATGGCTCTGAATCAGTTTCCACCTCTATATTGTTAAAAGGTTGCACCATTTGTGCCATTCATCACAGCATTTCAGCATCAGTCTTAAAATGGAAGAAATAGTTTATCTTTAGCAGAATAGTAGAAATAGTGGGAGTGAACATAATGTAAAAGAGGTAGATTTGTCAAATTGAAGAATAGCTTTGGCAGACAAAGATGTTATAAAATATCTCCTCTGCAGCAGTGCGGAAAAAATGAAAGGGGTGGTGGATAATAGATGTGTATAGTGTCATGACTTTTACACCAGAGATGAGCTTGTGTCCCATCTCAGACCACTGATGTTGGGTTTTTCAAGCATAACCAAAAACAAACTTTTACCTCATTGTAGTTGCCAATATCAACAATTTCTCTTGTGATGAGATTCATTCAAAATGTGGTGCTTCTTCACCCTGTCGTATCTTGTGACCATTAGTTGCGCTAGGTAGCAATGTTCCCTATTGCTGTTGATGGATTCAACTCATAAGTTGTTGGTGGGTATGTGCTAAGAATGTGGCAAAGTGTAAAATACAAGGATGAAGATGACTGCTAGCTACTAGCTAGCAAACATGGATGTAAACATTGCAAGTTTAAACATATTCAACAAATTGGTGTTTCAAATGCTTTAAGAAGAAGGGAATGCATTCAACACTCTTCTTAGGTCTCAAGAAATGTTTGCAAACATGGATGTAAACATTGCAAGTTTAAACATATTCAACAAATTGGTGTTTCAAATGCTTTAAGAAGAAGGGAATGCATTCAACACTCTTCTTAGGTCTCAAGAAATGTTTGCAAGAAAACTCCACAGGCCACCTTTTAATTGGGTTAATGCCAATTAGACTAGCTGCATTAAATGACCACAACAGCACACTGGAAAATGCAACTTTACATCCTCCATGAGGACAGTGGTGTAGTTCATTCGAAGTGAAAATGAATGACCACAAAATACCCAACAAGACAAGAGTTTACAGGTCAATGAAGACAGATTGTGATATGTGATGGCAAGCAGACAACAGAAGGCTGTTGTAGGAGTACAATCAAGGACAAGCTACAGTCTGCACTGATGCTTCTTCACTTAGTTCATCTCTAACCCAGTGAACTATGTACTGTAAGGTATAATACCCAAAAGGTTGTACAAACCATGATTGTAATGGATGACGTAGAGGCTTAGAACCACCTGACTGCAGAATATTTAACAAGAATGGAACATTCAAACTTCAGGGAGGGTATTATCTCATCTATACTGTAGCCACTTGTCAACAAAGTGCCATAAGCTAAACTACAAATATCAGTCATTAACTTACTCATATTGCCTAACTAATAACACATTTTGATCTTGAAATCTGTTTTAAAGATAATAAAATATAGCTCCTGAGCCTCAGAATATCTGTGGTTTGCATTGCTAGGCAACATAGCTAAAGAGGGAGAGGTTCACAAGGCTGAGCTCTGAGTTTTATAATCCTGACAAGTTTTGAAACCATGAGAGAAAGAGAAGTTCACTGATTGCTTTTAATCTCAAGAATAGGGGATGGTGATGCGTTCTGCTACACAATATTATTCAAACTGTCTGACCAGCTGAGATAACTCTCACTTACCTTCACTAAACCTCTTTATTTTCTTGCAGTTTTGGTTGCATTTTCTCTCCTATCATCGCTCCTTTCCTCTACAGCTGCCCCTTGGACTCAGGCTACCAGCTTCACCGTGGCTAATGGGTCCTCTATTTAAATCCTCTTACTGTTGATTTGGACTTTGGAGATTCATATCAAATCCATTTAAAATTAAATTTGCATTGCTCTCACTGAGAAGCTTTTTATCCTATTTTGCG
Source organism: Thunnus thynnus (assembly GCF_963924715.1). NCBI lineage: Eukaryota > Metazoa > Chordata > Actinopteri > Scombriformes > Scombridae > Thunnus > Thunnus thynnus. Next base: position 28,143,279 of record NC_089527.1, on the reverse strand, counting down.
GTTGTTGGTGGTGGTTACACAAATAGCTCCAAGCTCTTTAGCTGAGGCTGACTGTCACTGTCATTACCGGCTACAGTTTAATACTGCTGCATTAATTAAGAAGAGCAAACCGACATAGGTGTCCAGTTAAACTTCCCTGTTAAAAGTTAATCATTTAACCTTCCAACCAATCACAATCCAGAATTTTCAGTGGCCATGGTATAAAATACTATAATTGCACAAGTTTATTTATAAGCCATGTTTTTGTTTTTGTAGCTGTTTAATTCCTTTTATGCTTTTGGTTTTATAATTACAGTATTATATTTCCTTTCTTTCCTTTTTTCTTCCCTTCTTTATTCTTACTTGGCTCATTCTTTCTTTTATCATCTTTTCTTCTTTCATCTTTCAAAGTACTCGTCCACTCTTCCCCTATTATAGTTCACAGTCTTCCTGCTGCTTCTAATTTCACAGATGATTCAATAATACATTGGTGCTCTCAGCAATTATATGAGTTCCTCCAAAAAAATCTCGTCTTCAAGTTATTATTATTAATCTGGAAGGATGCCTTTTTGAAAGTTGCTCAAAAACAATTTCATTTTTAGCTTCTGTTCACAAGCCCAGAGAATTTGGAAGTGTGAATCCAGTCTGGACTAAATCAAACAGACTGTTGGTATAATCACACCTTGACAGACCGTGATGTCTGCTGATATCTGATAGATACACTAAACCTCACTGTTTACAATACCTTTCCATCATGTTCTATTTATTCTCTAGATTTTAATTATTTTCATTACTTTTGACATTCTGCTGCTTGTTACAGTAAATCCACAAATGTTTAAAAACAATAAATTATTGTCTTCCATTTTTAGTTTTTCAGTTAGTCACCCTCCTAAGATCACTGAACCATATTGCAATGAATAGCAGGTAAGAATTCATTATCAACATACACAGTAGTTGCATTGTAACTGACACACACAACAGTCATGACAACATCTACAATTATGCATTTACATTACAAACACATAGAAAAAAAACTGCTAAACGAGTTAAGAGGTGTTGAGTAATTATGTCATCTCCCATAATACAGTTAGGTCCATATATTATATATATATATATAATTGAACACTGACACAAGTTTTGTTATTTTGCCTGTTTACCAAATCATATTCAAGTTACAGTTACATTACAATATTACAATTAACATAAGTACATCACTTATGTTAAAAACTGTACACTGTCCCAATAAATAAATACAATAATGAATATGGGCTTAAAGTGCAGACTCTCAGCTTTAATTTGAGGTTATTCACATCCAAATTGGAGGAAGGGTTTATGAATTACAGTTCTTTAAAATGTAGCCCTCTCTTTTTCAAGGGACCAAAAGTAATTGAACAATTGACTCAAAAACTGTTTCACGGACAGGTGTGGGCTATTCCTTTGTTATTTCATCATCAATTAAGCAGGTAAAAGGTCTCGATAGGGTGGGCGATACCACAAAATTTGGTTTCGATCCAATACCAAATAATACAGGGCCAGAATCACCAATATCAATACCGATACTTTTGATTATTAAAAGTGGCTTATCTACTTTCATGTAGGGGAGAGCAGTGTGTCATGATTTATGAGGTGACTGCACATCAATAGGCTAAATATGAATACATTCATGTCCACTGAATGATTTGCTTAAGGTTAGAAGGTTGAATGGTTGAAATTTCTAAAGTTCTTACACAATATTTTTGTTCAGCCCCTTGAATTAAAGCTAAAAGTCTCAAATCCATTGTGGTGGTGTACAAAAATTATGAAAATTCTGTCACTGTCCAAATATTTATGATGAGATATATGAGGTGACTGAAGCAGCTCTTCTTCCCTACTTGGAGAGTTTGTCTAAGGAAACACAAGAGTGAGTGTGTCAGGACAGCTGTTAATTCACTGTCTGCATTGCCAGTGTTAGAGAGCTGCGTTAACATCCCCTGTGGATGAAAGTAATTGCATTTAATCGGCTAAAAACACAGAGGAGCTTCCATCCAAACACAAACACACCCCATAAATCTTCTAACAGCTACAAGGTCCAAACTAAAGGGCAGATCAATTACCATTCTTACAATCCACACAAAAAAATGTTGAAGTCATCCTTGTAGTGAGATTGGTTGCTCTATGTGAGAACCTGGCTAAAACTTTTTTTTCTCTCTCTCTTGATTGAACTGTAATGTGACGGACAAAACCAACACTTTTTCATTATCTCCACAAGTAACTAAAAAAGCAAACACATGCTTGTTTTTTTAATATATAAACACCATGCAACACTGCGTAAAGCCCAGCAGATTGATCTCAGTGGACATTACCTCGCTGTGCTTTCTCCCTTGAGAGTATTTGTCAAAAAACATAAAGGTGAACTTTTCATCAGTGTAGCATGACACTCACAGAGCTGTTCAATTTGCATGTGACACCCTGATCCCAGGTCTAAATTACTGACTCACATACTATACCTCCTCCTGGTGAAAACCCAACATGGCTCCACTTACAGCACTGTTACTAAAAATAGCTGGCACAGTTTGTGTCTGTGCTTGCACAGGCTTGCTCAAGCTTATCTGCTTTGCACCAAGAATCTTTAATATGTGTCAAAATTTCAAGATTAAGATTGCCATATTGAAGAATACTTGTGGCATTTTTGTCATAAAAGTTTTTCAATGTATTTAATTTTGTTATGTGATATTTTCTATTGTTTGTGTTGAAGTAATCGTTTCACAGCCAGCCATCTCTGTTATTTGTGTTGTTATTCAGAACATAGCTGAGTGGGTTTTATATGGTCTGAGCATTAATGGATGTAAATAGCTACATTTATGTAGCGCTTTTATCGAAAGCACTTTACAATTTTGCCTCCCATTGGCATATAGTAGATGGCAACCAGCTATGATGCAAGGTGGCAGCCAGCTACGATGCAGAGTGCTGGCCTGACCATCAGGAGCCATTTGAGGTTCAGGTTAGGGGCTTCAGACACTTACATGTGGATGTGTGGATAGGAGAAGCTGGGGATTGAACCACCAAATCTGTAATTAGTAGATGACTGGCTCTACCTCCTGAGCCATAGCCACCCCTGATCATCCAATGACAGTGCATACCTGAATTTGATGTAGAGGAGCGGTACATGTATGTGCCATCATTTAGCTAAAACTGCCCTCTACTCCGAGGTCAGAAAAATAATTTTCACGGACCATTCAATACAACTAAGAGTCAAAATTATGACAAATTTTTACAACATAAAAAATAAAAAAATACGTAATATTACCGAAAACCACTCTATTCCTCTGATTGAGAGTTCGTGTAGAGCACCTTTTACTCATATGTACAGGATTAGATGCAGAATTGTCTTTCTCTTCCTGAAATCTTATTTCAAGTTGCAATCTTTTTATTATGACAATTCCTGTCTGTATTTCCCAGAACAATGGTTCCTTGTTGAGCTGCGATATAGAGTGATCCTGCCAATCACATGCATATTTGGACAGAAATCAACAAGAAACCTCTACACAACTGCCAGGACAAAGCCTACTTGATTTGGATAACATAAGACTGCTGAAGACTCCAAAACCTTAAATGTAACCATATCATTATATACATTATTTTATATAACCATGGTGATATTAGCTTTAGATCAACTTTAGAATGCATTTTTACATGGAATCACAACAGTGGATTTTGTCCCCCATTTCCTAAAAAGTACTCAAACTTGGAGGGGTCACTTCATGGCCGTGAGGTGTAGGAGGACAACTGCTTGTCCTGAGAAACCATTTCGATAAGTTGAATTATAACATGAACTAAAAGCATAAAATGACCCTAAAGGCCACTTGGACTGGAGAAAAACAATTACCACCTTAGATGGAACACAGACTCTTATCACCAAAGCCATAAACTAACCCACATTCCTCAGGACTTGGTGAAGCCTCCCTGCAAATCTGAGGCAAACCTGAAATTCATGTAAATTAAATGTCTAATCATTATGAAACTTAAATCATGTTATTTGTCATGTAAATACAAAAAGAGTGGTGTAACTTTCATGTGACTATCTACTAAAGGGATATAAGACTTTATTAATCTTTAATACCACAGGTAACAATACTGCCCTCTACTGACAAGAGTTAAATCACCTTATGTGAAGAGTTAATGAATGAACCATGTATTTGTATTTTAAAATCACCCAAGTGTTTAACTTGTGATCTATAACCTCATATATATATATATATATATATATATATATATATATATATATATATATATATATATATATATATATATATATATATATATATATATATAACTTTATTTATATAGCACTTTTCAAAAACAAGTTTATAAAGTGCTTCACAGACATTAAACAAAATACACAATGCAAACACATAGCGAAAAGACAATATAAAATGGAAACAAAGGTAAGGTAATAAAAAAAAACTCTAATTAAATGCACTTTTATAAAAATGAGTTTTTTTTAAAGAGTTTTAAAAGAGGACACTGAGGTAGCTTGTCTGATTTCCAGAGGAAGGTTATTCCACAATTGGGAGCTCTGACAGCAAATGCCCTTCTACCCTCCCCTTGCCCTGGGGACTGAGAGCAACAGCTGGTCCACAGATCTCAGAGAACGAGCTGGGGTGTAAGGGATGAGAAGGTCAGTGATATAAGATGGGGCTAGGCCATTCAGAGATTTAAAAACAAGCAGTAAAATTTTAAAATCGATTCTAAAAACCACAAGTAACCAGTGCAATGAGGCGAAAACAGGGGAAATGTGATAATATTTTCTATCCCTTGTAAGAACCCTAGCCGCAGTATTCTGTTCAAGCTGTAGGAGATTGATTGATTTTAGGGGCAGTCCAGCAAATAAAGAGTTGGAGTTATCTAAATGGCTAGAGACAAAAGCATTAATAAGTATTTCAGCATCACTGAAAGAAAGAAAAGATCTAATCTTTGCAATGTTCCTGATTTGAGTGATAGCTAATTTGGTGATTTTGGTAAAATGTTTAAAAAATTCAAGTCTGAATCAATGATTACACTCAGATTTCTGGCCTCATGGGTGCACTGCAAACCCTGGGAAACTAAGGTCTTGCTTATGGAGTCCTTGTGTGCTCTGGGCTCAAACACCATCACTTCAGTTTTGGCATTATCGAGCAATAAAAAATTATTGGACACCCAAGATCTAATACTTGCAAGACACGTTTTGAGTGAGGTAAGTGAGGTGATGTCTGATGGATTTATGGATAGATATATCTGTGTATCGTCTGCATAAAAATGGAAGGAAATATTGGAGTTGCAAATGACTTGACCCAGTGGTAACATGTAAATAGAAGCAGAAAAGGGCCAAGAATTGATCCTTAAGGAGCACCGCAGCTGATAATTGAAGATTTGGATGAGGCATTTTCAACTGAAACAGAGAATGTTCTGTCGCTCAAATAAGACTTAAACCAGTCTAGAGCAGTACCAGTCACACCTATGCAGCTTTCTAGTCGATTAATTAATATTCCATGATCGACTGTGTCACATGCTGCGGAAAGGTCTAAAAGTACCAGAACAGTACATACAAGAACTCAAGAAAAGTCTTAAGACATCTCTTTTAATTGTTTTTCAACCAAATATATCTGTATTTAATCTTTTATTCCAACAAGTTAATTCGTTTCTGTTTTATTAGTAACAGTAAGTGTCGTATTTCCACATATAGTAATTAAATTTTGAAGTAAACACGCACAGTATTTTATTTTGAAGAAGACGCCACTGAAGATTTGAGCGTAGTCAGACTAAACTTTATTCGGCACTCAACTCAAGTTTCTGCAAGCTAACCAAAAGCCTGAATCCTCAACTTAAACTCTTGAAGAAGAAGAAGAAGACAAAGAAGAAGAAGAGGAAGAAGAAGAGGAAGAAGAGGAAGAAGAAGAAGAAGAAGAAGAAGAAGAAGAAGAAGAAGAAGAAGAAGAAGAAGAAGAAGACGAAGAATGCTTGAAACTGAACTTACGTGCTCTCTGACAGCAATATTGCAAACTAGAAGATAAGCCGGCCTAAAGACTCTTTCAGAGTGGCCTGAAACAGCTTGATTCTCTGAATCTATGGAGATGCGAGCACAGCCCACAGCTGACGGGCTCTTTCACTGCAACACCGCTGGTGATGCTGCGTCAAACAACACTGGACCTGCCAAGATGACACCTCTACCACGACGAGACACCTCAACAGTAAGGCATAACATGGCTTGTGATCAAGAGTTGATGTCGAATAATGTTAAAATTAAAAGAATTTATTTAGAGAAGTTGAATTAGCTTTCCCTTAGCATTCCCTGATGCAATACGCTAAGCCTCGAGTCACGCACTTCGAGCCACTCTTGCTGAGTAATTTTCTTATTATTACTTCTTATTTTTATCATTCATAAACCTTATTTAGTTATCTTATACTTTATCATTTATCTTTAAGACATTTAGCTATTAATAAATCTTAAAAGTGTTTGGTTGTTTCTTTGAGCCACAGTAAACAAAGGTCACTGTTTGGGACAAAAACTTATGATTATGAGACTGATTCATTGATTAAATTGAACAAGGGTTAGTGCTCCCTCCTAGAACTAACAAAGCCCAACCAAAAAAGAGATAGTGCCCCCAATAACGAGGTAATTCATTAATAAAGTATTAATACTCCTACATAGGATAGGAGGAATGATTAAAGCAACCAATTACTCTTTCAACATTTGGCATGGGAATATTGGTCTTAAAAATCCCACTTTAGAAATCCTAGGCTGTCCTTTTACTGAAGAGGACAAAGTATATTTGTAAAACAAAGTAAATATCCCCCAATAGCCAAAATTAAAAAGACCAGTAAAAATAATTTGACCAACCTGCTCCACTAATAATTTTGCAGCCTAAATGTTGTACCTGCTGAATAATAATGTCATGTATGACAATAAAGGAAAGATAAGAAGCCATTTGCTAATGAAATTAATCAGTGTTTGATTCGGTGTCTTTCCAATGAAACTGAAATAACTAAACAGTTTTTCAGGCAAAATATGGTTACAGTTAAGGTGGTTGAGCCTTCCAGCAGTTTAAGGGACAGAGTAGAACACTGCTTTTGCGTAGTTGTACTCATTAACGGTAATGTCCACACTTGAGTGACAATCATTCCAATAATGAACCAAGCAGAGACTTATTTACATCAAACAGCAACCCACAGCAAAGCGTTCCAAAACATTAATGCAGCTCTTTAACAGACATGAACCAGGCTGAGCTGGTGAGAGCGAACTCTCTGCTCTAAGATGAAAGAGAAGAAATTACCAAACAGACAACTTTTGTTTTGATTAATGAGAGAATGAAACTAGTAATCTGTGAAATAACTTGTTTAAGTCATTAATAAAACATGGGAATTAGTTATGTGAAAGAAAAGTCACATTAAAAAATAAGCGTGCAGGTATATACTGTGAAAGTAATAAAACCCATATACATAAAAGCTTATCACATTTTATTGCCCATTACTGCCTGCATTAATAATAATAATAATAATAAAACAAATAATACATTACATAATAATAATACATATCACATTTAATTTGTAACACACTTTTCATTCATAATAAAACTCAAAGTGCTCCAGTATTATTATCATAGAACACACAACATAAAGAAAATGATAATAATAAGAGTTAAGATGAAAAAGCCTTCCTGTATAGAAAGGTTTTTAGGCTTGGGTCCAAGGTCTGTGCTGTTCTCAGATGGTTAGGAAGGCTGTTCCACATGCCTGGTGCAGCAGAGCAGAAGGCTTGATCCTCCATAGTGTGGAGCTTTGTACTGGGGGCCCTAAAGAGCAAGCTACTGGCAGATCTGAGGGTGCAAGCAGAGGTTTGTCGAATGACCACTTCTGTTGATGGATTTGAATGTGAGTAGCAGACTTTCTAGTCAATCCTGAAGGAGACAGGGAGCCAGTGCAATTTAAACAGAATTGGTGTTATATGTTTGTGTTTTTGCACTCTCATCAGGATCCTAGCAGCACTGTTCTGAATGTACTGGAGCTTCTGGATGTTCCTGCCTGTTTAGAGCACATTGCAGTAGTCCAGTCTTGAGGAGATAAAGTTATGGACAAGTTTCTCTGCATCTGACAGGGTTAGAGAGGGATGGAGCTTAGAGGTGTTTTTAGGATGGCAGAAAGAGGTTTTGCATAGATGTCTTATCTGGTGATCAAAAGTCAGCTGAGGGTTAAACCTAACACCCAGATTAGTGACTTGGGAAAGGAGGATGTCCTGGTGTTATGATGTATGGGGGATGACTGAACCTGATGTGGAGGGCTGACAAGGAGATCTTCAGTTTTGCTGCTGTTTAACTGGAGGAAATTTGTGCTCATCTAATGCTTTATCTCCTCAAGACAGGTGCTTGATAATATTGTTTCCCTGCAGAAAGGAAATCATTGCACTATCCTGTCAAGTCCTACATTCACACAAGTCCTACATTCATCACCATATCTATGTCATTGAGCTAATGTTAACACAAGGCTTTTTTTCCCCACTGATCACTCTTTTTTCGCTTACTTTGGATTGGAATATTTTATAATAATATAATTATCTATATTCAGTTTGCAAATTTTCCACATTCCTGAATGCATGGGTTTCTTCCCAGTGTCAGCTGGGATAGACTCTAACCCCCAAGGACCCTCTAAAGGATAAGTAGTATAAGTAGTATAGCTAGTGGGTAATTTACTATTCCAATTAATTTCCAATTAAAATTCATATATCAAGTTTGCAACAAGTCTTCCAAATTAAATGTCCAAATTCATTGTTTGACCAAGCACTCCAGAACGACACATTGGAGCATTTCTAATCTGGTGCCTCTATCGGCAGTAATCAGCAGGACATCATTTGTCTGTGCTTTCCAAAACCATTCCAAAATGATGTAACGACACTGTGTTTAAGGTCTGGTTAGGTTTAGGCACAAAAACCACTCGGTTAGGGTTAGGGAAAGATCATGGTTTGGGTTAATATGATCACTTTGTTAAAGTTAGAGAAACGTGGTGTTGGTTAAAGTTACTGCTTCCTTAAAGTTAGGTGACCTTCGTCATCATGGCTACAATAATAATCACAGAGTTGAGGTTAGGGGACGATTGTAGTTAAGTTTTTTTAAAAACTGTCCTTACTCGCGATTGAAATTGTGACACAGTAATGGGAATGGGAAATGAACAGCAGTCTCCAGTGGCAAAGTCCTCCGTTGGGTTAATGCCTCCCACAAACCCATAATGTGGGAATTTGTCAGCATATACTGTATATATACATACATCATCTCAACTGGGTGACTGACATCACAACCTATTGTGTTGTTTTTCTTGGGAGGACAGTCTCTAACTTTGTGACTGAAGCATCAACTGGTGCAAAACCAACTAGAGCCCACACAGGATAGCTTTCTATACATGGCAGATTAGGTCTTCTCCTTTCTTATGGCCCACTAAATTTTCATCGGACCAGATTCAATGATTCATCGGCGCCCTAATTACTGGGCAGCATCGTTCAGTGCTTATAGCTAGGTGGATGACTGCTACTTGGATAGACCTTTCATACCTCTTCCTGGAACCTGGCTTCCATGCTGGCTGGCATGTTCGCAGTTTGGTGTGACTGGTGTATCTCCTCACGATCTGGTTTTCACAGCAATTGTAAGTATAGCCAGCTTGGGTCCTGGCTGCAGATCCAGAGTAATATTGCCCTGCTTCGAGTCCTTGCTTAATGCAGCTTAGTTTTTGTCGAGATAGTGATTGAGCTGCAGCTTTGTGGCCTCTATCCTCCCCCTGTTTGGGAGGGTATGTCTCCACTCTCTGGTACTTGTCTGCCAGGCTGTGCACCATGGTGGGTGGCCCTTTTCAAATTCCCAGCCTCCACTCTCTGGCGCAATTACTGCTTTGTCTCTATGTTTCCACACCTCTACTTTGCAATCATTGGTTATATATTGATTGGTTTTACTTCTATTGTTTCTTTTGTTTTTTTGGTTTTTCTACTGCAACTGGTTTGGCTAAACTGAAGTTGAACTGAAGCTGTCCATTTAGGAAACTAGGAATGCTAATGGTTTCACCGTGTTCTTTGCTTTCAGCAGCAAGCTAATGGGCCTGTAGGGTATTACATATCAATAGTATCAGTATTATATAGCAATATCTAACGTGCAGCTAATTTGTTGCAGTGCTAATTTGTATTTTAAGGTTTTGATCACCTGTCTGTCATTATAAAAAAAATAAAGGGAATGAAATATTGTTAATAAAATTGATGTACTATATTTTTGGAATCATGTCTCCAGTCAAGTGTTCTTGAGCCTGTGTGATATTTTATTCATCCCCAAAGTGGTTCAACTTTATAAGAATTTCCTTGGGGTAAGATTTCCCTAGGTGGCATTGTCGACACTACTACAAATTTTTCCTGCTCCTGCCACATATATAAAGTCAAGTGCTTGTGCTCCAGACTATTTCAATTAAAACTGAGTAAACATCAAGACCACAGGAACGTGAATCTTAATTGAGATTATTATAACATAACTTGGCCACAGTCTCATATCTAAGTGAATCTATATAAATACAGATCTTATATTTCTGCACAATAGAAAGAACCATTTGCTGTGAAACTTAACTTGATTATATGTGACTAACTTTAGAAACATTTCAAACTGTGCACAGTAAGAAGAGTCAGACAGCTTACAGCAGCTTACTGTTTAGCTCAGAGTTCAAATGAATGTTACCACATCAAGCCAGTGTTAACACCAGGCTAACCTTGCACATCTTTTGAGCCTGAAGGATTCAGGAATATATACAAAATTTAAGGAAGGTTGCAAGAACTGATCATTGAATGATTCAAATTTGAGTTTTTATTTGCAATATTTTACTCCTGCAATGGTTTAAAAAGACCAAAATTAAACCAACCCAAGCCCACATCATCACAAAGTAACACATGTTGAGTTTCTCCGGTGTGCCTATTTGTTTCTTCATGGTATTTTTGGTAGTTTCTTCACCTCATATTTCATAATATAATGTCAATGTCTAAGGCAATCACTCATTTACAAAGAAGCTCAAAGGTATAAGTGATGTCAGAGATCTGAGATGTGGGGCGTTATTTTCGGTAACCAAAAATGTGCAGCGCCCAGTGCACCAAAGGCATGCTGATGCACTTTTAATATTTATGATGCCAAAGGGTTAGCGGTGGGATTAGGAGGAATCCATTATCATACATTATCTGTGGGTGTGTTAGTGGCTGGTGACAGTCCTGAGGAATGGCCTACTCTTTTCAACCCCCTTTAAAAGCAATCTGCTCCCCGACATGATGTGTACTGACAATTTGGTGATGGAGTAGAGAGTTGTAACCAGCTTTTCATATGAGACAAGTAGTATAATCTGTGATGTACCAAAGTTTAATTCACATTTCTGGACATACTGAAAATCTGGCAGTTGACAGTTGGGTCCAACATAAAGCATAGGGCAACATTTCTTCGACTAAAAAATTAAAACTAAAAAAGCAACATGACTTTCATTGCTATCGAACCAAATCACTGATTCTGAACAAAATATACCATGTGAAGACAGATGAAGCTTATTATGTCTGTAGTTCATAACAAGCCAAAACTGTCTCCTCACATGATCAAACCCCTGGTACTTTTTTATTTCAGTGACAAACTGGAACATGAACCAACACACCATCTGCTCTGCATTAAGGCACTGTATAGGCTGTCACGATTGACAAAACTGGTAACAGCAACACTCATCCCAAACTCCTGTCTGCATGGCTCTGGGTCGGTGGAGATGAAGAGTGATGGCCTGTCACCCGGGCTCTCAGCATACAACTGGGGGGAGGGGGACAGCTTTAGAGGGGAAGAAACACGCTCATCTCTGGTGTAGATGACGATGACAACATGACACATGCTTGATAATATAGCTCCCTCTGTCTAGGGAATAAACTGAGGGATGTTTATAATGACTTTATGCTGAAGGGCCTCTGAGGGTCCCATGCTGAACACACCATTTAGTTTGCATTCTTGCACTATAATTTACAGGCCTAAAGCTTTTTGAGTCTATTTATTTATCGCACAGAGAGGAATTGCCGGGAAAATGGGAGAAGGTGTCAGGGGATAACATCAATCAGGTTTGCAGGTGAATAAAGACACATGATTATAAGTGTATACTGCAAGTCCCCAACAATTTGTTTTGTAACATCTTTATGCTGACAAAATGTTTTTAAAACATCTATAATGTTTAGTAAGAGAGAAGACAGTGAAGTCTGTAGAACTAAGAGAGTAATTATATCAGCAACAATGGGAATAGGTAAATATGTTAAAAATCTGTACCATAATTGGGTGACCATGAAACATATATTATTTTGAAAAATGTTGTTTTAGATCACAGTTCGTCAGTTTGTCCCTCCACAAGACCACATCACCAGTAATTCTGGTGTTCAGTGTTTGTTGGATGCAGCAAAACAGTCATCAACTCTGAAGTGACAAAGCCAATCAATAATTCATCACTCCAACTGTGCTTGACGTTTTCTTAAAATGCTTTCTATTATTAAACCCAGGTCTTGTTTTTTGCAGTTTTCCTCATCATTCTCATTGCTTGTGATTACTTTTCACTCATAAACTTCATTGTTGAGCTCTGGAGACACGTTGCAAACAAGTTCCAATTAAAACAAGTCATCTGAAACGCTTATCTGGAACTGAAGATGAAAGTAAACAGAAAGCTATTATCCAAACTGAGAATTGTAAAAGTCTGTTCTTTTTTCCACAGAGCTACCTCTGGTTCAACTTGGACTTGTTGGCCTCTTGGCCATGTTTAGACTGCAGGCAAAAATGGCCCAAATCTGATTTTTCTGCTCATATGTGACTCAGATCTGTTTTTTATAACAGTGTGAACAGCACAAATCACATGGAATCTGATCTTTTCAAATCTGATTTTGGCCACTTTCATATGTGGTCCTCAATCAGTACAGGTCTGATTTTTTTGCAATGCAACGTCAGTCTGAACAGTCATGTTAGAATTAATGTGACTTTTATGTCACTTTATATCGACATTTGTCACAATTCTGCATTGGCAGGAGTCACTCGGTGAATACCAACATGGAAGGCAGCTGCAATGGAGGTAGTCAGTGGAGGGACAGTGAGGTGTTAGACCTCATAAGTGTTTGGGGTGACACTTCTGTATAACCAAAACTTGAGGGTCGTATCATCACTGCATCCACACACACCTCCAGAAGTAGCAGCCATTGCTCCACAAAAAGCCATAATTTTTCTCTCTTTCTCCTCATCCTTTTCCTCATCCTCATTATCATCTTCTCATGACTTTGCTGGCTTCCACTGCACATCTATCTAAATGAAACTGTAAGCGCTGGCTTCAGTGGCCTCCATGTTTACTTCCGCACGACGGCATGCTGCATGTGATGTCTTTGTTATTGTTTTTTTGTGCATGTGAGTCCATTCAGGACGGTGACCAGCTCACACTGGAATCTTATATTGGCCGCATTTAAAAAATAATGTGAACGGGCAGACAAAAAAATCGGATCTGAGCAATAAATCCAAATTGAGCACTAAGGCTTTTAGTGTGAATGTAGCCGTAATGTTCTTAATGGGCCCGCAAACATTTTTCAGTACAGTTGATTACTGCAATGGACATTTTAGGGCAATTAGATCAATGATTTGGTTTAGATGCCAATATGGTATGAATGGGGGTTATTTGTCTGTCTAGTTGTCTACTGTTTACATTGCTTGCTCTACTATACAGTACAGTAACTGGCTCTGGTGTTGCCACATCCTCTGATTATGACACATAACTAATGAGGTTTAATTCAGAAAAAATAAATACAGAAGGGGGAAATGTAATACAGGTCAGAATTAGCTGAAGTTCCACTTGAAGGTGAAGTGTTGAAAGTGACATTACAAACTGACAGAACATTAACAGAGACCACAATGCAATTATTTGCCCCTGTTCAGACATGAGAGGTCAATCCAGGTTCCATTAATGTTCAACATCAAGAGTGAGGAACTGACTCACCGTTTGCAGCAGTTCTCTACAGTTTCAAACCTTGTTGTGAGAAATGGCATACGCACACCTGTCTGCATATGAATAATGGCAAAACATGTAATTACATCACGGCGGTGCCTTGGGATATACCCTGCACTTGTGTTTAAATTAATTCCTGTGATGCCCTCTGCTTGACATTTCTATGATGAGGCTGGAACCCCATCAAGCTCTTGCCGCTGAGAAAAATCCTGTGGGGCAGAACAAGCCCAAAGCTGCATTTTTTCCCCCCACTGGCTCATACCTGCTTTTTCCTTTACCGTACCTGTTTCAGTGCAACCCACCCAAGGTGTCCTTCTCCCTGTTTACAGGGACTGGAGGCCTCGGGTGATTAATCACTGCTTTGACACAATAGTTCACTCGTTAAAACAACAGCAGCTCCCAGCTCTTTCACCTCCACCAAGGTTAATTAGCATCAGTGTCTCACTCTTAATTACATTACCAGTTCCCACAGAGCAGATAAGAAAAATCATAAAGATCTCTGAGCCACTGGCTTTTTACTAATTTACAAATGGAGATTGGCTCAAGAAAACACTGAGTCCCTCAGGGGACTGTGGTTGAAATACTTTGTGGGTATAATTCAGTGAGGTACTACGTATGCCCAAGAGTGATTGCTTTAGAACCTTTTGTGCATAAATTTAATACAATCTCACCTCTTTCTGCAATTCATTGATTTACTATAGGCTTTTTAGCTACGTTAGTGGTGTAGCTCCAAGAATGGCAATGTTGTTCTGTTGGTTGGTCCGTCCATCACTTTGGTCTAGACTGATATACAGTATCTCAGCAACTATTAGATGGATTGCCATAAAATTGCCCAGAGGATAAATCCTAATGATGATTGACAATCCTCTGACTTCTTTTAGCACCATGTGCAAATCAAAATTTTCACTTTTCCAGTGAAATATTTCTACTAGATGGATTGGTACAAATTTTGAACAGACATTCATGTTGTCCAGAAGATTAATCTTACTGACTTTGGTGATCCCCTGACTTTTTGTCCAGCACCAGCAGGTTGACATTTGTGGCCCAGAGTGTATGGATTATTCATTATTCATCTTGTGCCATCATCAGGTCAAAATTTCAATTTGTCCTATAATTTGGACATAATATCTATCTAACAGTGGTGTGGCTGTGTAGTCTTTTATTCTTGACTCTAATAATAAGCCTTGATGCTATTAGTAGTGCCTGTGTAGGCTCGCCTCTGTCTCAACCCATTCTCATTCCCAGGTCGTGAAATACTGACACTTTGTCACACCCCTCTGCATCTCATGCAGATGCCCAAGGTACCATTTGGCATCTGTATAGTGACACACTGGGCTTTCAACTACCTCCAATGCAAATCCACCCCGCGGCAATGGTGGCTGAGGATCATGGGTAATGTAGCCTTCTGCTATCCAAAACCAACAGAAAAAACTTGATTTCTCACAATCAAAGGAGAAATAGTTAAAACTGACGGCCAGAACATTAACCTATTGTATTTTTGAATCATCTGTAGTTTTTGTGTCGCGGAAATCATTAAAAGAAAACCTTAACATGGGAATTGACAATGAGGAAAATACTTTCGGACGGCAGGTCTTTGCTCTCTAATGGGACTGAAGCACACACCGTCTTATAGCACTGCAGTCGGTTTAACATCGGAATCAACAGAAGGCTGGAGCAGTTGCTCTGAGCGTCTGATATTGCCGCAGGTTTACACTGGACTTAATTTAAAGCCTAGTGTGTTGCTATATGTACCTTTTGGCATCTGCATGAGACTCAGAAGGATGTGACAAAGTGACGGTATTTGATGACCTGGGAATGAGAACAGGTTGTCTACGTATAACCCCCCACCCCCCCTTTGTGTCATTAAATAGGACTGAACTAAGCATAACTGACCTAATTTGCTATTTGTTGACCCCAATTTAACTTACAGGACCTTGCTTTTTCTAATAATTTTCTCTAGTTTTCCTAATTTTATATTTTGAATAATTTGCCACATTGTTAATTCAATTTGCAATTTGAAACAATCTCGAAATATAGCAAATAAGTTTTGAGGGCTCGGCTGAGGTTGAAAAGTTGGTGCATCAATTAAAGCAAAATGTGACAAAGTACAATGGAAGTAAACTAAGTCAAATGAAGCATGTGACTTACATGTCACTGAAGCCTCTGCTCCAGTAAACAGACAAAAAGTAGCAGCATATGAAAACATCAGATGTGTGTGGAGCCAGGAGGAAACTGTAATGCTCCTCAAATTAATACATGAAACAAATATAAACACCATATTTTCATTGTGTTTCCATCATGTTATCTATATTGATTTTCACTGTTTGACATTTGTCTGTTGCTCTTGTAATTACATCATCTTGTGAAGTGGGTTAATGGTCCCCAACTGGAAAATTGATCTTGATGACCCAACTCCAAATATTTCTCATTACAGAATTAATTTAATTAGATTTTTTTTAGCTGATTTTGTGGAAATTTGGTTAAAATTTGCAATTTCTTTGGATGTAAACCTAGTAACTGCTTAATCCCTGAAAATTGCAACATGCAAAATACTAGATCACATTTTAAATTCTACTTTCATTTTATTTATATCTCTACTGAGGTATTTCACTGCAGATGGTCATTGTATAGATCACTGTGTTGCCACATAAAATAGCAAACTATTTCACACAGAAAACATGATGATTAGTGGATCATCAGTGTGTCTAGAAAAGTGAATTCAATCTAAAAAGACATCATATGCACTTTGCAGTACATTTGAGCCTTTGTATTCACATTTGAAACGATTGTCACAGCCTCCATACCCCCCACCCCCCCACCCAATAATGTATTCTTTTTGATCCCATCGTAAATCCAAGTGCACCCCGACGCACTGAGCACAAAAATAGATCCCTATGTCTCTTTGCATTTGAAATCTGAAGTTGGGCAGTTGATCATCTATAGTATGCTATTTTCATCTTTATCAAGTGTAAACAAAGTCATCTGGCGCTGAGCACAGCTCATGTTTTTTTCTCCAAGTCACTAGAAAATGATAAATGGTGAAATGCAGAATGTTTTTGACTTGTAGATTATTAACCTATTCTCACAGTGGTTTAGGGATTCTTCAATTCCATAATGTTGTTAGGAGTGTGACAGGGAAGGAGAGACAGCAATAGAGGGCTAATGTGTGTGTGTCTGAGACAGAGCAGGAAGGTGAGGGGCTATGTAAAAATATCTATGTCTAATATCTATGTAAAAATATCTATCCTGGAAAGTCACTGATAACATGTAGCAGGATGAAACGCTATTCTCTGTTCTTGTAGGCCAAGTGTGTTCAAGACGTTAAAGCAATCAGTGAAATTTCTTTCTCTCCCTAATTCAAAAGTTGATTTTAATATCCCCATCCCAGCCATATGAATGCACTTCTTTCTGTTTAGCTAAATGTTGCTTAGCAATGCAAGCAGCAGGAATTCTGAGTTACAGAACCTCATGACATTTAACAGAGAAGAGATTAAAAATATAGATTAAAAATGGATTGGCCTCAAAGTTTCCCCCAAGTTCTGTGAATGCTAAAGGGTAATCAACACAGGAAGCTTAAAGAGTAGTGAAAGCTGCTAGAATCCTCCCTCCCAGCACATTTACTCATGCAACAGAGGAGTGTGGGGGAATATGTCTGTATGAGAAGCTACATCTATGCCTCTTTGACAGAGTTGCTTTGTAAGTACCTGTGTTGTAGTTGGGCTAGCGGCTCTACTACAGAAGAGTCTCAGAGTGTGTGTGTGTGTGTGTGTGTGTGCGTGTGTGTGTGTGTGTGTGTGTGTGTGTGTGTATGTGTATGTATGTGTGTGTGTGTCTTTGGGAAGCAGCACTTTTTTTTTTTTGCATAAACGTAACCAAACCTTAAAATAGAAACTGTTGTTCCACCATAAAACTTATTCATTTCTAAACAGTGATTTGTATCTTTAAAAAAATGCTTCTGTCTTTTTATAGAGTGCATGGACCAACAACTTACTGTGTTGTTTTATTTGGAGGACTTGTTGCACACAAATTATACCTCAGAGAATATCCAGTATACAGTGCTGTCAAAAATTACACAAAGGAATGAAAAAAATAATGTTGACGGCATGTACATTGTGTTCTACAATGCACCCATGTACCCACAATGTAACAATAATTTTTTTACAGTAAGTAAAATAATTACAATAAATAGCTTTTGCTCATGGTAACTCACCTTTTCTTTTTCTGATTTCTTTTTTATGTTATGTCCAACAGGCTAATGTTTTCACTGTTTCAGAATTGCTTCTAGTGACGTCAAAGGCCAACTGCTGTCTTTAACTTTATTGGAAGTATTTTTAACTTGCTGCATAACTGTGCATCTACACTCATAGGGCAGAACAGTAATCAGAAATGTAATATAGAGACTGAAAGATGCTAGTGCAGGGAAAGGTGAATTTGACCAAACAGTCATGGATCATGCTGATGCCTAGGGAAGGAGAGAATTGTTTTCTTGAAAATAGCCTGTCTCAAGCAACAGGATCCATAGCCTTGCCTAAAATGATCTGACTCAGAAACAAATTCTGATCATTTTTATTTTGTATTTTTGTATTTCATTTCATGTTTTGTTTTATGTTGTAATTTAGCATTCATCCATTCAAAAAAGTTTAGATGTAAAACTGTACATTTTCTTGTTTGATTTGTTTAGGTTGTGGAGATTAAGCAAATATTTGAGAATGTCTCTGTTGATTTTCTTCCCTTGAACCCCAACTGTACATGAATGGCTGTTGTTAAGGGCAAACAGCATTGCACTGCATGGTTAAACCCAGAAGACGTACACATTACCATATTAATTTGAATCCAATTCAAATCCCAGAATACATTAAAGCCACCTGCTATTTTGCTTAAGAGTTCAAACAGGGATGCTGTGTGTGTGTGTTTAATTTTCTGCCACGATCTCAAAGTGCTATGTTATGGCTTATGTTATTTTAAGTTACTCTGAACCTTCAGCATTATCAGCGTTTTCTCTCTATGCAAGTCTACTAACCATTTATATTCAATCTATCCATGATTATTTTTTGATGATATTAAATTGACTAATTCCAAATTAGTTGCTGTCAGATTTTTCAAATGTCATTTTCTCAAAGCTTTGTGCATCACAAACAAAATTGATTTCACGTCTATTCCATAGGTGATGGTGGCAGAAATATGGATCTCAAAAAACCTGACTGCACAGCTGGATACCACTAGGGCTACAAGAGAAAATATGTTTATTAGGTGATGTTTAAAGTTTAGTGACCCTTTACTGTAGACAGGAGACCAAAGACCTCCAGCAACCAGATTAACACACGTCCAGTACGTGACTCTTCTGTTGCTAAATTGAATTAGTAATTGCAACTCTCGTTTTGACAGAGGTAGTACATGACAGCACTGAGCTCCTCATAACCTCTCAAACTTCCCTCAGTGGATTAAGTGGTATGGCAGATGAAACAGAAGATGACAACTTTCTTTCTTTAATTGGCCCAGGGAGAAATCACCACTCATTCATCCTTGTGTTAAACATCAATGAATTCCCTTTAGTGAAGAGCAGTTTAGCATGACACAGGGTTTTTAAATTCTTAAATATGACCCTCCCATCCTAACTCTTTGGAGTTGACTCTGTCATTGTGTCTGATCTTTACTCTAACTTTACTGGCTGTGATGAGATGTTTTACAATTTACAATTTCATTTAGCAGACGCTTTTATCCAAAGCGGCGTACATCTTAGAGTTGTGCACTCAAGTATTTTTGATAGAAGGTGCAGGAGTGAAATCGGTCTATAGTTTTCAACCTGGGCTGGGTTGAGTGTAGTTTTTTAAGAAGCAGTGTGACCCGAGTTTGCTTAAATGCAGTGGGGACCTGTTGTAAGCGAGGAGTTGATGATGTGTGTGACTGCGGCATTAAGTGTGGGGGAAATGGTCTGTAGAAGGTTGGATATTACTAGGTCCAGTGGACAAGTAGTGGGATGAGAGTCCAGCAGAAGTTCCGTGGTCAGAGGGGAGAATGAGGAGAGTGCAGCCCTGTTAGCTGGCAGCTGCTGGCAGACGTTACAGTCATTTATATGAAGTACAGGAAACTCAAAATCGTTCATTTGTAACAACCATTTGGATGTTGCTGACAGCTTTTCATCTTTTTATTTTCTGGTTCAGACAGAAAAACGTCCTAATATGAAATACACACTGATGTGTGATGAACTAGCTGATTAGGTAGTTAAGAGCTGAGAGAAAATGACTTGCCAAATTCTGTTTGGTGTTTAACACTGCAAGGAGTGTTACCTGTAGATTGTTTAGTGTAAGGAAAAGGTGTATGTGTGCAGCGTGACTTTCCGCCAGAACTGGATACAACAAAAAAGACAACAATAACATATTGTAATCATCTAAATGTATGCTTTAGCTAATATACTCACACACAGCCAGGGTGGCGCTGTGTTTTGTTTAACCAGCACAACATATTTGCGAGGTCCTTGCCAAGTCAACTATATGTAAAACTTACCGCCATCTGGTGCTCATAGTTCTTTGTCTTGCTAGTCATATTTTAGTAGATGGTTGTGATTGTTGTTCTTGCTGTAATGTTATCTGAAGCCATTCTCTGACAATAAAGTACTCCAATTGTCATCATTATGTTGTTATTCCACTGGGATTACAGATCTGGCTGTAATATAATTATAACTGAAATTCAAACACTAATAATTTTTAGAAGATTTTCCATTTGTTTTGGTAACTTTAATTATTGATTAAAGTTCCAAAATGTATGAGGAATCATTTATGAGACTGATTTTATGAGACTGATCTGAATATTCTGGTTGCACCTATAAATAGCAACCTCAGCCATGTGATTTTTAATTATATATATATATATATAGTCTATATAGTCTAATTGCACAGCCCTGCAATCCTAGTGTTGGAGAAGTGACTGTTATTTGATGTTTTGTGTAACTAAAAATGCTTTGTACATTATGTAGATCTATATATTGTCATCAGGAAGAAAATGCAATTGTAAACCAATTTTAGGGGGCTGAGTATAAAAGTTTGACTTTCAAAAGGAAAGAGAGGAAGTGAGAGAAAGTTAAGAAGGGTTTATTGTTGAGTCACATATCTTCATCATGGATTAATTATATTCATACTTTTGATATAATTCATGTTTGATGAAGTGGAGACACACCGCCGTCTCACGAGAATACACAAAGTTCACCACGAGAGTTGAGAGCTGAGGATGTACATGCTGCTCTACCTGGACCAAGAGGACAGAAACGAGGCACACGCTGTTGGGTAAGTTTACTTTTATGTTGGCATATATATTCTATAACTCTCATGATGATGAAGAGTTCAGTGATTTAGAGCCTCTGTTCAACAAGAAGCTGTACTTTTGATGATCATCCTTTTCTGTTTTGTTTATTCACATAAAATACTGTTGCATATCAATATTGACTTGGTGTGTTTCCGTAAATATGATTGCATGTCTTGTATTAACTAAGATGCTTCATGTGTTTGCTGTGTGTTTTCTTATATATCACACATTAAGATGTATAACAGACGTCCAGGTCAGACAGGACGTTGGTTAGACCATATCAGAATGTAAAGCATATTAAGTTATTAATCTGGACATATAGGATGTATAAAGCTACAGAATGCACACTGTGTATATGAACTTTAGCAGAATAGCTGAATAGACCTGTTGATGATGGTAACAGCATATTTTTATGGACCAGCCGAAGAAGGTGTAGGTATATCTCAAGTAGCAGATATGTGATTTTCAGTAAATTGTAATGTGTCGCAAATTACCCTCTAAGAAAGTGTAATAATGGTCTAATAGTGAGGAGTAGAAATGCAATGTCCCGGCAGCTTCCATAGCCTAATGTTATTGGGGTCGGACAGTGACATGAGTGTTGAGAAAGCATGTATTATTCCATGTATTACCATCTACAAACTCCATGGGACTCCGGAGAACATCCAGGCTACGAGGGACGTATTAAGTAGAGACCAGATGTAACTCAATGTTGTTTGACTTTAGTTTACGGTACAGTTTTATTCTAATGAGCAACAAATGACCCTGTAAGAAAGTGAAACAATGTTAAATAAAGGCCAAATAAATGTATTGTCCTCTGAGCTCTCAGTGTTTTGTCTGACTTATAAAGTCGTCTAATTACAGCCTGTGTTGTCTAATTAAGCTATCATAGGCCCATGTTGGTAGCATTAAATGTGGTCTCTAATTACAGCATAATTTTGTAGTAAGGGTAGAATAGTGTCTAACTGTAGCATATTTTGGATCTGATATGGCATTGTTTTTGATTTATAATTAGACTATGATCTTGTAAAATGGTGTCTAATAGTGTATTAGGATATATATATAAATAATAACTGAATAATAGTGTAAGTATAGTATATTTTCTTTCTAATATGGCATTATATGTGGTTTCAAATTACAGTATAATTTAGGTCTATGGTGTCCAATTGGGGTATAACTGTGTTTACTGTCTAATAAAGAACATTAATTTTAATTTTAGTCTAATTTGATACAAAGTATGGTTTATTACGTCTTATTAGTGTACTGTGAAAGTACGACCAATTTTTTTTATGAACATCAACACTACTATTAACACATTGAAAAAAAAAGAATAAATAAGCATTTATCAAACTAAAGGCAGACAGATGGAGGAACTGCATATCGTTTCCCAGTAATACCACATCCAATAATGGCAGAGGGCCAGACACACAGACTGGGATTTAATGCTCAGGAGGAAATTCTGGGCTCCTGGTGTGAAGTTCTGCCTCATCTATTCCGTGATGAATTCATCACCCTTTTCCTGGCTTGTGCTGTCATCTGAATCCATAAAAAGACAACATTAGCATAAATGTGTGTAGGAACTCTAAAGAGCACTGACAGAACAGTGCTCCTTCCTTCCGTAAAAAATACGTTTCTCCACAGTGGTCTTCAACAATCTAAAGTATCCACCAAATCTCCATCAAACATTATTGGGAGAATGGACACAGTAAATTAGCTATTAATAACTCCTTTTCATGCTGAATCCAACTTGATGGAAAGACATCTATGGGTTTTATCAAAAGGGAGTATTGTTAACAATGGTGCTGGGTTTCTCTTTGTTTTTTTTTTTTTTTTTAAGTATCTATGATGAGACCTCTCACTGCTTCTCTTTAAAGCTGCATTTCCCAACCATTAAGTTACTCTCAGTTGGAAAAGCCTTTTCCAAACCCACAGTGGAGCTCAGTGAAGATATGAAGGACAACTGTTTTATGTCTTTTATTTTCAGCTTTCAGGCTGTTGATGCCCAGTCAGTGCAGCTTGTTTACTATACGATGGTGTGAAACATGTGGCAGTCTAATTACAATTTGTCCAATTACTTAGAGTCCAAGCACACTCATATCCCCCTGTTTTCTAGAGGCAAGAGGCTTTAGAAGTTCTGTAAGAACCTGGTGCTGCCTCCTGAGCTACAGCAGGACAGATCAGGTTGTCTTCATGAGGCAGAGAGGCTGAGGGCAGCATCCCTTTGTTATCTCTGAGGATGAGGACAGTGTCCTCGAGGAGGATGAGGATGTTATCTCTGTCACCTGACACACTAGAACTAGCTGTGATACATCACCCTGCTTTATCATCATGCTTTTCAAACCGTGGGGGAATCTGGCCCATTGCAGCTGTGAACAAAACATAATTGTTTTCACAACAAAACAAAATCAGATAGTAGAGGCCGCCAGTTAGTGATTCATTACAAAAACATGGAAGCTTATCACATAAAACAACAAAAAATGCAAGCTTATCATTGACAACAAAGAAAATTGGAAAAGAGAAAATATATCAGTGTTTACATGTATTCAGTGACCTGATTTTGATCTGAACATCTATCAGATTGCAGAATACGTGGTCTTTTTTTCCATGTAGCACATGGATGAAGCAGTGTGTGAGAGCAACAGTGTGGAGCAGGCGTATGTTTAAAAAAAAACAAACAAAAAAAAACACAATTTCTGTCCAGGAGCCATTGCCGTGGAGGTTACAGTGTGTCCCTGAAATGATGGGTCATTAACAGCTGCTTTTTTTTGATGCCGGCTGATAGCAGCATCCACCCTCACAGCCAGGAAAACAACAGTGTCCTTCACCGTAGAACAGCGAGTACTACTACACTAGGAAATGAATAATAGGCTCTCATGAAGTTAATAGGGGCACCACCTCCATTGATAAATTAATTAATAATTATTGATCAATTAGGAGGAAAATTATTAAATTAAATGAATTATGAACTTTGAATACAGGGACCCCCATCTTCTGATATAAAGGAAAACACAGATACAATGACGTGGCTATAAATCAATATATAACTACTAGGTGATAGGGATGAATGAGAAACACTAAACACATACATATATATAAACACAACTGAAATGAATGAATGAATTAGAGGATGCATGATTGAATGAATGTAAATTAAATTAATAAATTTTGCCGACAGAATCAATGATGTTATCAAAAATGAGTCAAAAACGCAGTGAGTGGCCAAGACTCTAACTACAATTACTAAAAATGTAATTTTTGAATAGCTCTTGCATTAATTCTGAGACAGAAGCATGATAGATAGTTTCCCCACTGTTTCTGTGGCGATGAGGGCATCATGATGAGCGAACATCCCGGAGAACTCCGAGCAAGGTGAAGCAGACACGGTTATCCAGTCTCTGAATTCAGTCTCAGAATAGCTGAGGCTGCGTGGCAGGGATGTGTCCCTGTCTTGGTGCATTCAGTGGCAGGCTGCAGAGTTGGAGCTAAGCTCTAACTACCAAAAGGGTCCTTGGGAAAAAAAAAAGTTTAACGATACTATAAAAATAGGGGATTACAAAAATAATAGATTATTCAAATGGCAATCAGCATGGCTTGGCTTGTGGCTTAGGCATCTTTGCAGTAACTCTTCTTAGTTGATAAGGCTGAGAGAAAACAGAAGCAACAGCCGCCTGACAAAGAGTTGTAAAAGTTTTTATAGTCTAGGAGGTGTGTTTTGGAAGAAATATGATCCTTGCTGCTCTTTGGGGGGCATGTCTTAGGTTACTAATTAATTCCTTTGTGTGAGGAGAAAACTGAACTTCAAATAAAAGGGAAATAATTTTATTTATATAGTATATTTGAAGACTATACAGGCTTGAAAGTTGAATACTCATTCATTTTCTGTCATCAATGCCATCAAGGCATCAGGAAATGTGAGAAAACACTTAGAAATTGTAATATTGATTAACCAAATAAAATCAATAAACCTTCATTTTCTAATCTGTAATTAAATCTATTAAGAAAGCATTGTCCCAGCAATCAAACCACAGCTAAATAATACTTACACATAAAACACATATCAAATAAATCAAATGTAATAATGGAATTATTCCCAGTTTCAGGTGTATTCCTACAAACATGATTTTGTGACATCACAACTGATTTGCAGCCAATCATGGTCCAGTATGCAACATACACAAGTGTGATGTGATGTGAAAACTTGAAGCCTCGAGTGCACATACTGTACACTGAGAATGGAAGCAGGAGACCTCTTGTGTCCAGCAGTTAAACTGTTGAGATTAAAAATATTTGCATTTTTCACTATAGGACATGAAGTAAGTGTAATTTTAAGTTGTTTTTTTTCATGAAAACAACACATCGGACACCAAGTGTTGTTTTATGCAGTATATGTCAAAACAAAGACATACATACAAAACATACATCTGGAGGGGATCTTCAACTGTGAAAGGAAATCATACGTGACTGAAATTATTGAATGATGAGTGGCGTCTCGATAGCTGAACATTAAGGTGCATGCCACAAATCCCAAAGTTCAAAATTCTCATCTTGGGACCTTTGTTGCACATCATACCCTTATCTCTCCCCTCATTTCCTATCTGCCTCTCTACTAGCTGAGAGGCAGATAGGGCAGATAGGAGGCAGATAGCGGCATCCAGTGGTGTTGCTCTACTGGCGACCCGGGCTCTCACTGCTGTGACCCAGATTTGTTTGTTGGGCTTCTTATGTATTTTAACCTTAGATGTCTTTATTCATTTTAACCTCTTTGTATCCAAATGTTTTTAAACTAATTGTCCAGAGGTGTGTCAGTGTTTTTTGTGTTCAGCCAGATAAGGCAATAAGGCTCTACTGGTGGCTTGTTTGGAAATTCTTCTCCTGGCACTGCTCTCATCGTACTTGGTTATGCCATGCCAAGCACTCGAGACAACTCCAGTAACCAGTGGAGGTTTATCGCACACATACACAATAGACACCCTCTTGTTGCTCCGATATGCTGTTGGTTGCTGCTCCTGTAAGCCTGCCGGATACCATCAGAGTTCAACTGATCCAGAGCAGACACCAGCAAAGAAGAGGTCAGAGAGGGGGGATCAGACAGCAAGTCCGATGGCACGGTGACAGGCCGCCCCTGCCAGAACTGATATTGAGTAATATCGGATCACTGCAAAATTATGGTTTGTGTCCCCCCCCACACCCCCTTCTCCCCCTGCCTCCTTCTTTCTCTCTCAACCCAACCAGTCAAGGCAGATGGCCGCCCACTTAGTTGTTGGTTCTGCTTGAGGTTTCTTCCCATTAAAGGGGATTTTTTCCTTACCGCTGTCACCAAGTGCTTGCTCATGAGGGAATTGTTGGGTCTATGTAAATTAAAGAGTAGTCTAGTCCTGCTCTATATGAAAAGTGCCCTGAGATTATTTTGTTATGATTTGGTGCTATATAAATAAAATTAAATTGAATTGAATTTAAATGGTGATCATAAAGACCTGGCCTCACTTGGACATTGTCAGCTCTCTAGTTTAGGTGGCTGGTTTTTCCCTAAATCGGGCAGACAGAACGGCAGCTTTGGGAAAAGTCCGAGGAGGTGGCATCTGTGTGCATTTGAATGATGAGTGGTGCTGACAGTCAACAGTAAGAGCAATGGTATGTAACCCTACCATTGAACTATCTTTAAGACCGTTTCACCTGCCCAGAGAATTTGGGAATATAGTCCTCTGTGTAGCCTATGTGCCTCTCAGTACGAATACTACAAGAGCTGCTGGCTACATAACTGACTATATACATGATCAATTGCAACGCACACCAGGAGCCCCGGTTTTTATACTTGGAGATTTTAACCCATGCAAGCTAGAATTGGCACTACCTGGCAATGAACAGTATGTGAAATGTTTTACATGGAACAACAAAACTTTGGAGAAGTATTATGGGAATGTACAAAATGCCTTTACTGCTAGAATGAGGCCCCTTGATGATTAAAACATTAGCTGTGTGGTCAAATGACAATGTGGAACCTTTTAAAAGTTGTTTTCTCTGCACTGACTGGAATGTTTTCCATAGCCAGGACATAGACATAGTCACTGAGGCAATAACAGACTATATACATTTTTGCACTTACATTAAAAAACAGATAAAAGACTGCATTTACAGGAAAAAAATAGCAAAACTCAAGACCGTCTGAACCAGCAGCTGACAGTAGCCAGGAAATGACAGAAGGTTATTCTAGTGGAAAACTTTAACAGTTCTAATTTGAAAAGACTATGGGACTCCATGAGGACTATCACAAACCTGAAACCAGCTCAGAAGTTCTTAGTCACGTCAGATGATTTGTTAATGGCCAATGATTTAAATATTTTTTATCTGAGATTTGAAACTCATGATTTTACAGCAGAGTGTATTAAGGAGTTGGACTCTTTATCCCCCACTGGGTGGGCTGAGTACAGACCGCAGACCTATCCACAATATGTCCAGTATCTTTTTAAACATGTCTCCAGCATGGTGCCCTGTTTTTCAACAGACCTTAGATTTTCAAAAGGTTCCTGCTCTTTGGACAAGCTCTGTAATTATTTATGTCCCGAGGAAAGCCCATCCAACTGAAAACAATGATTTTAGACCAGTTGCTCTTATATCAGTTGTGATGAAATGCCTTGAGAAGTGTGTGGCATCTATGTTGAAAGCAGACGTGAACAGCAAATTGGACCCATTACAATTCACTTACAGACAGGAATGGAGTGGGAACAACGGTATTATTAAAAAAAAAAACAGATGATTTTTGATCTCAAAGAAGTTGGTGATCACAGTCCAGTGCTCATATATAACCAGTTAATTACACAAGTTCAGTCCTATAAGCATATTGGTGTCCAAATTGATAGCATTTAAACCTAGAATACTCATGTTGACTGGGTATGTTTGCAAGATTTTGTGCATTGCAGTCACAAAATCTTACTTCTCCAACAAGTCCTTCAAATTAGAAACAAAAAACATCTTTGATTCATGCAATCCAGAACAAAACAGAAGCATTTTCTGATCTGACGCCCCTATCGGCAGGATGACATAATTTATATGGTCATGGTTAAGGTCTGATCAGGTTTAGGCACAAAAACAACTTGATTAGGTTTAGGAAAACATCTTGGTTTGGTTTAAAATTGGTACTTCCTTATGATTAGGAGCCCTTCATCATCACGCTTACCATAATAACAACATGGTTAAGATTAGGGGACGATCGGTGTCATTGCAAAAAAAAAAAAAACAGTATGGAATCATGGTTGGAAATGGGAAACCCATGGCTGGAAACTAACCGTGATCTCCCGTGGTGAAGCCTGATGTTTTGTTGACCCTCCATCCACCCCAAACTCATCCCTATGCAGGAGTTAAAGTGGGATTTGGCAGGTGGGGGAACCCTAAGATCCGGTGTAGCTGTGCAGTTGGGAAAAATGACTCACCTCAAAATAGCTCCCAAATTGATTTGACCTGTGAGCTCTGGTTGTGACGTTATTATATTGTTCATTTCAGAGAATCCTTTTTCATAGTCAGCACTGCTAACAGACAAAAGATAACACAGACAAGCAAAATAACATTGCACTATGAAATAAACACAAGTGCATATTTACTAGACAAGCAGCATCAGGTCCTATGACCCAGATCTCCTGATGATGTCAAAGAGTTATAGACGTATCCATTCGCTGGGATCACAGACAACCTCTCAGTTAAGATCAGGCTGGGTCTCTGGTGATTGTAAAGAAAATATGCACAACCCAAGGAGATTACTAGCACTCATCAGTACAGATCAGCTGCTGAACTGAAACTATGTACTCACCCAGTGTGCTATCCCCATCCTGGAGCCATCAGACCTGGAGGATTAGAGGCCTGAGTAAAGGCCACTGCCTTTACTCAGAAGGTGATGATGAGAAGGCTGAGCAGGTATCTGCTGTTTCTGTAGCTCCAGCTACTTCATCTTGCTGTCTGTGACTCTGCTTTTACCAAGAAAAAAATACAATCACAGATATAAAATACACTAACACATTCACAAACATGCTGCTTCATAGTTCTTCAGCAGCTGAAGGGACCTCAACTACACTGATTTCAGACAAAGAAAGGCAGAACTAAAGAAATCTGGACTTACTGAACCTGCAGCCTGTTATCAAAAAACAGCAGACAGAGATGAGGGGGTAGGGTGTAAGCATGAGTGAAATGAAATTAAAATAACACATTTCAATGTAAAAGGTCAGTAACTTAGTGAAATATCAGTGTGCACGTGTATTCCAAAAAAGGAAAAACAAACTCTTTTGTCTTGTGTCAGTATCAGTCTGGAAAGATTCCAGATCAGTTTCTGACAGCTCAGACAACAAGATGCAGAATTCCCACAGTAGTCATTTATATAACTCACACTTCAAATATCAGTGAGTGACATTATCATTTATTTACTGAGTTACATCGTGCACACCCATGTCTACTGTTTTATCAAAGCCTGTCGTGGCTTTGTTAATCTGAATCAGTTTGTCTGACTACATCAAAGACAATAATGCTACAGTGGTTTACTCTCAGTCAAAAATACAAGAGACAGAGCCTCAAAGTTTTTGTTTAAGTGTCTTCTTTCCTAAAATGGTGCCTTACATTTCTCCTGAAATATTTAAGTGTTTTAAAATGAAAAGAGTCACACAGACATTTCACCTTTACACTTGTGAATTTACAGCACAGATGTATTGGGTAAATGGCAATTTTAATAGATGAATGTGATATGACAGAAGCTCTCCTGAAATGTTTTGCATGGTTTGGGCTAGGCTCCGTTATTGGGATTGAAATTGAAAAAAATATAGATTCTATATTTGTTAAATGGAGTGGAGAAGGTGGACCCAAATGCAAGAGACTGGAGGCTGAGCGAGGCTGAAGAATAACTTTTTTATTTTAGGCAGAGCAAAACTGAAACAGAATACAGAACAAGGCAAAACAGAACAAAAGATCCAGCGAGATTGAACTGAAAACCAGGACTTAAATACAAACTGAATCAATGAAACAACAAAGAACAGGTGGCAAGACACAAGGGCAGGCTTGGGGCTGAATGGCTGGGGAAGACAAAGGGAGCAGGGCAGGGCTAACAAGACTGATATAGAGCAGGTGCGGAGGGAAAGTGTGAGAGAAAAGCAAGCTGGGGAGAAGCACAGAAACACAGGAGGGAAATAGTGCAAACAGACAACCAAAAACACAGAAAACACAAGTAGGCTCAAGATGTCAGCAGTCCACTCAGTAAAACACTGTGCTACAGAGCTATGTGGGCTGAACTAAAATAATCTGAGATGTGCAAATTCTTCAAGTCCAAAATATGGATCTCTTCTATTACCCAAAAACTGATACATCACCACTTGGAATGTGAATTGCATGAAAAGCATCAAACCTGGCAGCAGAGAAGACCAGCCTGAAACACACACTCAAAACAATCTGGTCATTAAACAAACATACTCATTCTTAACCAGGTGAAGGTAAAAAGAAAGTATTTCAGATTTCACTTCGGTTCTGTATTCCGCTTCCAGATGAGCACATGTATTATGAACTAGGCAGTAAAATGTCTGGACAAAGTTTCAATGCAATGAGTAACAGTTTCTCAAGTGGTCCTTTAATATAATCTACAACATATCTCATCTGTCCTTCCACTCTGTCCAGTTCAACAAACAGAGAAAAAGTCTGAGGGCATCTAGTGGACTGGTGGAGGGATATAGAGCCAGACTGGGACAGAACCATGACAATATTATTGTATAGCAAAACAGATAACTGCCCCTCTGCCAGGACAAACAAAAAGAAAACACACATGGGTGTGGGATTGCCAGAATATTAGTCAGTATGCAGGATAAGGCAGAGTTTGTACAGAATAAAGATACAACATAGCAGCAGAGCTCATGAGTTATACAGTTAGGTCTCATCAAGCAATGTCAAAAACAGCTTCCACATTTTCAAAAAATAGTTTTGTGAATTCCATTTACGAATATGAATCTGTTCCATGTTAGCTGTAGGAAGCATTATGAGCCATCTCCTGAAACAAGGGGATGATGGGGACTTCCAGTTTAGTAATAATAACTTTTTGTTGCAACCATGCCTGCCTTCAGAGCCTGCCTCTGATGGGAGGGAAGGCCCTTATCCTGTCAGAGCATAATATTGCCAATTACAGTGTGGCTGATGTTTAAGATTGATGTTTATATTATTTGGAAAACCAATTAAATATGTCATGCCAGAAATTATAGAGTACTGGACAGTGTCAGAATAAGTGTGACAGTGGTCCTTCAGCAGTACCACATCTATCACACATGAGAGAAACTGATTAAAATATCTTACTAAGTTTAGTTTTGGAGTAATGCAGTCTGTGTAGGGCTTTAAATTGAATTAATCTATATCTCAAATTGATAGAACAGCTCTGTATAGTGGACAAGCTTTACTCCCATAGCTCGCCTGACACTGGAGCGCCCAATTTTTCGGCCTAGGCCTCCCTGAGATGACTGGTATTTACTGGTACCATAAAAGCAGTGACAAAGCGGGAAATCAAATGTTTAGAGTTTGGCTGTGAAAGAAGTAAATCATATAAAATGTGGCTCTTTGGTTTGATTGTGAATTCTGGGATGCCTGACTTGAAGGTAGCAATAAAAATGTGATTGAGGAAGGTGATATTTAGTTTCGAGCTGAAGGAATGAGGCACATTTATTATCTATGTAAAGATCTCCAATGCAGCACAGTCCCCTCTCCATCCAGTCCAGAAACACTCCTTCCATCAGTGCTGGTTTAATCAAGTGATTGTATGCTATAAGGGTGTATACCAAAATTTTTTTTTTATTTGATTCAAAATCTTTGTGAGTTTCGGAGAATTAAGTAATTTAAAGGAAGGCTGTACTCTGGAAAAAAGTAGTAGCACTTGGAGAGAGGTCTCTTTAACCAGAGTGGGGAGACAGCAGAGCAGTCATCACCAGGGGAGCCCCACTGCCAGAAAGTGAGAGCCCTCACATTTGCAGCCTAGTAATAATTGCTAAATACAGGAACACCGAGGCCACCCCCAAAGATTTAAAAAATGCAGGGCTCAGATTATTTATGAGATGCATTAATTAACTTTTATCCCAATTAACTGAATATCCTGACAATTTAGTAAATGATTTAATGTAATTCAGGAGATTGGAAATTGAAACTACTGGATCAGTTAAACAACTCAACAAATCATCAGCATATGAATTCACTAGGCTTTCAACATTACCAAATTTTACACCATGGATACCTTGGTGATCTCTGATTCCTATTGCAAGAGGTTCTAAAGCAATATCAAAAAGAGGGGGAGAAAAGGGATCACCCTGCCTTACACCACATTGCAAATCAAAAGGTTGGGGTTTGTCTGTATTAGTGAGAATAGACGATACTGGATTGGAATAAATTATTTTCATCCACTCTATAAAGTTCACCCTAAACCCAAATTGCTTCAATGTCTCAAACATATAAGGCCATTCAATCTGATCAAATGCCTTCTGGGCATTGAGAGATAAGATGGAAGCTTATGTGTCCTTTTCATGAACTGAATATAGTGTATTTAAAAGCAAACGAACATTACTAAATGAGAATTTACCAGGGATAAATCCAGTTTGATCAGGATGTACAATTTTTGAGATATGGTTAGAGAGAGCAATGGGTGTGTAATTTGCAGGGTTAGTCTCTTCCTTTGCCTTCTTTAGAAGCTAGCAAATATTTGCTTTGTAAAGTGAGCTGGGGAACCTCTTATTTTTCATTGAATTGTTCACCATCCTTAACATGAGAGGGACTATTTTTTCGTGGAAAGCTCTTCATAATTCAAAACCATATGGGCCTGCTCATTTTCCAGAGGGGAAAGCTTGAATAGCAGCCAAAGGTCAGCCAGAAAATGAAGTTTTGGTGTCATCTCTCGAAGTGCCATCTAGGTGGGGGGATATTTAAGTTTGCAAAAAAGTAGCAAAAATCTGCTTCAGTGGCCTTTACTTTGCTGGAATACAGCTCTTAAAAGAAGTCCCTGATGCAAGCATATATCTCCTTTGTAACCAATTTACCTGATTTAGATTGAATCCTAGGGATTGCTTGATTAGCCTGCTCACCTCTGAGTTGACTTCCTAATAATTTCTCTGGTTTATCTCCGAGTTCAAAATGTTTCTGTTTGAGTTTTAGTAAAAGGCTCTTAACACGTTTGCTAAGAATAATATCATATTCATATTTTAGTTTTAAAATCTGAAGAGGGAGGATCTATAAGCCTCTTCAAGTACTGGAAGCATTTTTTCAATATCCATAAGACAATCAGCTCCCTTTCTTTTAGATGATTTAAATGAGATAATGTGACCCCTTATAACAACCTTAAAGGCCTCCCACAGAGTAGAATCAGAGACCTCCCCATTGTCCTTAGTGATAAGAAATGTATCTGTTTGTACAGTCATATGTTCGATGAAAGAGTGGTCTTCAAAAAAGAGAGGGTTAAAGTGCCAGCTGTACTTAGGGCAGGGTATTTTTATTTTTTATGATAGTTAGAGGTGGTAATGTTGGGTAGTGATTCTGAAGATATTAGGAAATAGTCAACCTTAGTGTAGGACTTATGGAAATGAGAGTAGAAAGAAAAGTCTTTGTCAGAAGGATGCGGCCGATACCAGATATCACCATATTCCTTTTTTTGATTACAGGAGGTGGTTTTGTTGAGAGTCTGTCTAAAATCGGATCCAGATAACAGTTTAAGTTACCTCCAATAATGACATTAGGGAAGCTGGTGTCATATCAAGAACTATAAGAAAGAAATCAGGGTTATCAATGTTTGGGCCATAGCATTGTTATCGGAAGGGACTTTATATGACCTGAAATCATTAGGTGCCTACCATGTAGGTCTGCTGTTGTAGGGTAGGCCTTGTGAGTAAAAGATACTTGGAAAACCTGAGAAATCTAATTTGCTCTCAGGCTGCGCTGTTCATTTGCTAACATGTGTTTCCTGGAGAAAATGATGTCTGGCTTCAATGATTTGAGATGTCAGAAAACGTGACCCCTTTTAATTACATGGCAGAGACCCTTCACATTCCATGAGACCAATGTTAGGTTGTTAATGCTGCTATGTGCAATGCTGTCAGGTACTGACATTAACTCATACAAAATAACAGAGAATATAGTAAAACACAACACATGAAAAAACAGACACTATGGTATAAAATAACGCACTTAAACAAACCCATGAACATTTTTTCTACCTGCCCTCAGCATGCTTCAAACAAAGGGCAGATGTCCCTCTAAGCTTGGGATCACTGAACACACGTCTGGTGACTATAGCTCGCTAAAGCAGGCTACAAGAAGCTAGCTCAACGCTGCTGCCAATCACAGCTGATTGGAGTAAATAAAACAAATTGACAGTCTCACATAGAAAAGGAATTCAATGATTACGTAAAGTCAAACTAGATTATCTGAATGGGAAAAAGTCATGCCAAAATAATATAATTAACTGCAGCCGCAGGGTCCAGTATGTCCGGTCAATAATCACCGAAGATTAGAATTTGTCTTTTCTGAGAACTTTCGGGATCAGAGCCTTGACAAATTCCATTGGTTTATGCCTTTCTTCTCGTTCAGGTATGCCAACAATCTGTTGTGGCGCGACCGATCCTCAAGGTCATCAACCTTGAGCTTGAGTGCGTTGTTTTCATTCCTCAGGCTGGAGAATACCTTTTCCAAGCAGCTAATACGGTTTTCCTGCTCCTCAATAGATTCCACATTCTCCAACAGTTCCTTTTGAGAGCTTTGTACTGCCTGAAGGGTCTCTTCCAGCTTGTCAAACCTGTCATTAATGATTTTGAGGATTCTGTCAAATATCTTCTCCCAGATCAGTGGCAGATGATCTGGGTTGTCACTTGTATTGGCTGGAAGAGCCAGCATTGCTAGCATTAGCTGAAGCTGGTCGGAGTCGGTGTCTCTGGACTTCTTAGGCATCTTGTAGCAAAAAGTTAACAAATTAGACCCCACTGTGTCAGAAAAGTTTCTGAGGCTACTACAATGAAATATGAGACTGTCAAAATATTAATTTTAAAGCTTGGCACAGAGGAGCATCTGGAAGTGCATCTACTCCACGCACTGCTCCCTAATACCTCCCAATTTAACAGTGATTGAAGCCCTGTCCTGACATCGTTGTTTTGGAACCATACCTGCGTGGCTTTATGTTTGGGTTTGTTGTCCTGCCCTAAAAATATCTCTTCTCCCATCACTGTCAGACTGCAGCTGGTTTTCTTCCAGGATTTGTTGCTGCATTCCTTCATCCACGTTCAAAATCCCTCCGGGGCCTGCAGCAGAGAAGCATCAACAGCATGACGGTGCCTTCACCATGCTTCATTGTAGGGATTTTGTCTTTCCTTTAAGGCTTCAATGGGCTTTTAAACAAACTAGTTCACATCTAAAGGCAAAAGTGTTTAAACTTGTTCTAAATAGCCACACTCAAGGAAGAGGCAAACAGCCTGCCGTCATAAAAAATGAATCATATTCATGGAGATGATGGTGCACACATATAGACCGTCTCTTCTCGATGGCAATCATGTTGTTCATCTTGGTTGTGCACAAAAAAAAGAGAAATCCTGCCCTCTGTCACATCTCCACACAGCATACCTCTATGGCCAATTGCTGCATGAAGTGGGCATGATTGTCAGATTGTCTGTTTTGGAAAGTTATAAAAAGCCAGACCCAGTGGGAGAAACAAATTTGTGGATGGGCATTAAATTTTCTTGGGGGGCACAATGATTTTTCAATGTAACATAAGAAAAATCATAATAGAAAGCCATTAGTTCTCACTTTTTTAATGATATTTCACCATTACTTTTATTCCTTTTCAGGTCACAGAATTGTTTTTTGGCAAGCAAATATCTCTCCCACTGTGGCTCAGCGCTGTCCACGGTACTGAACCGGACAGCCAAGACCCTAAGAGCGGAGGGGCAACTGAAAAGTCTCATTTCTCTCTCTATTAAAAAGCATTCACTCATACAAAAACAAAGAATGAGATGGATATATATCCTTGGAGAGTCTCTCCATTTATTTAACTCGACTCAACAATACAGGTAACAATCTGAGTCTTCCATCAATAATATTATGGCCTACCTGCACTATAGAGTAACCACATTGTCGGTGATTAATCATTTTTAACACATTAAATTGGAACACTGTGGGCCTGGTGGCTGCAGCCTACTGAATTACCACTATCTGATTCATTGACTTCACATATGCAACAGATCAGCTGTATGAAACCGACTATGCAATATGTCAAGGCTATAGGCTACTCACAAAACATTAAAACAAACACAAAAAATAAAGACTTCGTCTGCTTGCTTTCAAAATTAGCTGCTAGCCTCGGTGGGGTTATTCTTCGGATCAGTCTGGTCCAAACTGATACATCCTGCGCTGCCCTTTTCCTCTCTGCGACTCTCCTCTGACAACCCAGCCCAGTTTTTTGAAGAAACTCCTAATATCCATTACATTTACTTGTCTGACTCCAGTGACAGAGTCTCGTCCAGGGCGGGCACAGTTGACTCAGTGGGCAGGCCTGGACCCATAATGCTCGTCCATGCTGCTGGGTTGTGCAGCAACCTCTTCATTTCTGATGTTGGAGAGGGGATTTGAGGAGCTGTTAGATGACCCAGCAAGTACTTTGTTTGAAGCATGCTGACGTTTTTATGACCCGACATAGTTCCTAGTATTACCATTTCTTTGACTTTGTTTTAGAGACAAGAGATGCTAGCACAAATGTCATCAGCTAGATCTCATCCCCTAGCTCTTTCACTAGCTATTACTTTTTAATTTTTTGAATGAGCTTATACTACAGAAGATATTTAGTGCCTCTGAACTTTTTCCTCAAACTGGTACTTTTTAAGGCTCTTACCAACCAGCAGTTGGAAGTTTCACATACAGGTGTGTGTAATCTCTGCAAAGGAGGTAATGTTTTAGGTTCTGTTTGTTGGTTAGGTAGCAGCAGGGTTTAAAGTGGGTGGGCTGTGACCTGTCGACCTGGGGGCGGGGACTGAGTGGGCAGCATGAACATCCAGTTAAAGCCTCAGATGTGGGTTGTGATGGCAGAGTGGCGCAGGGATTCAAAGACTAACTTCGCTGAAAACTTAAGCGAAAATATGAGATATTCATCTTTTGTTATGTTTTTGGTGAATGAAACACGCAAGACTTTTCTTTGTTCAAGCTGATGATTTAGTAAGTTGTTCCTGACATTTATTCATCTGTTTCTCCACTGTGGAACCAGATGAACAGTAAAAGACTGTTTTTTTATCTCTGAATTTTTGTCATATTCACAATATAACATTATTGATAATCTCTCCACATGATAACATTGGTAATATTATTTGGTAATAACAACACTGAACAACAACAAATGACCATGCTGCTCTTTCTCCTGTATTTGTCACTGACAGTAAGCCACTTAGCAGTATTGTTCGTGATGTAGTCAGACAGATAAACTTTCAGATAAACAGTAGACACGGCTGTTCACGATGTAATATTTGAAGTGTGAGTTATATAAATGACTTGTGTGGGAATTCTGCATGTTGTTGTCTGCACTGTCAGAAACTGATCTGGAATCTTTCCAGACTGATACTGACACAAGACAGAAGAGTTAGTTTGTTTTCCCTTTTTTGGAATACACATGCACACTGAGATTTGAAATGTGTTATTTTCATTTCATTTCTCTCATTCTTACACCCTACCCCATCATCTTGTCTGTCTGCTGAAGCTGCTGAAGAACTATGAGGCAGCATATGGAGCAGCAGGACTGATTGATATGTTTATGAATATAATAATCTTCTTAATAAAAAGAATCTTTCTTGGTAAAAGCAGGGTCATGGACAGCAAGATGAAGTAGCTGCAGCTGGAGCTACAGAAACTGCAGATACCTGCTCAGCCTTCTCATCATCACCTCTGACCCTCAGCAGTGGCCTTTACTCAGGCCTCTAATCTTCCAGATCTGATGGCTCCAGGATGGGGATAGCACACTGGGTGAGTGCATAGTTTGAGTTCAGCATCATGCTTTTTCCACAGCTGATCTGTACTGATGAGTGCCACTAATCTCTTTGGGTTGTGCATATATACTTTACAATTGCCAGAGATCCAGCCTGATCTGGACTGAGAGGTTGTCTGTGATCACAGCTGTCAAGTGCATTTGTGTTTACTTCATGGTGCAATGTTATTTTGTGTAAGATGTTTTTGGTCAAGTAATGTTTATTCAGTCAAGACCACTTTAGTAAAAAAGAAAACTTTTATTGCCATTTGTAGTAGTTATATTTGGCAGTATGGCTCTGTTCTGGGATCTCCTTGCCCTTCCATATGCTTATATGGAAAGCCCAAGGCAGGAAGAACAGCAGAAAAGACCCCAGGTACAGAACAGAGCAGGCAACAATGACAACAAAAATGACATTGTTTAAGTCAGAGGCAGCATGTAAGGAGGAGCTTGGGCGGAGGAGGGTTGCAAGTGGCTTGTAGAGGAAGCAGCAAGGGTAGGCAAACTGAAACAGATTAAAATAAGGCGTCCTCTATGAGACTGCCAAATGGATGCATAGAAGGGAATCAGTGGAGCCATCAGCTTATGTGGGCTGGCTTTGAAATTCGCCAACTGAATGCATAAAAGGAATCAGCTGAGCCATCAGCTGATGTAAGTTGGCTTGAGATCAGCTGCTATCAGCTGATGTAGCTAAGTTTGTGACCTCAGTTTGACTTCATGACTTGCCCAAACTAACGCTGTGTTCAATTTGTGCTTGTCTGTGTTTTTTCTAGTCTGTTAGCAGTGCTGACTGTGAAAAAGGATTCTCTACAATGAACAATATAATAAAGCCACTACTGACACAACTGCAAATCAACAAGGTCTCAGCACTGATATTCATTTCTTTGGTTGGGCCTCCTTTGGACCGGTGGGATCCAGAAAAATATGGCAAGAAATGGGCGCTTAAAAGAAGGTCAGCTGATCACTTAGCCTGTCATGTATATACTGTTATAATGTCAGATGTTTTTTCTTAAACATAGTCAAAACACGAGGTGAATGTATGTAAAAATGCTCCCTGCAAGTCAAAAGCCCAGGCTTAAGTCTGTCATGAATTCGCAGTGACCTCTACTTCCTCCTTCTGATGACGTTAGATTGTTTGTGTATGCCCACAAATGGTCGTCCATTCCGTAGCCTTTGTTGCTAAGGTTGTTTCATATGTTGTTCACGTTGTCCAGATTGGTTGATGTTCAGATCTGATTTCAGCTCAAACATGTATGGCTGTATTTGAGAAACTGACATTTCAAGAAAAGAGCAAGAAAAAAAGTGAAATCCTACTCCTGCTGTTGTTAACGTAGCCTCCCAAGCTGCCATAAGTCTCCCAATGCGCAACTTCTGGAAGCTGGCCAATCATCACAGAGCAGGCTCGTTGGGAGGGGGTCCTTAAAGAGTCTAAAACAGCCTATTTCAGACAAAGCCTGAACTGAGGGGCTGCATAAAGGCCCAATATAAGATAAAAAAAGTGTTTTTAACTGTAAATTTTGCAAAGATTTTTCAGTAGAGCCCCAGACTATAAATATAGACTTGGAATTGTGCATGGGTTTCCCTTTAAATAATTTTACTGACATTTTGTGGAGGGTTCGGCCATATAGAAGCTATTATGTTAGGGAAAACATAATAGCTTTTGGTATTTACATCTGCATATATTGATATTTCACTTAAAATGTAGTTATCCAGAATATAATAGCCTAAACATTTTCGGAAAAAAAGCAAATAATGTAATTATAGTTCACATTAAAATAGTCACTACCTGACACACAGTGGTTGATTTGCAGTGCCACACATGACTGAGTAGAAATAACACCAAAATGTGTTTATTGCTGAAAGAAAAGCAGCAGCAATGACTCACTTGAGTGTTCTTAATAAAGT
The DNA here is from genome assembly GCF_963924715.1 of Thunnus thynnus. Taxonomy (NCBI): domain Eukaryota; kingdom Metazoa; phylum Chordata; class Actinopteri; order Scombriformes; family Scombridae; genus Thunnus; species Thunnus thynnus. The sequence continues at coordinate 28,103,108 of NC_089527.1, read as the reverse complement.
CTCTCTTGTGAAAAGAAAACTCTTGATTAACGATAAGACACTAAAAGAGCATGAAAGTAGTTTCCTTTGTTAATCAGGCTTCAACGTTTCTGTCTTTAAGCCTCCTCAAGTCTCACTCCTCAGAGCAGAAACAAGGTAACTGAGACATCCTTCATGATAGAGGACTAGACTGATGTCACTCTATAAGCAACATTTTAGGAGCAAGAGACAAAATAATGCCTGTGAGATGCTTCCCCGTCACCCTGTCCTCACCTCCTGCAATTCCCTTATTCGCATGGGTGATGGGTGCAATTTGGCAGAGGGCAACAAACCCTGCACTGCATACAAGAGCCAGTTAAAAATCACAACAAAGACACCAAGCTGACAAGTCAAGATTCATTTATATCATAGAGGCTATCATAACAAAGCATTTCTCAAAGGACTTTAGAGAGAACAAGCTCACCTACAGTAGAATTAATTAAAGTTGTTAAGTAAAAGAAAAAAGGGCACCAGAAAATCCCCTTTTGAAGGACTTATATTCTAACTTATGTTTAGTAAAATGGATTTTATGATTATAAGCCTGTACAGGATAGATGAATCTGTTTTGGAATATGTTGAACCTGACTAATTTACAAAGACTATAATCTTAGGTGTAAAAAAGTGAATACATTTTCAAGTGATATCTAATGACAGGTTGGAAAATACAAAAATCAAGTAAGAAATAATTATAAAAATATTTTTGCTCCCTATTTTCAAAGTTTTCTGCCTTTGAAATTGGCACTGGGGGAAGTCAACTTTTAAATGACAGCACACACACACTGTGTTATTTAGTGTATCAACTCACTCACCAAACAGATCTGTGATTTTGTACAAAACTCTTCTCTTCAGTGATGTTTTTTAACTTTCACTGTTAACATTTTGAATTAATTACTAGCAACTACTACTTACCGTGTAAGCTATGGCTAAATTTAGGCAGCTAAACTACTACTGGTTTAGTAGTGTATTTTTTCTCTCATGGTTATTTATTATTAAAATGACAATGATGATGGATTTTATTACATGGGATGTGAACAAGCTATTGGATATACAATACAAAATGAACGGAAGAAGTGTAGGCATGTTGGGTTTGTCAGGAAAAGAACCAGAATGCTGCCATATTATGCTCTAACACCTGAACACTTCCCCGTTCCCTCACCAGGACAGATGGTGCTTCACACAGCTCACCTTCCAATTTCACAGATATAAATTGGCATCATTCTATCCAATCATACCACTTTTCATACCACCTACTTTCACGACATGGTCGGTTTTTAACCTCCATTTCTTGAAGGATTGTCTGTTTCAATGCTAATCATACATGACAAATTGCCACGTTAACACTCCTAATGTGCTGAATACAGATGTAGATGTGATAGAGAAGTAAAAAGGTGTAATAACTTATGTTAAAAACACTGTACACCTACTCAACTTTTCTTCATTCCCATAGAAGTGTGACTGTATGATTCTCTGGGCATATTTGTTGACAATGATAAACTTATGGGCATTTATCACGAATAAGTTGGATGTCATATGTCAAAAAAATCCACTCTGCAGTAGTTTGGGTCAGAAACACTAATTAATATTATTATTTACATTAATATCTATGACAGAAAGAAATTTCAAACTGTTGATAAAAAAGGATTTCTTCAGAAATATACACTCACCGGCCACTTTATTAGGAACACCTGTACAATTAATGCAATTCGATACAACAGCTCTGCCATAAATTCTACATTTATGAAGCTTATACATTTTCAGTTTTTGTTGACATTGTCAGAAAGGTGATAATTTTACTTTATGTTTATTACTGAGGTTGTAGTGGGTGGTGGTGTACCGGGATGCATGATATATAAAAGTGTTCCTAATATTTTGCCCACTCCATTAATATATATGGTGAGTGTATATCCCTCCAGTGTCAGTTAAACTCTATCCATGACCCAGATTCAGTCACACAGTTGTTCAAATATGTTTACTGACAAACCCTTTTAAAAATAGATCAAATCCCTAGTTTTCTCCTGAACCTGTGGTGGCCATTTGTGAAAGAAATAAACTACGGCCCACTCCTACCGCTTCTGGCACAAACACTGACTGGCTGAACTTTAGACAGTGACAGCAGCGAGGAACTGCAAAGTTATTACCTTGATAAGGAAAGCAAAATTTGACCATCCTGACCATCATTCTTCTCAAAGTGCACTGGTTTTGGAACCACATGGGATTTACTGTGCACTTTAAAGAACAAGTCTCCACCTCACTATGTGATAATGCTGAAGTTTGCATCATGAGATCTTTCTGACAATTTTTCTGGACACGATGTCAAAGGATTCACACCAGGATCACAAAACTGCACATAAAAGCAAAATTTCCCTCAAATCTGTCACATACTCAGAGTTACAGTATATAATGCAAAGATAAACAATAAAGTAGCAATGAAGAGGACAGTTTTGACCTACAGATCAAACCCTTCAGTGCACCTGTTATTATATCATTTTTACATATTTTTATTTCAGTGTTTACCTCTGGAAATATCCCTTCAGTATAAAAACCAAGATTGTGTTGCATTGTAAATCTTTCCATGGGCTTTCATCCTGTCAATCACAACATTTTGTCAAATAAGCTGCTTTCCAGGAGTTTTTTAAAATTCTGCTTACATGTGGCTTAAATCATATCTTTCTGGTAGAGCTCAAACTGTCGTTAATGGTTTTCCACCTCCCTTTGGCTGTCACAGTGCTCATTAGCTCATCAGCTCATCAGCTGCACGGGCAAACCAAGGTGTTTGAAAGACAGCAGCTGGAGCCAACCACAGTGCTTCACTAGGTTGATATAAGAGATGCCAGCAAAATTGATTCCCCTCCTCAAGCTTTACATGCCAATAAACTGGGAAACTCTTAGTGAAACTGTGGAAACCTCAATCGATACCTGTAGATATAATATATTAGAAAAACAGAAAATAGAAGAGTATCTGTTCTGTGAGATGGACAAGTGACAAAAGTCAAAAAACTAAGCTTCCAAAAATGAAAAAAATGTAATTTGTCAAATACATTTTGGAGGAAGGATAATTGCTGCCTGTATTATGTACATTAGCAATGACTTTTTTTCTTTTTGTTTGGAGGTGGCTGGAGTGGATGTGGGTGTGCAAAGCGCAGGCTTCATATCCTCTGTCCTAAAACACTGAAAGTTATTGTCCTGACTAACTTCAAGTCAGCTTTGACTCTTCAAGTATTTTAAAGACTGCATTTTTCTCTAACTTACACCAAGGGCTTTCAGTTGCCTAAACATAACCATATTTAGTTAATCATTCTTTAGTTGTCGTGTTGCAGTGGATATTGGAGGGAAAACTAATTGAATATATTAACAATGCTAGGTTTTGCAGATACGTTCATTAAAAACATTTCCTCATTATGTTGATAATAAATGTAATTTGGCCGAAATTATTATTTGCTTTTAGAAGTATATAAATGTAATTTTTAGGAAAAAGGGTTGCAGAAACAACAAAGCCAATGCCATTTAAAAGAAGCTGTAAAACTTAAGCATCATTTTTCATTTATGCGTATTAAGTTAGAGGGCTGATAAGGATACTAAATTAGAGCTGGAAGGTCATCTGAAAAAATGCACACAACGCAAATCAGAACACAATTTAGTATTGCCATGGTGTAAATCCATACAAACTAATATAAGGATATGGATTTATGAAGCAAGGATTCCTTCAGGAAAGCTTCACTGTGTGGCTAAACCATGATTGTCCTTTCTAAAATGTCTTTGGTTCGATCGTATCGCAGCTCTGCAGAACAAAGTGCTGTCTGGGGCTGCTGGTGATTGGCAGACTCTCTCCTCCCCACAGTTATCTGATCTCACAGGCCAGCCTCTAACCGACAGCCAGTCAGCAGCCGGAGAGGAGGAATCGGCCAACCAACCCAACCACTTTGTCATCAAAGACGCCTATCTCAAGTTCTTCATCTTAATCACATCTTGTAGCTGGCGTTTGTGTTTCTGATAGCACATTAAAGATTCTACACACATTGTCAGGCGTTCAGCAAACAACATAGCACACACACACACGCACATATCAGACCATTGCTCAAGTCAAGCCAAGTCAAGTCAGATTTACAGAACAACTATACAATACTTCAGCATACCTTGATGAGAAAATGTAGTCATTAAGTACGTTTATGCAAATGAAGCTGCTTTGATGGTGAAAAAGGCACGGAGGGATCTGCAGCAGCATAATCAGGCATGTAAGGTCATGAGAAATGATGGAGCAGCAATTCTCTCCCTCTCTCTCTCTCCTCAACCGGAGGATGGAGTGTGCCACCTGGCTCATCTATCACAGCTGGAACTGCTGAGACGGTGAGTGCTGCCAATAAACAATCCCCGCAAAAATGGAGCACACAGAAAATCCACTTACAGGCAGAGAGAGGGTCTCCGTGGATTCCTTAATATCTCAGGTACAGCTATGAATGCACTGCAGTCATTCACAGATCCAATAATGCATTGCAGGGGTTGTGTTTTTAGGAGTATCGAATAACGGATGCATATTGATTTACAAACATACACTGTGTGGCCAAAAGTATGCACAGTAGACAATGTTTTTTTATGGTTTGGGCGAGGCCTATTTAATCTGATTAAGTGAAATCTTATTGCTACAGCATACTGTGAAATTTTAAACAATGGTGTGATTTTGTGGCATCAGTTTGAGGAAGTGCTCTTTCCTGTTTCAGCATGACAATGTGCAAAAACTGAGGTCATGAATGGTTTTCTGAGTTTGGTGCGGAATAACTTAAATGGCCGCAAATAGCCCTGATCTAAAGCCCATTGAAAACCAGGGCTTATCACCCAACACCAGTGCCCGACCTCAATAATGCTCTAATGTGGCTGAATGGGGCAAATCCCTGCAGCCAGGCTCTAAAATCATGTAGAAAGCTTCCCCAGTAGAGTGGAGGTTGTTACAGTTGCCAATTTATGTCCATGGCTTTGGAATAAGATGTTCAATAATCACAAAATGCGTGTGATGTTCTATATGTGTGATGTTTATGGCCACGTTTTGGCTATGTAATGCATTACTATACAGCATACTGAAGTTTCAAGTTATTAGACAATTAATTATTTGAAGGATAATATGTATCAAATTGGCTGGTCAACATTTCATTACTAGCTTTAATTAGAAGCCATTGTGTGGTTGTTGAAAGCATCTATGCCTAGCTTTGATATATTATGTTTATTATTTGTAATGAGAAGGATCCACAGTATTTAGAACATATAACATACAACATCTAATACTGCATGACATATTATAGAATAACCTTGCATTTCATTTAGCATTGTCATGTCACTTTGAAACATTGAAATGCTTTCTCCACTGCTGTCCTTGCTCTACTGAGGCGGCAGATAAAGGCAGGTTATTGCCATGTTCTCCAGGCGACAACACAACAGGGACATCCATCCCTTCACAACCCTCTGTTTGTGCCACATGAATCCTGCACCTTTCCTGATAAAAAATACTTTCTCTGTCCAAGAAAATAATTTTATCCACTACACCTTGGAGATTATAGTGATAGGCAGGATTTTCAGTGGGAATAACAACTGCAATACAGTGTTAATTTTGTCAGCATTTTTTTTTTTTTAATTTTGTCTTAGTCTTAGTCTGGTGTCAAATGTCATTTTTAGCTTTTATCATATTTAGCCTCATCCTGTTGAGTAAAAGTCTGAGTATTTTAGTCTTATCTTAGTCAAAGAAAACCATAACTGTTTTAATATAGTTTTAGTCAATGAAAACTGTTGACATGTTTGTCTTTTTTAGCCATCAGATTATATTGAACATTTCAGTCAATCAAGCTGAACCAAAACTAATAATTTTTTGACATTTTAGTCAAATTTATACTTCATATAAGATTTTATTTTATCATTATCTGATGAAAAACACAGGTTGAATGATTAAGAATGCAGCTTTGCAGAAAGTGTCTGGTCTGATGGTATCAATTTAAAGAATACATCCAGACATGGAACATGTTCTGATTTCCATATTTATTTTGAACCAACACGATTCAACAACAACAACTACGGCCCAATACTGTCATTTAAACTATTATAAAACAATGAGAACTGTACAGACAGTAAAATGTTTTGAAACCAAAGTACAAACTTACTTTTTTGTTCTGAATGACAGAAATGAAAGTAGTTAGCCTAATAAAATTGAAAAGAATACTGTACACACACCAACTGCAATCTCCTTGCATTAAAAAACAAAATGAATTGATCTGAGGTCAGTGTTAACAAGAAAAGAAAAAAATGCGCCCCATGGACTTATTAATAACATGAGATTAACAAAATTGCTGTCTAGCAACCTATGTCACATGGCATCAATATTAAAGGTTAAACAAGGCAAGGTTTGCTAAAATAACAACAAATATGATAAGGAAAGGTAATGTTCTACACTGCTATTTTAATTACTACAGCTGTTGCCTAATGATGGGCCGCATAATGACTCTCGTTTCATTTGCACTATATACTTGTAAACGTGACCTGGAGTCTGTTTTTTTTTGTTTTATGTGTATAACTACAGTCATTGTGTATTGGGCTCTGAGAGCTTCCAAAACATGGGTGACCCACACTCAACACTGCACCTGAACGCCTTCAGCGTCGACACACAGACAGAGCAATCGCTGATGCTGCTTCTCTTCTTAAGTGGCTACCTCAGGGTATGTCTCCTGTGAGTCTACAATAGTTTTTCTCCTTTTTTTATTTTTTAAACTATTTTGTAGTCTCGTCTTTTTTTGTCAACAATATTGCATGTTGATATAGTCACTGTTAATGTTTAATGATGTTGTAGCCATCTTGTCATCGTTTTGTCTCGGTCATGGGGAAAAAGGTTCTTGACAATTATTCATGACACTGAATTACAGCTTAATTCAATTACTGTACATTTGAGGTGTGTCATTTCAATTTCATTAAGCCCTGTCATGAACTCATGAATGATGCCCAAATTTAATTATCATATAATTTGTTTGAGTTATTGTTAGTCATTGGAAGGTTTTGACCCTCATTCACTTTTGTTGTGCTGTAAATATTTTCTCAAGATTGTGTTATGAAAAAATCTCACAAACTTCATTTTTAGGGAAAAAGAAAAGGGGTGCCATTGTTTAATAAAAAAAATAAAAATACCAGTCATAAAAATACTAGTCAGTGATTTACCAAGCTTTTAAAATGTTTATACAGTCCTCATCAGCTGCGTCTCAATGGTATATATCACTCCAACATGCTGCAAATTCACTGAATGTGTTTTTAACATCAAGAAAATTATCCTAAGATCACACCTGTAGAAACACAGGTCACTGTGTACCAGGCTTTTTTGCTCCATGGCAACTAAGATTACATGGGCTGCTTCTCACACAGTAAACAACATAGGTTTTTTTTCACAAGTAGCACAGCAGCTGCAGCACGTCAATCCTTCTAAATTATTGATGAACCTGTTAATTGATTTTTCAGGAGAGTGTCAGGAGTGTGTCTGATTACATCTGACATTGAAGAACTACTCAGGTATCTAATTTTAAAATATTTTTTTAAGTATTGTTCATATGTATATATATATATATATATATATATATATATATATATATATATATATGTGTGTGTGTGTGTGTGTGTGTGTGTGTGTATGTATGTATGTATGTATGTGTATATATATATATATATATATATATATATATATATATATATATATATATATATATGTATGTGTGTATGTGTGTATGTGTGTATGTGTGTGTGTGTATATATATATATATATATATATATATATATATATATATATATATATATATATATATATATATATATATATATGTGTGTGTGTGTGTGTATATATAGCATACATTTATTCATTTATTTATTTCTGCTCCTACTTGTGAGGAAGCCTGTCCAGAGTGGCTAGGAAGGTGGTAGGAGGCAGACTCAGACTTGTTGAATGAGTAAAAACTGATTTATTCAGTCCAGTCTTTTCCTTTATACCAACTGGCAACAATGCTACGTGTATCAGTCAACATTTACACAAAACACATCCACAGCATAATCCTCATGACAAGCCAAAATATTTGGTCTAACCCAGTGACATCACTGATGATGTCACCCAGTGTATAAATACAGGAAGTGGTTGGGACGTTCTCCTTTTGTCTCTGGAAAATGTGGAGGGAGTGGAACCTATTGTTCCAATAATGAACCTATTGGAACACAGAACTAAACCAATAAACAATAACTAAACTTAATACTTGTCTGTCTTTTACTTAAACCCAGAATGTTGCTGGTATGTGAACTGTAACCAAATATAATGCAAACCACAAACAAACCCAGGATAGTTAATTAGTAAGAAATATGGTAATGATGGTGGAAATGGGGACAAATGGCGTGTTCTCACCCACTTTGTCACACTACTACATATTTATTACTGTATTATGGATTCAAAAGATAAAAAAGCATTGATGATACTTTTAAAAAGACATTAATTGACCTAAGATGGATATTTTTTAATATTGACAGGTAAGACTATAACAAAACAAAGAGTTAAAAGTGGTGTATGCTGCTCTTTACATGTTTTAGTGAGACTGTCTTTCAGATCTACTATTGCACTACTCCCACCTCCCCATTACCTTCATGATCTTCATGACAAATCTTGTACGAGCTTCTTCCAAGTTAGTGTGACTGTTCTAATGCTGAATGCATGACATTATGGGAAGTGTTTGTTTTTCACCTTTGATCACATGGTCACATCAGTCACATCCTGAGAGTCCTCAGACTTTGACGGGCAGCTCAAGTTTCTCACACCTGTTGGTTTTGATGACTTCCCCACAGTCATGTGCTGACCTTTCAGTCTATAGCTGTGTTTCAGGTTGTACAGCTCACTGTCATCTTAACCTGGCACAGCATGTCTCCTTTCCTCTCGTTCATTCAAAAGTATTGTTGCCTCTCCTTTCAATGCTTGTGACGCAAATAAAGCTTTTGCTCCTTACCATGTATGCTTTTTTTTTTTTTTTGTTACAAGAAGGCTGTTATAATTTCCCTTTGGTTACGAACAGTTTCTTAATCCTGTTGTTGTGAATGCAGTGGGACCTGACAAGAGTCCATCCAATGGATAAGTACTGGCCAGATTGCTAATAAATGTAGTATGGATATTCCTAGTTTCCAAAGATTATTCTAAATGATTTGGTGACCCCTCTACCTTCTGTCTAGCAGCAACATCAGAAATAATTTTCCCTTGCCAAAACCTACCCATGGATATTCATGATCCTTCGAATTTGAAAACTAATGAGTTTCCCAACCATCATCAGTGGATTATCTCGTACTGTACAAGTATAAGAATCTAATAGTAACATTACCTTTGCAGAGCACCTTCATGAGCCCCAGAGGACAAGCCCTTTCCACTTTGGACACTCCATGAGCTTTCCTCTAGCACCATCCTCACACAATAATGTCAACTTTAGAGATATCTCAGTTGACAAGCTACAATTGAAATAGATTGAGTACATTCATACTTTAAAGGGTATGTACTGAGCCCCTGACCTCTCCTCTAATTTTTTTATCTTAGATCTTCTACTGGTAAGGATGTAAGAATATCAAAATCATCAGTATGTACATACAGTAGCTGTATCCAACATTTCTATATCACAGGATTCACTAACATTGCATGCTCATAGGGCTGGTAGCAGGGCTTTAGACTTGTAGTTTTGTATTTGTTATATTTTGCTGTCGCTCATCTTGTGTCAAACACAAATTGTTTCTCTGTGGCAAGATGTGAACTCCGGTCTCCCACATGGAAGTCGGGGACACTGCACTCCATCCTGTCAACCCCCAAGACCTCAACATCATTCACAAACTTAATTTCGGCCTTGTTGGATAAATGGTATCATTTCCTGCATTAGCCCTTATGTTGGAAATAGACATGAATTATGAGGTGTGGAAATATCTAATATGAACATAATTTTTTAGGAATGGTTGGCTGGGAATGGCTGGTTGTGTGGTCCTCACACATTCTTCTACCAGGCTAATGTGAGGTGTCATGTCAGCTTTCACAAAATGTCTACAGAAGCAAAAAGTTTCTGTTTTACCATCTGTCTTTGCCACTGGGAGACGAGCTAAAAGTAAGCTAAAAGCTAAAACAGCAAACAAGAGAAAGACCAAATATTATCCAAAGACCGTCTCCAGCTGTGTTTGGCATCACACCAGAGGGGCGATTATCTGTGCCAAAGGGCCAACCCCACTCAGAACCACCATGACTAGTTTCTTGGCGAAGACAAACTTTACTGATATGGCCCCACGGAGTCTTGAAGAGCTAAAGACGCATACTGATCCACAGTTCCAGAGAGCTCTTTCCACTACTCTCTTTGAAGCTGTGGTCAATTAATTACAGAAGCAGTTTGTCTCTGTGGACACTGTTGAGTTGACATCACATAACAGCCAGCACAGAGGCTGCACCCAAACAGCCACTGGTCTTTATTATGAGTCCAATCAATTAAGAATGTGCTCTGCTTGTAAACTTCTTGGGTAATTGGATGACACTATCATCACAAGTTAATTTCACAGACAGAAAAACAGCAAAACAAACCAAGTCATTTGGAAACCTTTTATCAGAGCTCAAGTTCTGAGGTGCAATAACTTGTGACCTAGTTTTGACAATTGGCAATGTTTTTCTGCTGCTTCATTTAGCTGCTCCTTTGAAAGAAATTCTCTTTGCTGTTTTATTTGACAGATATTTAATCGTTAAGCTGTTTCCCTCAAAATGTCTTTCCAAGTAAATATGAAAGTAAGGCAAGAGGAAATGGGATTTTTGTGTGTAAGTGACAATTTGGCAGATGGACACAGACTGACTGCCAAAATTGAAATTGTACTTTTAAAGTAAGCGGGATTTGAGCCAGTGCTGTGGTTTATTTAAACAGTTTGTGATGAAAAGAGACTTTTTTCACTAGAAAAAGCAACAGTGATCTTTTCTTATTCTTAAAAAGGTATAGTTGTCTTACCTTATCCATCTTTCAGTAAATGTGTGTGCAAAAACACTATTTAAATTTCGCTCCCTTTATGACTTCATAAAGAGATCTGTTGAACATTAGACCTCATCGAGCAGCCCATTGAAACCTACTGAATCAAACTCTGATGAATGTAAATCAAAGTTCTCTTGTTTGCTGCAAGAACCAACACAATAGTCTGTATGTCCTCCCATCATCTAAGGAAGTGAAGACCCATTGAATTCACTTTTTTTTGATGGAAATGTCCCCAGAATGACTGGAAAACTGTTGTATGTGTGTGTGATGGATCAATACTGGCTGTCCGTGACCCGAACTCAAACATGGAAGCAATAAGTTTTGCCATGTTTTATGCTGTTTTACCATTTATTTAGAAGGTTAGTCCTTTGAACATTAGCATGTTGCCGGGCCAATATGGCTAGCAATGTTTGTGTTTAATCATAATAAAATGAGCATTTTTCATGGTAAATGGACCCACAACACTCCAGATATTATGTTTCCTTCAAAACATAGGATAAGATCTATGCTCCTCACCAAGTTGCTCCCATCATGCGACACTCCCTACTTTAGTCTCTCAGATCTATCCAAACAGAAGTAATATCCAAATAAATTATCAGCTCCACTGCTATGTGCATTGCAATGATATTGTTGTTGCATGCTTTCAGATCAAATAGATGATGATTCATGGATAATACATGAAAAGTGCTGCCTTAACCTTGTTACGCTCTGTGATTCAGCCTGTCTGAACTTGGAAAAAAAAAAAAAAACTACTTCTTTGCTTAAAAATGAAAAATCTTACATTGCAGGAAATTAAGATGAAAAGTTAAATGTTAACTTGTGGAAAAGGGGTATAATATGTCACTTAAAAACACAGAGGTGACAGGTCAGAAAATACACATTTGAGCTCTATAAGGCAAGGTTAAATCAGACAAACACTATTTTGTTGTTCAGCTTTGAGAACATGAAATATCACATCAAGTTCAGGGTCACTACATATGTGAGGGCTGAGAATGAAGAGCTCTCAAAGCATGTTTCATTCATATTCCTCCCAACCTAGTAATGAAGAAGACACATATGCGTTTTACAAAACCTGCAATAAACCTGCTGAACTCTGTGTGAGCTGCTAAAACACCAAATATAACTTCAATATATAGTTCTCACTGGAAAGACTGAGTGCCCTGCAGAAGTCAAAAAGCTCTTTCAGCAGCTTGTCCACTCTGACAAGATACAAATTCTCATTCATTAGCATGATTTGTGGATGATAGGGTACAGAACTATGCAATATGGCAGAGAGGAATGATGATTCAGCCCTAACCTTATCTGTATATAAGAAGAGAGTCTCATTTGCAGGATTAACAGCAGCACAAAAAAAGAAAAAAAAAAAAAACGAGATGGAAACCTCCCCTTAAAGTTTGCATATTCCAATGCAAGCTGTCATTTTACAAAGTATTATCATTTGAAGTTTTTTGTGCCCAGGCACAAGGAGCTAAAATAGAATCTTTTCAAGTCCTGATGAAGGCAGCACAAGAGCTCAAACTATTCCTTTAATCTTTCCTGAGTCAACAAAGTAAACAGTGAGTGGTGGGTGAGTTCTCTTTAATATGTTGTTGTACCATGGTTGTGTGGTTGAACTGCGTATTTCAAGATCCTGTACTCAGCAACAGTAAACAAAGGTTTTTGTTGTTGTTTTTTTTCTTTCTTTTATTATTTGGTTATTTTCTTCCTTACTACAGTCAAGGAGTATAGGATATAAGGTGAAGGTATGGGATGTTCTTGTTAATTGTGTTATTTTGTAAAAAACCCTGGACAGAGATGTTGACATATCTTGTCTGCGTTTGTGATGTATGCAGAGTATATTTTCTTTGTATGATTGCATTCAATCCCTTTTGTGTTTTGTGCCCTGTACTCTGACCAAACTACAGGGAAAAAAATTAAAGAAAAAAGCTGGTCACAAAAAAAGATACAAATTCTGTGGAGAAAAGCAATATCCCTGTCATTTTAAAGGAAAACTGTACAAAAAGCTGGCGATCACCAGCTTTGGGCTGAAAATGTTTTTTGTTTGTTTTTGTTGTTTTTTTTCCTGATGGTGGCAGTAATGAGTGATTTAAGCCCCTTTCAGGCATGCACCCCTTCATGTTAATCTGATGGCAATTTAACGTGTTGGTCTTGTGTCTGAATAAACCCTGGTCACTTTTACATTAAAATCACAACAGCAATTTTACTGGGTTAGACCTTGCAACATTTCCATACAGCTTTGAACAAAGCACAAGTCTGAACTGAATGCTGTCAGATTAACGTGAAGGCAGCAGCACAAGATAAAACGTACAGAGCGAGACATGCTTGTCTTGTTCGCCTTCTAACATCACTGTCAAAAATGGAATATCTCAATCATCATCTCTTATGCACAAAATTGGTTTAATAAACTAGGAAACACTGTGAAAGAGACCATTTTAAACTGTTGAGGAGCTTGATCTTCTCATATCAGATCAGTAGGATAGTGGCAACTTAACTGTCATTCAGTGATTATGAATGTCGGACTTCATAAAACAGGCAGTAGAATTCACTCTCTAATAGCATTAATCCATGTGGTGGATTTATTGGATTCACTATGAAAAGTGGGAGCTAACATCCCTCACACACACTATGGTCATTAATTAAGGCTTCAACAGAAAAAATGGTTTTATATTTCCATCTGTGATGCAGCCTTGCTATCATAACATTTTAAATCACCTCTCTCTCTGTTCCCTCTTGCACAGCAGGTGCCAAATATCACACAAGCATTGTCTCTTTCTGTTAGTATGTCCTGTCATCTCTGAATGAAGTTGTATGGAAAATCAATGTAAAAGTCATCAATGTTTGAATGACAAAAAGCCATCACTTTAACAGTTTGATGAGGCCAGCAATGTTACGTATTCCATGTCTGAAAAAGGGTTCACATGAAATTTTATCCCATTACTCTAACTTGACATTTTGGACATGGCACTAGTGTAAAGCTCAGAATGAAAGGGTTCATCCTCTGGAGAACATGAATCTCTGACATTCTGCCAGTTAGATTATGACATTGTTGTCAGGTGAAAATTGTCTCCTTATGAAGATGATCAGATCTTGGGTTCTTTTTTTTGTGGGGCAAAAAAATGGTAATAGTATCAACTCTCAGCATGAATGTGTGACTGAGTTTTTGCTTGTTGGATGCATGAAACCCTTTACATTTCTATTTCTGGGAACAAATTATTAAATCAGAAAAACGCTGATGGTGCATTGGCAATTTGACACTTTGAGTGACAAAAAATGGGCGGAAATTACTTTGTTACTGTCAAGTTCTGATTTTTAAAAAGCAGCTCTTAACGGAGCTAGAATTCATTAAGCAGCACATACTGAAGCAAGAACACCCCACCCCCAGCCTTAAACTTCAGTGGAGAGGAGTGTAGCACTGCTGTTTTTTTTTTTTTTTTCTTGACACTTTTAACAGGACTGGTGTTGTGTTGTGAGCAAGAAATAAGTGAGTCCAAAGACAAAACAAACAAAGCAAAACAAAGACTCTATTTTGAATAATTATGTTGAAAATATGTTCAGATTTTTCATCTACAGCAAGATTTGAAGCACACTATTGTCATTCACATTAAACATTAGACCTGACTGAAGGGAAGAGTAGTGCACATCCTGCTTATTTCAGTGACTGGCATCACTGTTAGAAGGGTTAGAAGTGCAGAGGGGCACTCTGGAGGCCCATTCATGGCTGACTGACACAGCTATCCATCATCGGGTTTATCAGAGTCCCAAGTCCAAGTTGTGGTGCTGTGAATGTCCTACAGCTGTCCATTGTGTGAAGTAATGGCCCTCAGTTGTGATAGTGGAGCCAGACTGTTAAAGAAGAACAGAAACTATTGACCTTTAAAACTGACAAACTTCAGAGAAACAGATGAACTCTTATTGCAGTTCATCTAGGGCTGTCGCAATAACCACAATATTGCAATACTGTGCTATGTACAACCAACTGCAGTGGATGGCAGGCAACCGCCACAAACACGCTATGATCACATTTTCTCTTTTTTTTCATGAGGCTAGGTCTTTCTTGTTTTACACTTCAATGCATGCGTCTGGAATGTTCGGTGGCTCCCCTGGTCCGGCGGCTCTGGAGGATCCTGCCTGCCACACACAGCGTCTCCCACACTGACTTCTTGCTCTTGGGGCTCCATGGAGCCTTGCATGAGCCCCCCGCAGCAAGCATCAAGGCTAACAAGCTAACCTGGTGCCCAGCACTCATAACTGAGCTGAGCTCAGAGTAAGCTGACCAGGGGTCGGGGTGAGCTGACTAGGGGTCCGAGCTAATGCTCAGTAGTTAAAAACACACCTGTATAAATATTTTGTCTCAGTTAAATGTTTAAACTCTCCTGGATCACCATGCAGCTGGGCAGGCTGCCATTTAACCTGTGAGGTAAATTAGTTTTCCATCAATCATACAATCTAAAGGTGTGCCCAGCCAGACTATTTTTCTGTAGTGGTCCTAGTAATATTTGGTCATAAAGTCTAGCCTACCGAAGTAGTGTATCACATGAAATGGATAAGTTATGTCTGAGTTAAAAAAAAAAAAAAAAGGTTATAAATGTGGCTGCAAGAGCAATACTTTACACTCATATCTTGGGATGTTTTATTTGAAAGAGAACTTATTTTAATTGCAATAATTATTCTAATTATCTGTTAACTCCCCCTGCTATCTAAGACTCACTCTGTAATGAGTGTTTTGTCAGAATGATTGTTATTTGGTGCTTTAACTGTGCGCTCTCCCTCATGCCTTTGGCTACATGGAGAAATGTTTTCTCTTCTACTTGTCCTCTCTCCAATGAGTGGGACCCCTTATGACAACGTAATAGAAAACAAGTGACGCCAAGATCGAAAAGTGGCTGATGGTATTCTGCTAGTGGTTCAGGCATACACCGATTCCTAGAGTGGTATGCCGCTCGTGTTCCACCTGCACATGCCATTTCCTAGGTGCCACTTGAAACTGGTAGGCCACTGACAAGATTGTCACATCAGTACCGTTGTTGGGATATGTCCAATGCTTTTGAAATGACAGTAAAGTAATTTCATATATCCTTAGCCCTTATATCCTTATCCTTAGCCACATATAACTTGTATTATTTTTGGTATGTTTAATTTATTAGTACAACTCGATCACACTTTACATCATATGAAACTCCATGTTATGGAAAATTAGTATATGTCATTGTGGCATAAGCCATTCCTGATACAGCAGCA